>NC_088860.1:34663692-34986192 GCF_963853765.1 Magallana gigas
ATTAAACAGAGAGTGTAACGTGCAAGGGGGTCACTGCCTGTGATCCCCGCGGGCCCGTACCCGAGATAGAATCGGATAGCACTGATTGCTGCCAATATATACAAGTGCAGACTTTAATCACCGCTCCTGCACATATATAGGGACTCAACGTTACGCAGGCAGGGATGCCCGCACACCTACGCAACTGAACAGGTACCAACGTTAACGCAAGCAGGGATGACCGCACACTTGCGCCAACAACGCAACCTAACGCAAGCAGGGAATGCCACACACTTGCGCTAGAAAGGCCAGAACACCAGCAGGGATGACCACACACTAGTGCTCCGCCGCAACCACCACCAATACAAGCAGGGATAACCGCACACTTGTATTAATGCGATACAAAGCAATGATGACCGCACACTCTGTATCGTAGGTTATATTACACGAAGATTAGAAAGAGCAGGGATGTCCGCATACTCAATCTAGTCGTACCTGTCTAAGTTTAACCCCAAACAGTCGTTCTCCTTCACGCAAGAGACATTGTTCATATATATGTGCCGGCCTAAAAATAATTCATAGTGTCTAAAAATTAGAAATTAAAAATAAACAAACTAATCCGGCCTAACCCAAAACTAATTATGGCAAACAACTTATTTACATTGAATTATTATTGTATAAAAAATAATCATCACACTAATTGGTTATTATTGGAAACATTAATTAAATTATCAAAAATCAATAAATCAAAGGGGAATAACTCTAACCAAAAATACAGTAGTAAGCTGCCCGCTTCACTACCCCCACCTCAGAATTTTGCGTCCTCGCAAAACTAAAATAAAAACTCCCAACTTCACAAAAAGGTGAAGTGATATCCCAGGTAAAAAAAAATACCTCCCAAAAATAACAATAAGAAAAAAATATCTGGCCCTTTCTCTCCTGGACCACGTGCACACAGCACAACTGCAGCTGACAGACACAAACTGCATTGTATCACCGCTAGCTAAACACTTCAACTTTTCGTCTTGCACAAGACGTCTTCCACCTCTTGTGGAACATCTGACTCTCTCTCAGAATTCAGGAATTCCCTGCATTATGGCTTCACCAGGCATATTAACCGATGCCTGCAACCTGCTGCCATCTGCCACGACACCGTGGGGTCTCAACTGTTCGGACGAACTTTTCTTGCCTCTTCTAAAGCGAATGCCAGGAGATCCTCTTTTCATGCATCTGCGCCTGCGACCATTCTTGCATTCTTTTCGTCTGGCCAACTTCCACTCAGGGTACTTTTCTTTGCCTTCAGCTGACTTGAGGGTTCTGCCAACCGTAACACTGGAGCTATTTGCAATAATCTTCTCACAACGAACTTGGTCCTTAACCATTTTTCTGTTGGTGGAGTTTGGCACAGACTCTACGGTTCCCACGCGGTAGCATCCATTTGAAAAGTCTTCAGCAAGTCGATGCTGTGCTACATCTCCGTTCTGGGGTTCATCATGTTGACCAGCCTTCTTTCCACTGTAACTGGAATCACTCTTACAAGTCTGGTTTTCTGCTCTTCTTCTACGCCGCCTTCTTAATTGCTTGGACTTGCTTTGCTTCCTCACTACACAATCTCTCCGCAGATGTCCCGGTTTTCTGCAGAAATAGCATAACCTACGTTTAGATGATGAGACAGTATCCTGTGCATTATCCTTGCTGCGTTGAAGTCGTAAATCCCTCAAATCCGTCTGAAGAGACTCGATCTTAGCAGACAGTGATTTTACCAGTTCCACTAGCTTATCAGATGAGGGTTCAACATTGATATGGCGTGCATAGCATTTTCTCTCGGCTCTTTGGTGTGCCTCCAATTCAACAGCTAGCATCACTGCATCGTTCAAGCTTCTCGGTCTGGATTACTTTATACGAATGCGCACCTCAGAACTGTCCAGCGCGTCCACAAAGTGATCTCTGGCTAACGTATCTCTGAATTCAAAAGTGGCAGTTGGGTATGCCATGTTTGCAAGTCTCTGGATGGCCTGTCCCAGCTCTGAAAAAGTTTCACCGGCTCTCTGACGACGCTCTCGCATTTGCACTCTGTAGAGCTCTGCTTGACTTGATGGAGCAAATCTATCTTCCAAAGCTAACACAAGTGTTTCAAAGTCTGGTTTTTCACCCTTTGGGATATTGCCAAGACATCCTTGTGCATTGCCTCAGAGAGAAGCTGCCAGGTAGAGACCTTTGGTAGCGTAACTCCAACCATTTATTTCAGAACAGGCTTCAAAGTGCGCATGGTAAAAGATCCATTGACCACTGCCATCATAAGTAGCTGGTGTGATAGAATTTTGCGCTTCGTAGGCGTCTTCCAATGTACTGCTTATCTCGGGGCTTGTGAACCTTTCCCGAGACTTCCCAAACGCATCAGCTCTGTGCAAAGACCACGTGTTGTATTCCTCTGGCAAATTACTCGTTTTCCTCTTTGGCGCATTGTACAGCTCAAAATAGTCAGGAAATATCTCGTTGCTGCGCGGGTTTGCATATGTTTCATTAGCAGAGTGATGATCGCACAGGTATTCCTCGTCTTTGCGCATGGTGTTCCCTTCAAAACCTGATCAGAGCGCGTCTTTCATGCACTGGGGTTGATGTCTTCATGTCGCTGCGCTCCCGCATCTCCGCAATCTTTTCCCTTAGAAAGGTAATCTCTTGGTCAATATCGTCCATTCTCCCTCTCTGCAGCAATTCCAGGGTATCCCACCGCTGCCACCAAATTTTATGTAACGTGCAAAGGGGTCACTGCCTGTGATCCCCGCGGGCCCGTACCCGAGATAGAATCGGATAGCCGTGATTGCTGCCAATATATACAAGTGCAGACTTTAATCACCGCTCCTGCACATATATAGGGACTCAACGTTACGCAGGCAGGGATGCCCGCACACCTACGCAACTGAACAGGTACCAACGTTAAACGCAAGCAGGAGTGACCGCACACTTGCGCCAACAACGCAACCTAACGCAAGCAGAGAATGCCACACACTTGTGCTAGAAAGGCCAGAACACCAGCAGGGATGACCACACACTAGTGCTCCGCCGCAACCACCACCAATGCAAGCAGGGATAACCGCACACTTGTATTAATGCGATACAAAGCAGGGATGACCGCACACTCTATATCGTAGGTTATATTACACGAAGATTAGAAAGATCAGGGATGTCCGCATACTCAATCTAGTCGTACCTGTCCAAGTTTAACCCCAAAAAGTCGTTCTCCTTCACGCAAGAGACATTGTCCATATATATGTGCCGGCCTAAAAATAATTCATAGTATCTACAAATTAAAAATAAACAAACTAATCCAGCCTAACCCAAAACTAATTATGGCAAACAACTTATTTACATTGAATATTTATTATTGTATAAAAAATAATCATCACACTAATTGGTTATTATTTGAAACATTAATTAAATTATCAAAAATCAATAAATCAAAGGGGAATAACTCTAACCAAAAATACAGTAGTAAGCTGCCCGCTTCAAGAGTACCTGGATTTGCAACGAGCTTGAATATAAGTACAATACGTGCCAACTTGATTTTTTAATTCTCGCGTAAAGATCAAGCAAGGTCCTTTGAATTGCTTTTCATCCTAATGTCAAGTATGTAAGCGAGGTCCTTCGAGATGGTCAGTATTTGAACGATTTTTAGTCGTCTTTTATCGTTTAGCCAGCCTCCTTCCACACCGAGGAAACGCTGTTTCTCCCAGTGCTTCTGTATATTTGCTACCATACGTTAAATCCCCATCAACCTTAAAGATACATGTATTATAGTAACAATGATTTGCAATACAGTTGAAACAAATCCCGGAAAAATTTAATCGATTAATGATATCGTTTCATTATTGTGATAACGAATAACATCCTTATCACCTTCATAATGCATATAATATGTCTCAAACCGATATTATACATTCAACATCAAAGCGCTAGGCCTGAGTTATTAAGGAGTCGGTGAAGAAAAATATATACGGAGACAATGTCTACACAAATTTTCCATTTAGATTAGCTTGGGTTGGGTATAATGTGTACGGGAAACAGAGATTACTGCATCCTGTCTGAATTAATGCGAAGGGGAGAGCCGAAGAGCGTGGTGACAAAACAAATTTCTGCACATAAAAGTTGCACTGGAAAAAGCAAAGCATATCTTGTAAATGTTGATTGACTAATATTGATTGCGTCGTCAGTATAACTGACTGTGCAAAATGTATTTGTAGGTCGATCTATGATTCATTTTACTAACTCACTTGCTGCAAAACTATTTGATATTGAGTATACTTTGTTTTTACTGCCATTTATGTTGATTATGTTGATCGAATCCTGGCGCGTCCATGTTCCTATGCGGTGCTCCACTGACACATAGATTCAAAGAAAGAAGTATTTAATCATGCACATTTTTGGACTCTAAAATAAGTTATGTGGTAAATGTACATAGCTAGTGGAGGGCACTTTCGCATTAAAAAGATTTTGTGATATTTTTCTTTGACTAATTGTCCCCCGATAATTCAGCGAATTTCCAAGTGAAGGATCTTCAAAGGCGTCGGAACTTTTTTGCAAAGTTATACATGACCGTAACCAAAAACTATTTTGTTTTTTTGATAAGCCTAACCCCCCTCACCCCTTTTCAATTTGATTCCGACGCCACTGATCTTAATCGTGCCGACGCCAATCGTACAAGAAAATATGTATTTGTTTTCGAAAAACGGGAGCTGCCATTTCAGTATTAATGTTGCAACACTGTTTATATACGGATCAAGAAACCTTCATTTTGACAGTAGATAGTGAACAAAGTGTACACTACATAATTTTAAAAAATCGTGAATAATTTAGATAGTTACAACATCTTAAAAGGCAATATCATTAAATCTACACGTGTGTCTGTTCATAGTTAACTCTTCCTTCAAATGAGCACTCAAACATTTTTACCGTTAAAAACACAACAAACCGATCTCTGGGCAGTCAAATTAATAAAATACAACTGTTAAACAGTAATGTAGTTATGCATACATTTTTTTGTTCGGACAAACCCACTAAACGACAATTTAACTTTATTGATTAAAATTAATATTTTGTAAGAAACATGTTACTGCATGTGCGACCATATTGTGTTAACTTCATGTACTTTGAGACTTTAACAGCCAGACCATTAAAATTCTTGTCATAAGAAACTATCTATAATTTTCCTTCTATACGTATTATGTTTTGTCTTAATTATCAGTGCGTATTTCACTCGAGACACATTCAGTTTGTTTTCATACTGAAATCATATGAAAAGTCTGCGATTGTGTTAGAGTAGCTTTAAAACCAGGAGTTCGTTTTAGATATGTATAATTTCTTAATAGGGTGCCAAATCTAAATCTATCAAAATAAATAGTTGAAAACGCACACTTTACGTATCAAGTTAACAAAATTACTGAATTTTGATTTAGGAAAAGTGAATAAAATATATAGACGCACCAAATAGGTTCTGGAATTTAAATATTGATGTTAAAATCAGAAAAAGGCGTTTTACCATTTCAACATATTGCTGCAAACCAATGCAATCTGAAACTTTGTGTTACCCTAACGTAAGCGCCGTTGAATATCAAGTGCATTGTATTGAAAATAGAAGAAGAATGACATTATCGATTACACACTTAATCAGATATTCGTACTACCCGGTAATTGAAAACTCTAAAAAGTAGGTTTTACAATTAAGCATCAATGAAAACTGCTTGATCGAATTTTTAAAAATTACTCTAATGCACCAGAAGACATTTCTAAAGGGGAAAAAACATCCGGTATCAATTCGATAGTGAGATTGAGCATGTGATTTTTTTCTATGCTGCCCGATTTGACTTGACGATCTTTTTTCATTTGTATCCCAGGTAAGTTCACCTTAAAACTTCGAAAGGGGTGGGGAGGGGGTATTGTGTATTTTTACCTTAAGCATTCAATGCTTATTTTTATTTTGATGTTCATTTGTATGAAATATTTCTGTCTCATCACTTTTACTAGTATGTCATTTTATATCCGTTTTCTGTCAGTGATATGAAATTATTACTGAACAACCATGAACCATGTTACACAGTGCGCTTCCGCTGCTAAAATTTAGTGTTTGAAAATTCGCCGGGAAATCTTTTATATGATTGAAAAAAAATATGATTTAACCATTTTTCAAAAGCATTTTTAAAATGGTTATGTAAGTTTTATTTTATCGTACAATAATTCGATAAAAACGCATCATGACGTTTACTTTTACATCTAATTTTGCATTTAATTAATTGGGTTTCATTCTGGAATGGAAAAATTATAAATTTGTTATGACGACCACCCCCCTGCCTGAAATCTTTCAAAAAGAACTTTGAAACCTATAATTTTGGCGAAAAACCTAAAGATCTGGTCCACAAAATCATGAGTTCAGTTTACCTTTCAGGTCTGTGGGAGTAAAGAAGATAATTTTTTAACATTATATGCATTAACACCTATACATCCAGTTTAGCCCTGCCCTAGATTCAAAGCCCATACTCCAAAGGACATGAAAATAAAATTTCAGTAGAGGACTTCCTGGTCAACTTAATTGTAAGTCAGTTTTTATACAGATGTGTGAGAATAGAGAAGAACATTTTTAAACATAATATGCATTAACACTACATTGCCCCCAACCTCCTTCATGTCCTGAACCCAGACCCATGGGCCATGAATTTCGCAATTTAGGAAGAGGAGTGAGTGGACATCATAACCATGTATTCAGTTTTTGCCCACGAGTGGGAGTAGAGTAGAAGATTTTTTAAGATTTAAAACATTTTTACTATATGACCATATTGGCCCCACCCTAGAGCCTGAACCCCCAACAAAGGGGTCACAAGAATTTCACAAGTTTGATAGAAGGATTCATGGACATTATAACCAGGCATTTAGTTTTTAACAAATATATATGGGAGTTGAGAAGAATATTTTCTAAGATCTAATACACTTTTACTATATGGCCATATTGGCCCCAACCTAGAGTATGAACCCCTGACCCAGGGGTCATGAATTTCACAATATTAGTAGAGGGCGTTATGGACATCATAATAAATCATTTAGTTTTTAACAAATAGATATGGGAGAAGGGAAGAAGATATTCTAAGATTACATACATTTAACTATATGGCCATATTGGCCCCGACCTAGAGCCTGAACCCCTTACACAGGGGTCATGAATTTCAAACTTTTCGTTAAGGGCCTCATGGACATCATAACCATGCATTTAGTTTTTTACTAAATGTGTATGGAAGTAGAAAAGAAGATTTTGTAAGATTTAATACAGTTTTACTATGTGGCCATATTGGCCCCACCCTAGAGCCTGAACCATTGACCCAGGGGTCGTGAATTTCACAATTTTGGTAGAGGGCTTCATGGACATCATAACTATGCAACCAGTTTTTTTCCTCATATGTGTTGGAGTAGAGAAGAAGATTTCTGAAAATTTGGTTTTTTTTGCATATTTGGCCCCACATGTGGCGCCTCGGGGGTTGTAGAGCCATGAATTTCACAATTCAGATTTCGCTAACCATAGAGATGCCTCATACCAAAAAATGGTAACAATCAGCCTTGTACGTAGTTTTTAAGAAGTTTAAAATGTAAAATTGTTGACGGACGACGCACGACGACGGACGATAACGGATAGCAATAGGTCACCTGACCTTACTCGGGTGATCTAAAAATGTGAAATGACAGATGGTAAGTTTTTGGGTTTATTTAAATAACTCGTAACACGATAGCGTTTGTGTGACATCAACTTGGCAACACTAGACGCAATGCAATATTAATTAATGCATATATAACCAGAGTACTGGTTATATATATTAACCATATTGATAACCATATCTAATATACGGTATTATTCTAAGAATCCTGTTTTATTGTTGCGAAAAAATACATTCATGTTTGCCAATTATGAACTGGTGTAAAAACTGCGGACTGCGTACGGCGTAATAATGTTACCTACAATAAAATACAGTAACTAATAAGCTGAAAAGCACAAGCTTGCAATATTCTACAAACTATACCTTTTTTTAAATTTTTTCTTCCGGTTAAACATGACGTCAAGTCCAACGTAATCTCAACATAAGAAAAGAATTGTTTAGTACATCTTAGCACCATTGATAACAGAAAATTGGATGGACACAATTTGATAAGGAGAAGAAAAGATAATCTGGTTAACTTTTTTTTTATATCTGAATTATTTTGGCACACCAGCATGTGTTAAACATTGATAGTTTTAATTATAGTTAAAGGTAGTGCTATTCAATCGCGGTAAAGATTTTGGTCGGACAGGGTCTGGTAGATATGGTCTGTTGGTTATCGAGTATTTGAATATTAAACTTAAGTATTATATGCTAAACCCATGTAAAATGACGATTCAACAGTGACATTTTGACATTGATTCTAATATTGAACAACGTTAGCACTATTGGTCAATAGGGATGAAAAACAAATAATTGCTAAAACAATTGTCTAGTGGGTTAAAATAGCGGAAGACATGAATTTTAAATTGTCAAGTGTGTTATTCTTGGACAACAGTTTTAGTATTAAACAACGTTGGCCCTATTATTCAAAGTGAACGTCACACAATATATACATGTATCGATTTAAAAAAATGTCTGATACAATTATCGTTACCTTTTAGACGAATATGCACTGATTGCTTAAAACACCGGACTCATGGATCAAATATTGTAGTGTGACTAATAAAGGACTCCTCTGTACGGCAGGTTATTCTCACCAGTTCAGGTTTTGAAGTCAGATGTCGATCTTGTATACTGGTAAGTATTATCACGCATTGTATATGTTATCACTCGATTTGGAAATTCATCGTATTTGTCAGATTTGCTGTATAAAAATATCACAACAATCGATATAGATAATGATGCTAATGAGATATGATCTATCTGTAGTACATAAATAGTGGTTTATAATCAAGTTGGAATCATGAACCCTCAAATAATTGCTTTTAGCAATTCAAAAAAATTAGATTTTATGATATTGAATAATTTTTAATCAAATTTTTAATCAAACCGAGATTTTACCGAAAACGGAAACTTGAAATTCTGGGAAAAAACCATGTTTTGCACTTAAATGTTCGGACACATAGAAAACATTCATATAGTAAATGTAGGTTTTTCTTATGCATTTAGCACATAAATTTGATACAATGTTCACACCATTGTTTGATTTACCGAAACTTCGTTGTACATTTTTCGTTTAGTTTTATGCCTCTATTCTGATTGTCTTCTAAAAAGAGCACAAATTAAACATTTTGACTTGTTATCGGACAACTCCATATTGTGACGTACTACCTATCGAAACATAAAGTCGAACATAATTTTTTAAACATTTTCTTTTCCAAGACTGTTACTATAAGTGAGGCCAAGTTTAGAACACACAAAACAATGATTTTGAAAGTCATTAGTTCGAATTCCGCTTGGACTTCTATAACTTTTGCCCGTCAAAAAATTTATAACTTAATTTTTTTTTTTAATTTTAAAACTGTAAAAGCACAGTGGCCTCTGGTTATTACGAGCTCGGATATTACGAGGTTTCGCTTACAACGAGATAGTTTTTTGGTCCCAAATTATAATTTCACTGTATTTCTTCAATGAAATAATGTACTTTTATCCAGGTTAATATCGTCAGACTCCATACAACTTTTATCATATAAGCTGTCAATCAATAATTAGGTGTAAAAGACTTACTCATTTTATTCTTGATCATCAGTCATTAGCTTATATGTGACGCAAAAATCCAACATGTGGTAGACTCTGAGCAATGTATATTTCACCGGATGTACGCATCAATTTCAACCTGTTTGATACTTTATCATCAGAACTACATGTATATCATACCGAATGTTAGCAGTCTAGTTAAAATCACTCTAAAAGCAATGTTTTTATTGAAGCTCTTGTACTTCATTTAAGCATGCTTGTTTATAAAAATATAATACAAGTATTTGCACGATTTGATTTCAGAATAAGTTCGATAATTGTTTCTGTTATTTAAATTTTTTGATATACATGTATATTAATAGGCCAACTGCTTCTGCATACATCACACATTTTCAAGGATACAAAATGTGTTTAACAGTGTAATGAAACAGTTGCATATATAATGAACGTTTACTTAGAAAAAAAACAACAAGTTGCATATTAGGGCACATTTTTTATTGAGAGAGAGCTCTCTAGAGAGAGCTACGTTAATTGTTAATTTAAAAAGATATTATATAAACAACTGAATGAAAAATAAAGCATGGATGGCAATTTTCCACGGGGATTTTTTTAGAAGAAAATATAGCCCAATTGTCTGCTAGTATCATTCATTCGAACGTGACCTACATTTAATGCGAAATCATGTTCCACGTGTTTAATTTCATTATGTAACTTCAAATATAATATCGCCCACCATCAGATCCATCTAAAACATACGTGCCCCACTTCCTAATGTCGTGTGCTTGACGATGAAACAGCTGCATCCTGTTTTATTGACAGTACTTGTCTAGGAGACATTTTTCATCGGCTGGTAAAACTGTTTTTATGCGACATAGGGGCTTAATTTCCAACCTCTCATATTCGAATCAATCCGTATTACAATCGCACATTAAAGACAATTTTTTTTACTCGGAAACATTACATCTTCAATATTATCAGGAGTTTTTTTTTCGGTATATGATATAAAAGTAACCTTTTAAGCTCATCTGAGCTGAATTTGGGTGAACTTTACTGCTTATATTTCCCCTTTTGTCTGTCCGTAAATTTTAAACATTTTCAACATCTTCTCCAGACCCACTGAGCCAATTTTAACCAAATTTGACACTCCTAAGCAAAGGGGATACAGAGTTTTGAAAATAAAGGACCTCGTCATTTTTCAAGGGGAGATAATTATAAATAATTGAAAAAAATATTGAGACATTTTTTTTATTCTTCTTAAGAACCATTTAGTCAGAAAAAAAGAAACTTATGTGGAGAATTGTCAGGTAGTTTGGATTTCAAGTTGTCAAAATAATTTCTTCGGGGTCAGGGTGGGCCATGATGGGGATTGGAATTTATCTTCTCGCCAACTAATAAGCCAGGAAAGCTGAAAGTTTTGTGGAAGCATCCTCAGCTAGTGTAGATTCAAAGTTGTGAAAATCATGACCTCCGGGGGTAGGTGGGACCACAACGGGGGTTGAATTTTTACATATATAAATATTTCAAAATCTTCATCTCAGAAACCAATCAGTCAAGAAAGCTGAAACTTACGTGGAAGCAACCTCAGGTAGAGTAGATTCAAGTTTGTTCATGATTTCCGGGGTTGGGTTGGGCAACATTGGGTAAGGGGGGAATATTTAAATAGGAATATATAGAGAAAATCTTTTAAAATCTTCACCTCGAAAACGAATCAGTCAGAAAAGCTAAAACGTGTGGAAGCGTCCTCAGGTTGGATAGTTTCAAGTTTATTAAACCATGATCCCCGGAGTTAGGATGGGGCCTCATGAGGGATTTTTAAATAGGAATATGTAGAGGAAAATATTTTTAAAATCTTCTCAAAACCGAACGACTAGAAAAGCTGATACATGTACTTGTGTGGAAGCATTATGAGGTAGGGTAGATTAAAGTTTGTTCAAATCATAATCCCCGGAAGAAGGATAAAATCATTTTGGAAGAAAATGGACCTGTTTATAAACATATGAATATCCAAGGGAAAATAGATTTTTATTTATACAGGATTATTTTACTTTTTAGGTTTTTGAGATGGTTCACATTTTGTTATTGTCATTTTTCATGTATCATACTACATTGTCCAGATAGTTTGTATTATGACTCCATTAAGCTGATTTTATCATGCCTAGTGTTGCTCAGGTAAGCGATGTGGCCTATGTGCCTCTCGTTTTCCTTATATGACATAATGTTATCTCTTTTCTCGATGAATATTAATATAAGTTGTAGAACTGTTTATCTTTCGTTGTAAAGTAAATGCTTTGAGTTTTGATTTATGAAAAAGTATTCTTTTTATTTGTTATATGACATAAAGATGGTTATTAGGAACTTTATATATTTTATTGTAACACACCAAGGAAAAGGTATCTTCGTTATGTAATCCGCATCAACAACCTCTCGGAATGTATTGTAACGATTAGAATATAAAACACTTAGAAATACGCTTTTTCATAAGGGGCTCTATCGTATACCATACATTTAAGAGAAAAGTATATATCTAACATTTTTAGGTTAAATTTTAAATTCCTTGATTAACTATTTTAATTGGAATAAGAAATTAAATAAATCTAATAGGCTTTTTGAATCAAACTCTTATGTTATATACCTTGAAGCTACTGGGTAAAAGAGTCGAATCATGATGTCAATTGGGAGATAATGGAAGATAATGGCACCAGCCTAATCTTTATTCACGTGGTATGCGCAGATGCACATGTTCACTTCTATGATGCAGAGATTTGGTCGTCATATTCTACTTATCACGCACACCTATTTTGTACACGTATATACAATATATAGAAACGGGAGGCGGTTTCCATTTCTAAAATATTCTTATTTCTGTTCACGCTATTTTCAGAAAAGAGGGACGAAGAAAAGATGAAGAGGGGGCGCAGTTAGCGTCACCAAATCTATTTTTTTATCTTTTATATATAGAAACAAAACTATCCATTGCTAAGAGTTAGAACAGTACTGCAATTGTAGTTGTGAGAAATAAGTAATTACAGCGTGTAATTTGATACAGCTGTAACTATAATTCATTGTTTAACGAAGAAATGTAAAGGAATAAGTGCAATGTCGAAAAAACAATCCTGAAAACTACCTTGCTGCATATTATGCATATCTCTGATAATTTCCTATGTAGAAATCAGAAATTTGGACTCCCATAGGGGAGCGTAGATTTCAATATAAGAATATCGATAAACAGAATTTACATTACGTCAAATCGTCCTTTAAGGAGCTACAATTGCTACCACAAGGTAAGATTTCAAGGTGCAAACATCCTTATACATTTTGTGTGTTTTCATATTTCTTAGCAAATATAAAGTATCCTAGGGTTCAGAGTTTAAAGTCAGACCCTGCATGTGTATGATGAAATTGTCTTAGTAAAAACCACACGAAAAAAATTTGTCCTGACAGGGCCTTGGGACAGTTAGGCAATGTATAATTATTATCATATGAGAAAGAAAAATTATTCATCTTCCTGAATTACCGTAGAATCATTTTTATTCGAGGGGGTCAATGTTCATGGGTAGCCAAAATTTTCCCAGTTCGTGGGGACGAAATTTCGTTTGTAGTGTAATCATGATAAATTTGATTTTTATTAAACTTTTCATTGTGTATAGGTTCGTGGGGATGTAAATTCCTGGGCAAGGGTTACCGACGAAAGCCACGAACAATGATGATTCAACGGTATATATGGGATATATATGTATCTGGGAAATTGCTTTTACGATTATTGGTGGTAGTACCATGGGTAGTCCAAGTTTTATTCTTAAAATATGTTAGAGGTCACTCATAATTCAGGAAATGTAACTCCGGTGAGCAGTGTGACCCATGGACCTCTTGCTAACAAAACATAATTTCTGTATTTCAAATAATATAACACCACCAATGTTGTTTTAATTTCCTGAACATTTAATAATGAAGTACCAGCAAAAATCTGTTAATCCGATCAGAAAAATATCAATGAAACAGATTGAAAATCCCAGTAATTTGTTTAATTCTTTTTAATCTTTCTACGTTTTTGATATCAATATCTTTGTAGAATCGATTATTTATTTTACCACTAACTGCGTTCAGCGTTGGCTTCGTTATAGTACTCGTATTTATATATATATATATATATATATATATATATATATATATATATATATATATATATATATATACTGTAGATGCAGAAATATTCGTTGAGAATTTAATTTTGTTATTTTCGTTGGCAGTATAATTCAACGAAATTAAATCCATGACGAATTTTTAACCAAAGTATTAATGAATACAAAGAGATAAAAATATAACGAAATTAAATGCCAACGGAATTTTATTTGGTTAAAAAAACACGAAATTTTGACCCAACGAAAATATGTGTTTCTACAGTATATATATATATATATATATATATATATATATATATATATATATATATATATATATATATATATATATAGGTGTGAAATAAAACTGGTTTCATTACTAATGCAGAAATGCGGGATAAAATAAAATCGTTCATTTTTGTGAAGATAAATAAATGTCCGTGGGTTGTCATTTTTCAAATGATTCGAAAATATTAAACTTGTAGGTTAACTCGTATAATGAGTGTACACATTCCGTCGTTTGGTTATGACAATACAACAGAGCTGTGAATTGAAAATACATGCATGACATATATTATACATGTATTAGGGAAACCAAGGCAAACTGCTTACTGTTTAAAAAATTATGCTTGACCTGGGTTTTTTTGACAGATTATATTAACAGGACCAATATCTGCGTTCATAGTTTTCTATTCTACGTGACGTTTTCCGTTGCATTTTGCATGAAATTAATTAAAACCATATTTACACATTTAACACGTATACATCTTTTTCGATCCGTTTGTAAACATGTTCAAATAACACAGAAAAAAATATACTGTTACGTGTACGGTAAAAAAAAAAGGACAAAAAATGTCCTATTGAGATTGATTTCATTTAATCCAAAATTATTTGTTGGTTTTTTATCAGATTTGATTAAAAAAGCGTTTAACTTGAAAGTAAAATGTGTTGATCGTTGTATTTTGCTGAATTAAGGATTAACTGAACGTACATGTATAGAACTGCGTAGTTTAAATAGCATTGTCAATTCTCGCAAAACATGTATAACAACCTAAAAACATGGTGTTGTAGATTAGTAAAATGATCGTACTAAGATACTTATGTTGTATTCAAAGCTTACCAAATTTGATATACTTTCAATTGGAAACCGCATTGGCCGGTATGAAGAATACCAACTTTTGATTACAACATTGATTGTAAGCTTTTGGTCCATACACTGCAATTTCATTAGACATTTATTATATTCTTTTCTGCATACTTTCCTAGCTATTCCTATATCGGTATATTATATTAAAGGTGATTGCTACCTTTATAATTTATCTGTTACCCTTTGGGAATCTTATTTTTCTCGGGCTAATCAGTCTTCATATCTCTTTCACATTATCATTCAAATAGATTTTTACTTGTATGCCCTTTGCAATTTCAATGTATGAAAGAAGTGAGTATTAATTTAAAACTGTATGACAGTAAAAATCGATGAAAATTAATTGAACTGGGCTTCTTTTTTTTTGTTTATTGCTCAAAAGTTTGTTAAACTCCAATTTGCCTCTGAAGAGTACAAATTAATGAATTTCTATAAAAATATGATTAAAATATATGTATACTGTTCATATTATAGGTAGATAATCATTTACGATCAAACCGTACGATGAATAAAAAAAAGTACCAGAGTGTGGAAGAACGGGCAAACAATATGACCAGTTGTTTGAATTCAAAACATGTTTATGAGTTGTTATAAGTTATAAACATTAAAGCAATGTAATAAAATACAAAAACATTTTTACTTTTTCAAACTCAATTTAGTTTAAAGACATGCATGTATTAGAAAAACAAGTAGTTGTTATTTTTTTTTTACTGAGGCTCGGTGATCAAGAGTTGGTCCAAAGATATATATTTCAAATTACTTATTAATGATTACTTCACTGCTCCTATTAGACATTTTGGCACCGTAAAATTCACTTTCATTTGTTATCGTTATGTAGATCAAAATCAATTCGTCCAACCAGTCCTTTTCAAAGGAATAAAAACATTCAGTAAAATGACAATGACACCTTTTACTTGAAAAAAAAAACATGTTTTTACGAAAATCGAATGAAAATTATTAAGTGCTTGTCATCTACTGTAAAACCATTTGCATGTAGGGGGGGGGGGTATTCGTAGGTTGTCGATTCTTCATATCATGTTTTATCAAATGGGATGTTATTTTCCTAATTTTTGGGCTTTTCCGGCAGAGCATGGAAAAACACATGAAATGTATTAATATAACTGGATGTTAGAAAATCAATCAAAATGAAGTCGTTTCTTAGCAAATAGAAAGTATTGGGTAGACGACCTTTCTGAGTCTCTTCAGTGCGCATGCTATATCTTATTTCAAGTTGTTGGGAATACATGCTTTTAAGTTCGATCTAATATGACCTTTACACTTGACCTAAAAACTAATTCAAAGTCACTGCATACCCTTTGATAAAACGCACCATGTTACCAGATTGTAACAAAATGAGGGGGAATATGCTCCAGACAAGTATTTTTCATACATGTAGAGTTATGCTGTGACCTTCACAACTGACCTTGAAAATTGATTATACTGTAACTAATTACGATTTTCTCAAAAGTTCCATGTATGTAAAGTGGAAAGTGTGGAGAGTTTATATGTTTTAAATATGTTGGCGAGGTCCAATGACCTTGACTTTTCCCCAACAGACTTTTATCAATGTCATTGCACACTTTTTTACCTTAAATATTGGAGTCATCTTGGACCAGTTTCCGCTCATTTTCTTCGCAGAGGATGAACATATTGAAATGAAATTTGGTATACAGGTTTATCTGGATAATATCTAAGTCAAATTCGATATTGGGTTCGATCAAGCAATTTTCGACAGAGTTATGCCTCTTGGACATAGAAAAATTCCAGTTATTTGCAGTTTCTGCTATTTTCTTCGCAGAGGGTGCTCATATGGATATGAAATTTGATATACAGATTAATCTAAATAATATCTAGGTCAAGTTTGATTTTGGGTATGATAGAGCAATTTTCGACAGAGTTATGGCCCTTGAACTTAGAAAAATACCAGTTATTTGCAGTTTACGTTCATTTTCTTTGTGGATGTTTCCAAGGGAGTGGGGCATAAATGTTTCACAAACGTGACTTGTTAAGTTAAATCACAACAGGTTCCAGTCATTATATTCTCTTTTTACGTAACCATTCAATATTATTTCCTAGCAATTATATGTTGATGAAATCTCGGACTTGGATCCGCCGAAGCGTGTCCACCACCTTACTCTCACTTTTGCTATATCGGGCTGATTATCGAAAATGAAAGTAAGTTTTTGGTTAATTGTACAATAATTATTTATCAGGTAAAAATTAAGTACAGTTTATGGACATCATATCACACATGTTGAAATACCAAAGGTGTAGCATGTGCAGGAAATCTAGTGCAGGCATTGTTTTAGTTTCCTGGCAAAATGTCTTAATCTATAAGAATAGCTGTGCTACAATATTCCTTTTTCGATTTTTTTCTTAAAAATTACTTTAATTGCTGTCATTAGTAAAGTTGTTTTGTTGCTCAACCCTGGATCAAACCTTGCATTTAATAGATAATTTGTAAACTGACACAGCTTTAAATACTCTCAATACTGTGATTTATTATAAAAAGCGCTTTCGCGATGCTTTACGGTTGCAACTGCATAAAAAAAGTTGCCATCATTGATGCTTAGGTAACACATTCGAAGTTGAGAAAATATGCATTTGTTCGTATAGAAACTGTTGTGTATGTTACTATTTATTATCTTTCATTATCTTACGTAGATGTTGAGATTTGGATAATTTGCATGATGGTCTCGACATCCACGAAACAACCCACCGAGAAAATATTATGATTTAATTCAACGGTACATTTCTTTTTCGTCTTTACAATACATACAAAACTGCCAGACACAAGCAATAAAAGATGGTGCAACAAGGAACAAAATGACTTCATTTCGTCTAAACTGAATCTATTTTGAATATATAATGAATTAACTTAAGCTGTTGCTTTACAATTTATTCACCAGGTATAGATACAATAAGCGTAGCATCTGGTGAATCGCAAAAAAAAAGTCCCCAATAATATCAATAAGATGAGGCGACTTGATTTCGATTTATCATGCGCATATATTTTCATGTGAAAAATTAACCATTAATTTACCAGTTAAAAGAGCAATCTTAAATCAAGATTCAAAGTGTTTTTCGAGTATCCCCCATCAAACAAAGCTATTGTTATGAAGCATCTTTGAAATGTTTCATACCCTTTATGTCCTAACCCAGTAGTCATCTTTCATTTTACTATATATTGATCATAAGATCAAAATCTAGTAAATGACTTCAGGGTTTCTCTAGTTAAAGTGTTAGATCTTTTATGACGTCATATTAATTGAATTGATATATCTTATCCTTTTACTTTACATTATAAGAGAATCAACTAGAAATAGCACCGTTTTTTGACGTTCTATGGGAAATCCTTTAAAAAGAAATCCAGATACCTTATCTTACGAATAGACATAACAATTCTTATCTCAAATTTCAGAAATCTTGTGGCTTCTCTTATTTACTAGCTAGATCTTGACCTTGAAAAACCCGAAGCTTTTTTTTTTTTGCATTGGAGTCTTTCTGATTGATTTCCAACACTGTAATATGAATAGTGTAATTTCAAAATGGTTCAAAGAGCTCTTTATTAAATTTTAAAACTCTTGAAGTTTATTAGTTACCCTTCCAAGGATAGTTTATCCCAAAAATGTTGCTACATAAGCTATACATTTATCGATTAAATCTTGCGTGCATGTAAATTACTATTAAAGTCTTGCAGATTAAAATAATCGATTTTAGCAGGATTAAATTGGAAATACCTTTTTGTTGGCAAACTAAGTGTATCAGACTGTAGAATGAACCGTGCCGGATAATTATGCCAGTGCCAAGGTGCATGAATCGAAGAAATCAAATAAGCCATTTAAAAGATCATTGCTTAAATAGTTTGCAACCACTCTTGGTATTGATATACATGTATCTCACCGGTCGGGTGAGATAAGAAAACATACACAAAAGAAAGTTTTCCCTAAGAAAAACAATTTTTCTATAGGATGTTTGGAAATTCCTACCGAAAATGCAGTAATCCTTAAGGAATTCAAAATCCGATATGAATTGAATAAAACTCCCATGAATCTAAATTTTTAGATTTTAGCCTTTTTTGGCATCTGAAAGTAATGGTTCGGACAAACGAACTTGCATATGGACATATAAAGAACAAACAGGATAAATGTGAGCCAATGCTCGCAAGTATCACCCCCGCTTTGTTGTGAATATACGAAATAAGTAGAGTCGTCATTTAACAAGAAATTGAAATCTTATTGGTATAAAAATATATCCCAACCTATGACATGCCTTTACAAATAGTGTGCTATATTTTTAAGCATTTGAAATGAATTGTTGCAAACAAATTTTTGACGAAATTTTGTTTGAATATTTGGGCTAAAACCTAATTATAAACAAAGTCGTCATTTGACAGGAATTAACGTCCAATTAAATACAAAATAAATCCTTACATATGACAAACCTAAATTGAGTGTCTGAGAATTTTAAGCATTTGCAATATATAGATGCTGAAAAAAAATGCGTGAGAAATATTTGTTACGAATAGACAGAAGGACAGAGAGACACAAAAGAGTAAAACAGTATCCACTCTCTCTTTCACAGCGGGGATACAAAAAGTGATAAAAACACGTGATTATTTTGTACAGCTAAGTAAAGTTAAGTGAAAATATCACGAGGAAATGTTTTTTTAAGCGTGTGCATCTTTATAAAAGGAATTCAATATCCAATCATATTTGTTCTTTTGGTGATTCTTAACGTCAGGGTTTTTTACGGGCCGCCGGAAGGCGGTCCGTTATTTGATACACATTTAAATATTGTTACTGCGTTTCTGCGGGATACTTCTTTTTAAATAGAATTAATATTATGCTTATTTTTATGAATTAAAAGTAAATTTGCATGTAGAAATATGTATTATGCCTTTTAGAAAATATCACATATTTTTTGTTTTACTCGTAAATGAAAAGTAGGTCATACTTAGTAGATTGTCGTATTTTATCGAGACTATAATCTATTCGGAAAATTTCGGAGTTTTTCATTCTTTTCAAAACAATGCATCAGGATCGGTCAATCGCAACTTCTCGGGCCTTTCCGGCAGGCTCGGAAAAAGGCCCGAGAAGTTGCGATTGCAGGATCGGTATGCGGGACATACTAAAGACCTGAAATACTAAAGACCAGGGACCCGTTTCACAAAGCTGTCATAAGATTTATCATAAGACATGTCTTAAGATTGTCATAAGATTTGACTTATGATTATCATAAGATATGACATAGCTGTTTCACAAAGCTGTCATAACTTTAACTTATCTTAAGATAATCTTAAGATAATTATTATAGTAGCGATTGCATAATTTAATCAGTAAATTGTAAAGAATTTATTTACGAAATCTGCAGTGTAAATATATATTCAATAACATTACTGGATACTTTATAACATACCGTATGTTTTTGTACTTTCTTTTGATAAGAACAATAAAAACAAACCAGTGAAGAAAATTGTGTTCTTTTATTGATTGATGATTATTAAGGAGGCTGAATGTTTGAAAGATAAATCTATAAAAATATAAAATGATAATTTTGAAATCATAGAATCTTAATTTTTTCTATAGTAATTCAAAATTGTAATTTACTGACCATTTGGCCTCCTAAATACCTGTATACAAATGCATGTCTCGCACTAAAATGATGAAATATCTTTAAATTATCATTACCCGTATATAAAGCAAAAGAAACAATTCTGAAATTTTAATAAAAGTTGAATGAACACAATATTCAAAGGAAAGATGGCAATTACTTAGTTCTCAGAATCGAGTTTGAATTAATCTTCTTCTAACTTCAGCACCGTCATTGTTTACTCCTTGGTATATAACATTGTCTGGTTGTTGAAAAACACGATAATTATTTATGTTTTGGAGCACATGGACGTTATTTTTTTATGCAAATGTGATGTAGCATCACACAAGCAGTCACGATTCCACAAGCTCTCTCGGGCCGGAAAAGTAGGGTCGATCCCTCCGGAGCGATCGATGCATCGGAACCTCATTTTAAGGTCACCAAACGCTCGCTCAATGGGGCCCTGGTTTTAGCGTTGGCATCATTGTATGCCTCCTCATGGGGGTTGCTTGGGTTAAAAACGGGTGTTAGTAAGTGATTCTTTAACGGGTACGCACTGTCACCAACTAGACAACCTTTGTTAATGTTGCTATTCTCAAACATTTGACCCAAAACAGAATTTGAGAACACAAATGCGTCATGAGATGATCCAGGCCACTTTGCTACCAAATTCAAAAATTTCAAATTGGAATCGCAAACTGCCATCACATTGATTGAATGAAAGTTTTTTTCTGTTTACAAACAAATACTCATGAGTTGCCCCTATCACATTTGGGAAATTGCATATATATGAGCGAAGTCCAGTATAGTATTGTTTATATCTCTGTCAGTCGAAGGAAATTTAATGTAGACAGGACTTAAGGCAACTAGAGAAGATGAAGCAGCGTAAACAATTCTGGACACACTTGCTTTACTTATACCATATAGATCTGCACATACAGCATGAAACCTTGCACTTGCATAAAAGCGAAGCGCAACCATGACTTGCTATGATGTTGCAATGATGTTGGAAGGGCATGTGATCTTTTGGTTGGGTGCTCTAAACGATCATTGAGCTCATTACATAAGTCAAAGATAACATGTCGTGGCAAATGGAACTTCTCTAATATGTCCCAATCGTCCATATAATCTAATGGGTTGATTCTGTCCCTGAATACACGCTCACGCCTTATAAGTTGCCTATTTCTTATCAAAACATAGGCCGCCGCCATGTTTAAATTTGACTTAAGAGAGGTATCTGGATGTCTTAAGTTTTTGAACAATCTTAAGATTATCATAAGTTAAGACACTTTTGTGAAACAGCTATGATAAAAACTTATGACAAATTTTGGTCTTAAGACAGATATTTGTCATAAGATAGCTTTGTGAAACGGGCCCCTGAATGTTATTAAATTTTATATCAATGATATATTTGAATTTCTATGTGCCGTGTCAAATAAAATGACTTTGCGTGTGAATTTATTATATTTCCATGTAAAATGTGGTAGAAAATATCGTGAAATGACATTTATTTTTATATCAATTATTTACGCAAGAATTTGACAGAAATGAAAATTTGAATTGAGTGGAAAATTTGATTTATCCATTTCTATTTTATTATGAGGTCCCTTGAAATCATATATTAAACTAGTGCATTAAGTTTTCATTCAATACTATGCAACAACAAAAAACCCAAAATGGTTAACCGTTTGAAATTTATAATCTCCAAGAGAAAAATGATGATTTGAACTTTGTATTAGAGTAATGTACAAATCATGCAGTGTGTTCTCCGTTACTTCATACTATGGCAATGATCATACAATTTCCGTTGGAAATGCTTACAGTAACGAAATCGATTCTTTATGATAATAGTAAAATGTTAAACTTCAAAACAAGTTGCTGAAAGTATATTAAAATTTACCATAAAAATTAGTACAACCAACTCTTATTTTCTTCTTTGTGGTGTGTTTTTATGTAAACAATCAATGATTCATACAACAATTATATTTTTTGCGACCCATTTGACGCTTGCGTCAATATGATTTCTTGTTATAGACTTTTTGCTCATTTACTACAAAAGCGCTAGACGTGTTACAGTTATCCTTATCGTTAACCAAAATGGCAAAAATGTGTTTCCCCTTTTAAAAACCAAACAATATTTTTGTAATAAAAAATAACAATGAAATAAAAATTCGCATGGAGCGAATTCAAAGGAAGCGGTCTCAAGTATCCGGAAAAGTGGGGGAAAATGACGTGTATTGCATCGAACCAACCGCTACCGAGTGACATTATACTTTCTTTCTGCGGGATTGCAAATTGTAAATCCGGTTGGAAAAAAGTATGTAATCTAGGGACGCATGCATTCAATATATTTTTTTCATTTGTATTTAAAACGGTATTGTTTTCTTTTTTATCAACACGATTATCTCTGAGAGTCAACACCTAAAATACAGTCCCTGCATCTTAAATACATATTTTTTTAATAAAACGTCTACACATAACAATCTATATTCCTCTCGGTTATTGCTCAAATCAAGGGATGCAAACATTATTTCCAACATACCTTGGCCTCGAAATCTTTTTTGAAGTATTACAATAACAAAACAACGTTGGTGTTTATTATATATATTGTTACATTTGTGGTCAAATCAATCATTCTAGAATCAGTACGTGGGCTTCGATAATTGTCGGTAATGCCGAAGGCTTTCCTGTCATGAAATACATTGAATGGTATTTGTCAGATCAATCACTTGCAACGTTTCTTCCCTAATTACAATGTAAAAGCAAATACATATACCCGTTTATTATTTAAGAAATTAACATGCTATGTTACGCGCAAAGTATATCCAATCGCATGTTTCATCGATGTCGAAATTTAAAAACACAATATATTGCATAAAAAGACAAACTTCTGATATGTAGGCCTATGCGCATTTTACCTAAAAAGACGACCTTTTGATATGTATGTATGACGGCCTGTACATTAAGGCGTTTAGATGTCCACTTAGACAGTCAGTGTTGTTGTTTGGTTTTTTTTTGGGGGGGGGGATTGGTTGTCAGTCAACACTTTACATGAATTGTCTTTTTGTAAAAACTCGTTAATTATACAGGGCAAAGTAATACATGTTCAGATTTGAGCTAGAATATTCAATATTTATTATTATTGTTGTTAAATTCAATTCTGTAACCTAAAATATTCCATTATGGATGTTTGGCCAATATTCCAAATCGTTTCAATTTCGTATTACCGAGCTCTGTCGAAAAAGCTCGAGAAGTTACGACTTTATAACAAAACATGGCTGGTTGAACTCGGGTAAGGTAAGAAATTATAAGCGTATTAGATTTAAAGTATCCTTAAAAATAGAGGTGTATCAAGGGAGATTGGGCATCTCGAGGCTGATCTTTAATGCAGAGTGATATTGACTACTAATCGCCATCCTTCGCAAGCAAACATAAAGTCTGCCTTCAAACGGAAGGTCAGACACTATTTTTTAAGGTTTTCTGTGCGTTCGAGAAATATGCCAATTTTTGTTTCATATATCAGTCTAGTGAAGTATTGAGAGAAAGATTTTGGAGTGTTCTATGAAATAATTATTGGTACATGTTTACATGCAATTCGTGTTTTACAAAAAGAGTATGTTTTAACTTTTATGAATTTCATATTTTTTTAACAACAAAAAACTTAATACCAGGTAATTCCCTTCGGATGGACCAGCATTCTTGACACATGCAATATTCGACCCAAAAAACGTTGTCATGGTCAATTATTGGAGCCGGTAAATATAGTTTTATTAAATTGTTCATTTAGCGAGAGGAATACACAAAGCACAGCAGTCTGATTTAATATGCTAAAATACGGGCCTTTATTATCAGCTCGTTGTTGCAGTGATAATATCTCGCTGGATGACAACTGTGAATTTCCATGAATGTATATAAATCGATCAATTGCCGCTGATGTTTATTTCATGGACTAACGCCGAGCTAGTAAGAGGTATGTCTCTTTACTGTTATACTTTTATCTTCTCTTTTATAAGTGGGCTTTCAATTTTTAACGAAAGGAACATTTGCAAGATTTTTTTTTAAATTAATTTTTGCTTATTTTTTAACCGACTTTGTACATGACTTTTTGCGTTTTAAAAATTTTTTCTCAAGTTTAAACAAGAAATTAAAGCAATAATTTTTTATAGTTAAATGGCTTCATCATCTAGAATAAAAAAAAAACGAGCTTAGATGTTTGATAATAAAATCAATTTACTTTAACTTATCACGTATGCTCTCTGAAATAAAGAATTACGGTGCATATTCTTCATGATATCCAAATCACGCACATCCTTACTAAAGCCAAATAATTAATAAGTTCTTCTTTCAAATATGCAAAATTGATTTTAATTGTCTCAAATGATTTCATTTTTTTTTTTTTTTGAAATAGAATGCTGTTAGATAACAATTATTTTCAACAAAATTTATTCATAGTCATAAAGTGCGATAAAAAGTGTTTATAAATCAATAGTGACGTCTTAAAGGATCAAGCGCAATAAAAGAACAATTGAATATATTGCCATAGACTTTACTAGATCTTGACGTAACAATCAAATAACAATCTATATGTTACGGTAAATTTTTATTTTTGTGTTGATCAGTTGCTAGAATAAACTAACTTACTTCTATGCATAAACTAATACTATCTGTTTTATATTCAAATATTGAGCAAATCTATAATTATATCATTAGCAATAATACTAATAGAGGATATAAACTAGACAGTATAAATTATTAATTGGAAGGCCGTATTAAACAGAAAAAGCGCCCGCGCGCACGACGGTCCGTTAATGTTTATAAATAATTCCATAATTACATATCCTATAGCATTCAGTCTTTATAGTTTTGATTTTAATTGTGTGTATGTGTGCGTGTGTGTCGGATGTTTGATGACCAAAGGAAAACAAACGAAAAAGTGTGAAATAAAAGCACAAAGCAAGATGTTCTCTTCCATCAATTTTACAAGAATTGATTTATACTGACAATTAGTAATACCAAATGACATGAAATCAGCTCAAGTGGAGAGGAAAAAAAACCAAACACATAAAAAGAAAAATCACATGCAATACACGTTTAATTTGTTTCAAATGATGCAGCGTAAAATAACAACCCAACTCTCAATGATGTAAGGATTGTTATGGTCTACGAACCACGCTATTTGATGTTTTTGCCTGAAGCTACCTCTGGTTAGTCATTTGTGTAAGAACGACTGTAAAATCAATAAACTAGATCAGGCATACAAGGTTTGTAATTAATAAAGTGTGTTCAAAACTCGGCAATCTAGGTTAATCATTGTTCAAAGTGGGTCTAAAACTAACATTTATGTACGTGACCATGAAAATCCACCGTTTGATGTTCTGACATATAATTTTGCTAGAGGACTACAGAACAACAATGTCACAGATGTATTAAAAAAATGTTTTGCAATGAGCACAAACACACATACATAATTGTGCAGGTAAATTCGTTTAAAAAACCTGGAAACTTTGTTCTTTGATTGCTACATAGACATGTTTTTGCTTATTTCAGAGCATCTAAATGGATAATAGAACGGTATTAGAGAATGCGTCGATGTCAAATCTCAGCTGCAACTCCTCAAGGTGTTATCAGGGCATCACGCTGAATCAGACGCAGCTAGTGTACCAATTCCTGCAGGTCTACATTTTACCGGTGATCGTCTTCTCTGGACTTATAGGAAACACACTGTCAGCGTGTGCGTTCCTCGTCAAAGAACTCCGACGAATATCCTCCACGGTTTACGTGATTGCTGTTTTGAGCGCCGATAGTGGAGTGCTGGTTTCTCTATCTTTCGTGTGGCTAGAAGGTCTCGGTTTTCGGTTGAATCATGAAGAGGGCATGTGCCAATTCCAAGTGTATTGGAGTTACATCTGTACGTTTTTATCAATCTGGTTCGTGGTTTGCATAACTGTTGAAAATTACATTACAATATGCCATCCAACCCGAATTACCTCGATGTGCACAGTTCGGCGGGCCGTGATCACAACTGTGTCGTTGTTGGCGTTCGCTCTGAGTTTTTACTCGGTGTTTATTGTGACAACCACGGTCAACGTTCACAATATTGGTGTCAGATCCGTCAAGATGTGCGAAACAGGGACCAAATATACACAGCTACTGGTGTTATTCGTCAATGCAGACACGACCATTACGTTCATTGTTCCTTTGGTTTTGATCCTATTCATGCTGATCGCAATCTCTCTTTCTGTCATCAAGTCGGTGCAACTCAAGAAGAAACGAAGCATGAATCAAAGACATTCGAACAATAACAGAGCTAAGTCCATCCCGCAGGTGCGCGTTGCCAAAATGTTGTATATTTTGTCATTGACCTTTGTCATCCTGAGCATTCCAAGTCATATTCTACGAACGTACATCTCATTCGGACCATCGTCAGACACAATGCAGGTATCAGAGACTGTCGCGTTGGTTCATGCCGTGCTTCAATTTGTTTACTATACTAACTTTTCAATTAAATTTTTGTTGTTTGCATTTTGTAGTAAAAATTTTCGTAAGTCCTTAGCGACCGCTTTGGGATGTCGCCACTTTTCATACTCTCCTGTGAGTAATACAGAAAGTACAAGATTGTAATAAAATTCAATTTCTCAAGTTTTTTGTTCTTTGTTTTTTTTTTTATTTTGTTGCTACTGCTGTTGGCAAAACATCACAAATGAACCTGTGCAATCTATTTTGTATGGGCAATGTGCACTCAATGTTTTGAGTTTTTCTAGCACGATATATATGTTTTATATGGATTTCTCAGTAATGCCTATATTAAATGTGCATTCAAAATGTAATATTTGGTTATTAAAGTAAAGAGATAGTGTGAGAAAGAACATGATCCAAGTTCTCTGATGTGCCATCAATTCGTGTCATTCTACAACATTACATAATCCTCAGGAGAAAAGCTTCATTTTTCTACTGCTATTCATAAAGGCAATTTTAGGACATTGAAACTGAAAAATGAAAGAAAGAGTAAGCGTGCTTACAAATGAAATCATTCAAACTTTAATGACTTTTCCGCCATTCAGACGGATGTTTAAATCACTGCGTTCTCGGAGAATGAAAAAACCCACCCTGGACTGTTTAGATCAAATGATTAATTACATATAAAATGTAGGACTATCTTCGCAACTCATTAACGAGAAATTAAACAGATGATCGACCATCCGATAAATTCAACCCGATGGAAGACTCTCACACAATTAGACAAATTCAAATGGCTCCTAGCATAAGAAAATGGTACCCGCGCGTAAGTCGACCTTTTCAGCTGAACAGCTTATAATGTACACCAATTTCAGCAGCTGCAAGATAAAAGAACAAATGGCTTTATTGAAATCATTAAAATCCCGCGCAATTTCCCTCAAGATAAATCAAGAACTGACGATTGCCTTTTGCAAAAGGAAATGATAACCTAGAAGGTAACATTATTACATCATAAATTATTTGTAACTGAATAAAAATACATCAAAGGCTTTAAACTTTGCTGTCTAGAGTATCCGTTCGCTACAATAGGTTAACATTTATTCCACATTGGCTTTTATATTATAAATCTCTCTCGTACTATTATTATACATGCAGATATTCGTTAAAATCTGGCAGCATTGACTACAATAGCTGTGAGAATTGAAAACTTTTCATAATCAAACTGATGGAACTCATGCGAATTGATAAATAAACAATTCTATCAAAATTTGGTAATCATTTTTATGCAGGATATATCTCGTGAATGAAAGTCAACTTCTTAAAAAAAAATGACATATCATATTTTATATTATCCACCTCGGTCTATCAACAACAATGATGACGAGGAGGAAGAGAAGGCAGCCAAGTTTGACAGATTTTGGCAAAGACAAAAAATAAAGGCAGACGAACAAGGATAGGAACAAAGCCAAAATCGTCATCAGAGACCATGCAGTTTGATGAAATAGGAATTAAAGCAGAATTGAACTTAATTTTCAATTATGAAGTTGTAGGGGCTTTGCTAGTCAAGTTCGTGCTCCATGTGTTCCGTGTCTTTACTTTATTAGTTATAAACCACAAGTGGATTTTTGTGTAAAAAAAGTTTTGAATAAAGAAACACTTTCAGTACATGCAACCCTCAGGGAGGGGGTATTTACTCCGTTTACTGTGTCAATGACGCTAAAATCGTGTTTCCCCTGTATTACACATAATTAAACATTTATATCGTTGAGAATTATGTAAATTAAGACATTTTAAAAAACGCGATTGTTAATTGTAAACAAATTGTGCTTCATTGTGTGTTCAATGTTGGGGTTTTTCCGCACTCGTGCGCAGTGGCGTTATAAATGGCGGATCACATTATTATTCATCAGGACGTGTAGCAAAGTTTGGAGACAAATAACTTAAGACAGAACATGTTTTATGGATCTAGAGTTGTTGAAAAATATAATTTTAAGAAGCATGATGTATATTTTACTCATACTCATGTCAAAAAGTTTACTTTAAATTCGCCACCTTTTAGAAAAAGACACAATGGTTAAAAGATCATAGAACCTGGTCAATTACGTGAACAAAATTAGGTGAAGTTCGAATTGCTTCTCAAAAGATTTGTTCATCTACTAATCAAGTACATATCCTTATGAACTTCTTAAGATGTTTTTTTTTTCAAATCTATATTTCATGTATTTAAGTTTTTAATACATATGAATACGTATTGATAAACATGCATGTAGATAAATGACCTTGTTTTCCCATAGGCTTATACAAATATGAAAATATAAGCATGTAATACAACGTATTTGAAAAAAAAAAATTTATTTTTATATCTAATACCGGTAAATATAAAGTTCTATTTATTAAGAATAACATATCTATATGTGAATAAGAACGAACAACCCATTGACAATATTTATCCAAATTTAATAACATTTTTTGTTTTAATAAAGTAACGATTAAGAACCAATTCACTCAAGCTTGTTTCAAAAAAGTGTTTCTGCTTCATTTCATTCAATACTATGGTTTCATCGATGTTCGCTGAATACCAGTTTTCTTGGATTTGCAGTCATTCCACGATGTTTTAAATAAAGTTTTCGCTAAATATACGACACTTGTTGCCTAGGAATGCCAACAAAACCAAAGTATAAACCCACCGATTCCTTTTGGCTGATACGCATCATAGTCCAATCCACACCTATAGAACTTGTTTCCCCTTGCGGTGTCAACTCAAAGATCAGAAGGAAAAATTAACTATTTCCCCTTCTTTATGTTAGTAAAAAATTAGGCGTCCTGTGATAGAATTTCTCTGAATTATATTTATTCCTTCGACCGTCGGTAGCCCCATCCTGTGCCAATCAAAATACACAAAGAAAACAGATTTTTAACTTCACATGACAGAGTAACTATCCTCTAAACTCTAAAGGCTACTGTGAGAAATCTATGCCCCCCCCAAGTTTGGATTGGTCTATATGATAAGTTTTTCCCTTACAACGAATGTCATGTGTGGAGATGCTGTGTTGCTTGTAATTATATCTTTTTAATCTTTAACTGAAAAGTCTAAAGCCATGTTTTGAAAATAAATAAACAACATATCAAAGTCATCCTTCAATGTTATTACCTTGAAATGACAAAACAACCAAGTTTGTTTTGGGAAAAAAATGAATCTAGGATTTTGGGTAAGCAAAATATCTTATTACAATGTATACAACCCTTTTTATATTATATTCAACAAAATGAAATACATGAATTCAAATTTGGATCAAATCTGAAAAAAGACAAATAACAAAAATGTCTCTATTGATCTTAGTTAAAATTTAAGTTATACTTTAGGAAAAGTCGTCCTGGAATCTTAAAGAATGGAGTAGGTGGTTTTAGAACCCAACTCTTAGAAAATTCAAACTTATGAATTTAACATCTTACAGTACCGAAAAAAATTGCACCCCCACATTCCCTTCCTTAAAGCTGCTTGGTCCGATTTTATATCGAATTTTATGCACGCTTTTAAACGATGGTTATGCTAAGTATATCCATAATAATAGACATTGCATTAGTTTTCCCAGTCAATTTAGCCAAATTTCAATGAAGAAATATACGTACAAAATTTGCTAACAAAACAAACGACATAAAAGGGTACTGCGTTTTTTCGCCTTATGTTAAAGTTCACCCCTGACGATGAGACGGGTATGGTTGTATTACGATTTGACATCGCTTTAAATAAAGGTCGAAATGATAAGACAAATTACAAATAAACATGTGTACGTTTTGTTCGCTAATATTTCTAAAGTTTGCTGTCTTTACAATCGATACATAGCATGCGGGTTGAATAGCCTCAATTATTCGGGGGACGAAACCAAACGGTGTCCTTTTCTAAACATTCCCGTGATGCATTTTGGTTTGTTTTTTCGTTTGCCCAAAAGAAATTATTTTTATTTACTTTGAATATTTCTAACTTTGAAAGGAGACTAATTCTACTGGTGTAAATAGGAGAAAGTCCATAACTTTCCAAGATAAATGGTTTGCATAGAAAAAACATTGATACTGTAATAACAAAAAAAATCGGACCAAGCAGCTTTTAAAAAAAAATTAAAGTTCCGGTCATCAAACTGGATTTTATTTCAAAACACCAATACTGGCAGAATGAAAATCAGCCCTCTAAAAAGACTGTAGAGCCACAAGCATAGAGCCAGATTCCCCGGTCCCTGTGGAGATGTTCCGTCGAATCGAATATCTAGTCAGTGTTAAATTCGTGTTATTTCTGCTCTCGGTGAGATGTTTTATGCATTTGGTCACTTTGGTCGATCTCCCCCATCTCAGATATTGAAAAAAAAATTAGTCTGAGAAAAAAGAGAACCTTACCTCGTAAAACGGATCCGAGGAATGCAGATGTCAAAATGGCACCGAATAATTCAGATTGACAAGACGTAGAGAGAAATACAAGAGACAGATAACGAGACACTTTGTTTAAGATACATTGACAAATGGTGAGAAAAGATGTGGCCAGGCTTTGTTGAAATATAATGTAATATATATATATATATATATATATATATATATATATATATATATATATATATATATATATATATATATATATATATATATATATTAGCGCTTGGTCTTGCAATATTTTATTTATTTAATATTTTGTTTTGTCTTAACATAGCCGGCATACTAAACTTGCCGCCAAATTACATCTGCTGATTTATGATAGGAAGTAGACGAATTTGCAAAGGATGTTATTTAAGCAGTCGGCGTTTTCAATTAATTTAAGACAATCTATCTATTGTTTCAAAGTTAACTAAAAAAGAATAAATGGGCAACTAAATCAAACTGTTTGGCGTTCGATTTTCTGACATGGAGAACTCTTCGATCAATCAAAAACGGTCCATTGCTAAGGATTCATTCTTTTCAAGACAGGTCGTGGTATATTTATGCTTTGCTTTTAGCTAGATTATAATGACAAAAACAAAACCTTATTAATAGCTTCAATGTGTATGACAACAGAAATCTTACTCCAAAATAATTTACATACCTAGCAATTACTTATGATTATCTGTTATGATCAGAAAGCTGAAATGTAACCAACCGTTTACACAAAATTTAATTATGAACGTTATGTCTTGCTTGTCAATAGACAGGTGAGGTTCTAATTTTGGTTTTCCATAAGAAAAATAAAAAAATTCAAAAGAATTATCAATCAAAGTACTGATGTATCATAATGCGTAGACTGGCAATCTCTCTTTCTCTCTCTCTCTCTCTCTCTCTCTCTCTCTCTCATATGCTTTCATGTCGGCAAAACGCAGAAAATAACTAAAATTCTTAAGCGGTTGTAAAGTAGAATGTTCACTGAATTTTGGAACAAGTGTTATTAAATCCATCCCCTTTTTCTTCGATGTGCTGCTGATTAACAATGCTTTGTAAAGTACATCATAGAAATTCAGGACTCTGCTGGAATCAACAACCAAAATAGTCTTGTTTAAATGGTTATAGAGAAATCACCAAAATGTTTCACTAAAATTATTATTTCATTTTTTTAAACGTTTATTGGAATCTCTGCAGAAATAAGATACATTTTTCTCCAGAAAAGCAATTCTCTCTGCAAAGAAAAAAAGATATATTTTAGCCAGTAGATCTAGGGAAAAGAAATTTATAAGAAAACGTCAGAGGCCCATGAATTTGTGATTAAATACTTAAAATATCAATCCTTCTACAACTGGTTGTTCTTGATATACTTCCAAACTTGGAATGAACCTCAGCATCAATCATTCAGAAAGACAGCTGCAGGAATGTTTTTATCTCAGTGATTAATGAATCAGACCAACAAACCTATATCTTCCTTGGCCTTAAGACATTTATCTTCAGTTTGAAGAACACCTTAAAAGATACTTGATCGATGCAATGTAATAAATTGTGTACAGTTTGTTTTCCTACATAGATCAATCGCAGCGGACATTTTTCAAGAAATCTGAAAATCCCTGGATATTTCTAAGCATACAATATATGTCCAAAAAACGTTACGGTATTAGTAACATACTTTGGTTTACATCAAAATTCGTTTAATACCAGTTTAGTAGATTTTGTTGTTGAGTTGATGCATGAAATCAAATGTACATTGAAGTGCTATATCTGATAACAATCAAGCGTTGATCTGATATTTACACAGACAACGATTTTGTGTTACCTAAAACAGTCAGTAAATCCACGAAAATCAATGCCAACGAACATTAATAAAACAATTGTAAATTAAATATCAAGAAAAATCTAAATATTTTATAAATCATTGTCCAGTCCTTGACCATATATAACTGGAGAACAATGACCCCTCAATGAGATTTGTAAAAATTGACCATTAGAGCTGGAGGTGTTGTTTTTCCTAAAGCCATTGGAGTAATTGATTTTCTGTACCAGCCAATCTATGGAAAAAAGCTAATCTCGGATAAATGAAAGACTAGAAATGGGAGGATAGACATCGCTAATTACAAGCTAACGGACTTTGGTAAAGTTTTCTGATTTAGTTAAAATGTAGACGAATTGACACCCAAAAGAGGTGTGCGATAAACCTCAAGTCGGTTTACAGTTCTGCATTCATCGCAGTCTGTATTCCTTTCAAAGCGTTTGACAGTGTTCATCGATTATTCAATTTGTATAAGTTTATCAGATGAACCTACGTATTTAGGTTGGTTGAAAATACAAGCTTACCGTGGTTTCACTTAAATTTGTCGGGGTCATTTTTCGTGATTTGTGGATTTTTGCTTATTCGTGGGGATGTTATATTGTGGATACGTCGGTATTTAGTTTCAGTAAAGATATCACTCTTTCAAAATTTGTTTTCATCAAAAAACAACATTTGTAGGAGGAGGGCTTCCCACGAATACCACAAAAATCAAATCACCATGAATCGTACTTACTTCACAGTAAAGTTATTATCTGATTTTCTTTACAAAAAACCAACATGTGTAAATATAATCTGTAATTTTTGCAGTGGCTTTTTTCAATTTATTCATTTTATGATTTACAATGCTTTAGGAATGCATTTCTAGTGATGAAATGAAATTTGGGTGCCAGTCTATGAGTTTTAAGCAAGATACAGGGCTCACAATTCTTCGTCATGTAAACAAGGCTCGTGCCCTGTATTTGTTTACATAGGTTCAATATATCAATAAAATATCTTTTTCAAGCTGATTTGTCTATCTTATTCATTTTAAGCATAAATAAACAGTTCCTTACGATTAACACATTTATTTGAGGTCTAAAACTGGAATTTTCACTTCAACATTCAAAATATAAATAAACGCTTAATCTCAATGCTAGTATGTATCTCTGGTACATGTACATGACTTAATCCTATTTGAAAGAAATTACTAAAATTTTAGTGATACAATTTTGTTGATTATAATTGGGAAAGCCAACGAAAACATGTTTTGCGTATCATTCAATATATACCTGTGCAATGTCGAGAGTGCTATATAGTAAAGAAGGTCGCTGTATCTTACTCAGTGAAAAATTAAAAACTAAAAAATAATGATAAAATTCTTTTACACAACATATTACGTTTACGAAAAAAAGTTGAAAAGGATAACATTATTGTTTTACTACATGCTAGTAAAAAAATCTTCATTTTTTGTACATCATCTTTACTTGAGTTTCTTAATTAAAAAGTGTAAATTGCCTATCCAATAAGTTTCAATACTTATATACTTGGATTTTATATTGTATCTTGAAAATTATTATAATACATGTTGAATCTCTAGAATGGTTTCGATTCAGGTGTTGGAATTACTAATGACATACATGAAAATGCAATAAAACAAACACAAGTGGTACACTTTTATGTTACGGTTGAATAGTCATCATTCTTCGTGACTCAGTTTTCATGAAGTTTTTGGGCCCCACTAGCTCACCAACGAATTAACACTTTTGTAGAACAAAGTATAATTTGTTTCAAGCACTTATTAGTCCCCTACCGGTTTTCACCGGAGGGGACTATAGCTTTCCTCTGCGTCCATCAGTCCGTCTGTCCGTCCGTCCGTCCGTCGGTCCGTCCGTCTGTCTGTCCCACTTCAGTTGTCCACACTTTTTTTCTTTAGGCGTTTGAGGAATAATATGAAATTTGTCGAACAGCTTTAAAATGTCAAACTACAGATGAAGTTTACACTTTTGTAGCGTCTGGTTGACATATGTTCGAGAAAATAAATTTTTTATATTCCAATTTTTTAATGTTCGGGTTCGAAATTCTGCATATCAGTGCATTGTTTTCACAATTTCCACAAACCGGTAGGGGACGTGTATTGCTTATGCAATACTCGCAGAATGCTTGTTAAACAAGTTAATCCAAGATTTGCGTCTGATGTAACAGTAAAAAAACAACTATAAAAAAAAACTTGACTGCAACAAATTGATGAATTCACGGTATGAAAAAAGCATAGGCGTAACATTCATTCTTAAAAACTTATTTTTTACTTTAAATACATACAAAATGTACTTGTTCTCAGACCTTTTAATCCCCTTTTGATACCTATTCCTGATTTACTGTTCAACGTAAGTAAGTAATCTTTTAGGAGGCATTGAATTTTACGATTGAAAACAAACTAGGTACTTTTTACTTTTGATTTCATTATTTCTAGAGAACACTTTATCTCCGGGTAGCTTGTTATAAATACTGCGGAAGTAGAACGTCTAAAGGGTTTATCAGTTGATAAAACTCAAATTTCATTTCCCTTACTTTATCAAAAATGGACTTTGATTTTGATTCTTGAACTATCGTATTATACATTGTAAGCGTATAATATTTCGTTGTTTTTCATCGTAACTAGCAACTGATGGTTCAAGATCTATCATATCATATTAAGGGGTATGCCGATAGGTTCATTAATCATTGTTTATCCTAATTGTTGTCTGTCTTTACTTATTTAGCTGATACAAGAACATTTACCCATTCATATATGTAACAATTATCTACTAATGGTGTTCACTAACGATAAAATCTGGCGATATACATGTCGCTTGTTGATCTTTAATAAAACAAAGTTGTATTAAAAACAGAAAATATCCAATAACATTTATTATTTTCAAGTTCATGTCTATAGCTAATGCATTTTCACATGTATCTGTTTTCCATTTTCATACATGTGACCTTCAATATTCTTGCATATATATTTTTTTTTAATTTCAAAGACTATAAGAAAGACCAGTGTTTGATTTTTCTGTTGAAACAGGCCAAGACTACATTTGCCGTTTTATTATTGTAGTTTGCATAAACACTACTGTATGAATAAAACATTTCATCCCCAATTCATATTCTAAAAAATTATTTTCATTGTCATTTTGTTCAATTTCACATGTAATACTGTTTAACTTTAAACATAGGTTGCTATTTAAATGTAAAACCTTATTGGCAATTTCAAAAAATAGCGTTTCAATAAATGAAATAAGCGATTAGTATTTGGTGCATTTACAACACTATTACAACAGTAGTATTACTCAACATATCAGAAAGACATACACAATTATTAAGTATCAATGACAATTACTTTATTCTCTGAACTGCATAAATTACAGTGTTGAGAAGAATCAATTGAACAATAATACATATGATACATACATTGCATGCATTTGAGAGTGACAATACATAAGTGAAAAAAGGAAAAAAGTATGATTGGCAATTAACCTAGAGAGCTAACTCTCTCAATTATAACTTTGATGAATTTGCACAGATTATTTGTAAACAGTTGGTTGTGTGTAGAAGTATGAAGGTGTGTATAAAACTTTCTTATCTTTAATTGTTATATCAGTTAAACATTAACAGATAATGTAGTAATCAATTATATTAAAACGACATACACGTTTGTTCAAATGTAAGCCGAACATCAACAGATAAAGCAATAACCAATTACATTTAAAAGACATACACAGCTGTTCAAGTTTAAGTAAAACATTAACAGATAATATAATAATTAATAATATTTAAACGACATACACAGATGTTTATTTATCCGTTGAAAATCAACAGACAATGCAATGACTGTCCGCCTTGTTCTCTTTTCCTAGCAACCATTAACGTTAAATCAGCAAAAACAAAACATTTATTCGGAAGAAAAATAGTTTTAGGAAGAGAACAGTTTTGAATGTATCTATACCTTCACAGACCACTCGCTTGATTCTCATACATGTACCAAATCAAAATATAAAAAGAATTGTTTTAAGATACATGTACTAGTAGTTCATGCATATTTTGTTCACAGTCTTTAAGTTACAGAAAAACTTTATGTTTACGATTTATATTATTTGAAATTATAGATAAAAAAAAGTGACTCGTCATATGGCGACGAGTGGAGTCGTAAAAAGCCAGGATATCAGTTATATTAGATCTTTGTAGACATAACTGTAGGGTGTATGGTATATAAGGTCCTTGTATACTTTACTATTGGATATATAGTATATTAGATCTTTGTAGAATCTGCTATACGATATATGGTAATTAAATCCCTTGTGGTTTCCTCTGTAAAATATATGGTATATTTTATCCGTGTAGACTTTACGGTAAGATATATGGTATATACGGTGCTTGTAGGCTTTACTGTAAGATATATTGTATATTTTATTCTTGTAGATTCTACTGTAAGATATATGGTATATTTTATCCTTGTAGATTTTACTGTAAGATATATGGTTTATAAGCTCCTTGTAGACTTTACTGTATAATATATGATATACAAGGTCCTTATAGACTCTACTTTAAGATATAGGGTATACTAGATCCTTGTAGACTTTACTGAAGGATATTTGGTATAATAAATCCTTGTAGAATTTACTGCGGATTGTTCTACAAGTTATCAATGTGATAAAGAAGGAGAGGGAAATTGAGAGTGGGTAGGATTGCTTGCATGAGCAGCAGTTTTATTATCCAACACAAAATACTAAGCTTTAATTTTGAGTGCATTATGGAACCTGTATTTTACAATAAGTCTCCGCGGAGGTATATAAAGTAATGCAGACCTCTGCGTTCGTTTGATTAATGCATTTTTAACGTCAAGACGTCAAACAATGTCTGTGAATTGATATTAATTAATGTATACTGTACATTAAGAACAAAAATATACATGAATTACATGTAAATGCAGATAAAAAATACAACCTGCAACAAATATTTTGTAAACTGTTAACACAGAAAGAATAATGCCTTACTAGAACATTGTTTTAGATAAAGTATAGATGGTCCCTTTAGAATTGAGACGATTTGTTTTAAATGAATAGGGTCAAGATTCTTAAAGAATGGCAAAACTTATAACCAATTTTAAAATAAGTGGACAATTGCTTGGTGTTTTGTTCACAACACTGAGAACTATTCAAGAAAAAAGGATAATGTTATTACACAGGGTATAACCAGTTTTTAAAACACATATATAATTTCTATTAGTCAAAAGCGACTTTATCGTAACAAAACTCCATTACGACATTACAAGTTTAGAACATACATTTATTTTAAGCAGCAATGTACCCTAGCTATCTTGTCGAATAAAGCAATATCTCTTTATCCATTGATTTTTTTCTCTCTCTCCTTTATTTCTTAAGTAATCCTAATTGCCTTCGTTTGCAATTGTAACAGCAGTGAGGTGTTTCATTCAGAATATATTTGGTAAAATCTGATTACGGTCAATAAGCTGGATTACAGTTAATAAGCTGGCTTCGTGATTAAACAGGATAGTTATGGACCAGCTATTGCATTAATGGTCGTTTATTTGATATTTTACACACTTTTATGTTTTATTTATATGAATAATTATGTGAAACTAGAAGTAAGATTTACATATTCAACGGACGCAGGCTATGTTTATATATTCTATGATATCGTATACAACAAAAGCAATTTCTTGCGTTATTGATGTGGTTAGAGTCTTTTTTTTCTATGAGTCGCCCTTTTTGTAAGAGATTTTAATCAAATAAACATTTACAATGGAGGACCATTTATATGCAACAAGTAAAAGATTAAGTAAATGTATAGCTAACTTGATTTTGCTGAAGGCTTAAGTTCTTATGTCTGCAATTTGTCTGTAGAACAGCCTAAATAGAAGGTCATCTCCAAGCGGTGTAGGCAATAGGTGTAAATTGGGTTTTATGCTTAAAAGTTTAACATGATTTGTAACATTTAAGAGCCTCGTGAATCCTGATCAACAGCTACTGTTTAAAATTGATCATTTGTTTAAAAGTATTGTTTCTTACAATATCAAAACGAACTTTAATGTATAACTTTTTGATAAAAGTTTTATAATATTCATATCAAATTGTGGGACTGTAAAAGATTTTAAGAAATAAAGATAAGGTAAAATACGCATTCTGTAGGTCATATAAGATAGGTTAATAACATAGAAATTTTTGGAAAAAAATATGTTAATACAAGAAATTTAGAATTGTTTACTGAGCATGAATATTATTACGAGTAATAGATCAAAGCGTTTCAGAATCACTAACACAACAGAAGAAAAGACAAAATTATTTGCATCAGATAGAATGGTTTACATACATTGAGTACCTCAGTTTAAAAAATCTTAAATACGAGAAATTAATGCACTTGTACTCACAATTGTAAGAGGGGTTTCTAATCAAAGCAGTTATTCATATGCAGATCTTAAAGCTTCTGAAAAATTCAGATTAATAATATTCATGTAGTATCGAAAATGGCTGTAGACCCCCCCCCCCCCCCCCCTCCCCCCCCAAAAAAAAAAAAACATTCCTGATCCGTGCATATTTCTTTGAGGATAACAACAATTCATTCCAAGAATTCAATTATAAACAAATACTTGATTTTGGACAATATTTGCTATTTAGTCTAGAAGGAGAACATTTTAATGACTAAAATGGCGAGTAAATATCCCAGATACTTTTACTTTACCTAACTTGTTATGTTAACAATGCTTATAAAAGACATTGTCAAACAATACTTTTATAAAAGTCAGACCTTTTGAAATATTTTTTGAATACAAGTAATCTCCAGAGAATGGTGTCTGTAAATAAGTTATTTTGATATTTTTCGGTAGTTAAAACAAACTTACAGCCGACCAGATTCATAATCATAAAGCAAATGAAATCAGCAGGTATAAAAAAGGTAACTTTTCTTATGTAGTAAGAACACTTCTTAAGCTATTGTGTTTGTGATTTGTATACAAAGTGTCGTTCTTTCCAGTCTTGCATTCTAATTGAAATATAATTCTATTGGACGACAAGAAGAACGTCTTCAGAGACGGAATAATCGTTTTCTTGAAGACTGATTTCAATCTCATTAACTTTATCTTAATAGGAATATTGTGATTAAGCATTTGCAAGTCCATCTACACTCTATACATATTTTATAGTGGAGATAGTGTGGCTGTTTTGTTGTGTTTATTGATCAATGGAATTTATTCCACAACTGATGAAATAAAATCGGGCTATAAAAGAGATGTTTGATAAGGTGTCACTATCTTTAATCGTGCAGTCAGTTAGCGTCTTAATTAACCGGGTTTGTCATTTGCCTACGGCTTTCTCAAATGCATTATGTAAAAGAGTACAAAGTAAATAGGATCACGGAATATTAAGTGGAATCTGCATTTTTCTTGATAAATCAAAGATTTAAGATCAATACGTCATATTTGCAGAAGTTGGCAAATTTTCACTTCAAAGTGCAAGCTCATATCTGGTGCACGAAACAAACTATAAAGATTGTATCTTTTACCAACTCAGTTTGTATCTTTCAAAAATACACACTTGAAGTCAATGTTCTTAGTAAAGTATTGCCAGAGTGTCAGAAACAAGGATAGTCTTAAATGGTCGGGTCACAGAATCAATAAAACTTGATTTGTTGCGTGTGTTAGCGTTAGACATCAACGATTGCCTCTCATATCACACAGGCAACAGGAACTGTAGCGGATACATGAAGTAAATCACTGGTACAAGATTGCAATTTGACAATAACTTCATATCCTAAATCAGTTCTTCCACTGCTTTTCCTATTTTCATTTTGGTATCATTTTAAAACAGGAGCTAAATGGATTAATGCATATACTAGTAGTTACAAATACGAAAAACACAACAATCACAGAAAGCATACAAAAATCAAAATATATATATTTTTTTTAAATCTGAACTAATCTTTTGATATATATTTATACATTTATTGATATAGTTACATTCATATATGATGTAGCCAATCCAAACTTAGGATAATTGACATTGATATTAAAAACAAAAGTTTGCACTCATGTGCTAAAACAATTGGAGAATGTGGAGAAAATAGTTTAACAATAAAATATTTTTCTTGTGTTTCATAGAAGTGAAATGAGGCATTATTGCAGAACATAACCCTTATGAATGAAACATTTTGATCACAAGTATTGTGGCCCGTAGGAAACTACTTACAAAACAATTGTATATTTCACTTTTTAGCAGTAAACGATCAACTAAAACGTTTTTGTAACGAAGGTCTACTTATTAACAGCTGAAATATTTATATAATTTTAATTTTAATTAGTTGTATGTTTCTTTCTATTCATGACATATCTTTTCTAAATGCTAATCTATTTGAAATCAGAGCTTTCAGAGGTTAACATAAGATAATGACAAAATCTCATAAAAAGTGAACATTTAAGGTAAAAACAGACGCATTATAAAGACATACCTAAGTTCACTGATTACTGTTCTCAAAAATATATATTAAATAATGAGAAAACCATGCTTTGAAACACGTTTATTTCAAAGTATACAAGTATACCTGGCTTTATTCTGAAATTTTCAAATTCTTTCAGTCATATTTTGCATTCTAGTATACATTTTCTATGATAGAAGCCTATGCCTAAATTGTTGGATGTTTATTTATGATTGTGACATGTTTGAAAAGATGTGTAACTTTCTAAATAATGATCGGTATAGAACGAAGTATGTAGATATACCAAAAGCGTATAAATCGGTATAATCTGCTTATTGAGATTGTTTGTGAAATCCGATTGTCCACGTACGGGAACTTTGCTTTCTTGATTAGCGCTTTGGTTAATCCCCAAAAAAATTTGATTGATTGTAAAAGTCGTTGAGGTCTCTACCAGCTTGATATACACAGTATAGCCGAAGCTTTTGAAAATATGAATATAAATATTAAGAACCTTTCAAAATTTTGTTTTCTAATTGAAAACTAATAAAAAACCTTTACAACCCAACAGAAAAGCTCATTTTTATTAAGTCTATACATGCTATTTTTATATAATGAGATTTAGATCAAATGCCTCCGATAGTTTATTTACAATTGGCGTACAATAGATTCCTACCGTACACAATATGCACTGATGATTACTTTTTGGTTATGTTGTTGTGTATTCACATGTTTAAATAAGTGTTTTTAGATTATGAACAGAAAACATTACTTTTCAAACGTTACTTGTGCTTATCACCTTAAAAAAATTTTTAAAAATGTTTTATCTCTATTTTTAACATCTTTATCGCGTTTAAATCATACTTTTTTTTAAAAGACATTTCAAGTATGTTTTAAGAATGAACTTGTCGTTCTTTCAGGTGAATGAAAGGTGACTGAATGGTAGAGCTATGACATTTACTATTTAGTTTCCTTTCAGTTGCCTGAATGACGGATTTTAATGCTTTCTTTCTTAAATCAATACAATACTTGATCGCAGTTGTTCACATATATCCCACATGACCCTCTTAAGCTTATGCTTCTTTTAACGGGTTATAGGTCAGTTTATTGAAAAACTGAGAAAAAAATTTATGTAAAATGTTTCAAGAAAAATTGAAAATACAAAATAAAACTGATAAAACATTTTGTACTTCTAGGCTAGAAAGGTACGTTATAAAGAAGAAGACCAGAAGATTTTTTTTATTTTACTTTTTTATGTCACTTTGGGAAGTACTACACAAAAGATAGTTTTCGATACATTAAATCAAAATCGAATGCCTGATTATAAATTATTGGTTTTATCCTAAGCACATCGTGCATTCCCGCATACTTCTTCTACTGAATGATCACGATGGGAAACTCGCATGTCCACATACACAGAAAACGTTAATGTTGAGTTTTATGACTTTTTAAAATTATTTCAGTAACATTCATCCGTTTAATGACTGTGCAAAATATACTTTTAAATAGTTATTTTTCTGTTACAACATAGAAAATCCAGAGAAATTCAAAAGAAAGTTAACATATACGGATTTTTCCCTTTTGAATTACAATTAATGGCTTCAAAATAATTTCCGAATTTCTAAGGAAGGTCTGATTGTCCATTTCTTCTAGTCCCCTTAAAACCAATTTTTTCCACGTTACTCCGGTCACGAATAGAAATCAATCCGTTTAGAACTTGTCAAATAATTTGTTTCTGTACAACTGGATACTTCGGAAAAATGTCTTCATACATCTTAAAATGTGACTACCCATGGTCAGTGCATTTTGTATTGTAAGGCGTTTTACAAATTTGTTGGCATAGTCAGACTATCCTAGATTGTAAAACGGCAATATATACATATAGTTATTCACTCATATTACACTACAAAAAAACATTATATGACATTAAAAGAAAAATTAAAATGATGTATTTCAGGTCAAATACAAAACAGTTATAAAGATATAATACGTAGAGGTTGAAACAGTGGATGGAAAAATAATTTTCATCCAATATAAATTACCCCCATATATACCTTTTGGTCTAGGCTACATAGGACTTGCTATGTTTATACAGAGCCTATAAACTAGACGTATATCTGAGATAGCAGAAATTTTCTTAATTACAGGATAAAGATTTCAGTGTTTCACACAGTTTATTGAATTGAAAAGTATACAAATCTGAAAAACCTTAAGCTATGAACTCTTGTTTGTGTACATGAAAGACTGGTTATTTTGTGTTCTTTCTTAGTTATCTAAGAAGGAAATGTGCCATTTGGACAGCAAAAGGACAACTGATTCAGAAAACAGAGCATTAAGGTTTTATTTTATAAATTGAAAACGAACTTTTTGGCTATTTCTTTTTACGGGAGAAATAATGAATGAGTAATAATGTTTAAAATATTTAAAATAACAAAACTAAAAAACCCTTGGTCCCTTTTGTTCTACGTGCCAAATGAAATAAATGTTTCAAAATGTTTCATTACTTTTTTTCAAAAGCAAAGATCCGGTGCTATTGCAATGGTGCAAATGGTGGGCGGCCGCCAAAAGGGTACCCAAAATGTAAGGATAACTCCTCTTACTTTATTCAATAAAGGAATATGTTGTTTTGGTTTTGTAGATCAGTTGTACATGTATCCGAGATGTGAATACAATTGGATTTTGATTTTTGATAATTCGTGCAAAAAACACCCATTATTTGTTCCAAATGAATTTAGACCCCAAAGATAATTTCAGTAAGTCACAAACATACAAATTCACATTGAAAATTCAGTAGTTGTAAGGGATTTTGATGCTGCTAAGGGGAGATGCGATGGTGCATTTTCAGCTGAACAGCAAGGAAACTAAGGCACCTTGTATGTCAGTGACATCGGTGTGTACAGTTAAAATTTAGCAACTGCAGTAGGTGAACGTGACAAATAAGCCATACTTGTTGACAGGAAGAGACAACTGACAATATGAATTGGAAATACCAGGTAAGCCGCCAGACTTTTGTGTAGGTTTGTCAATTAAAACCAAATATTGTACATTTTTAAAACTACATATATCAATATGCGAATAATATCAATGTTATGGTACTGAGTAACCTTTGTTGATTGTCGTTTAAAAAACGATGGATGGTCAACAAAAAGAACATCAGATCCTCCCTAAATTTCAAGATATGATTTGCTGAACAATAAACTATATTCCATATATTTTACCTTTTTACATTTGGGTATTTTCCTTTTGTATAGATCTTTTAGTAAAAATCAATAGAGTTCCAATTGATCACGACCACCGAACGCTCAAACGTTGGCATACATGTTTTTTTACGACTGTCATCTTTAATACCCTTAAATGATATCAACAAAAAAGAATGGTCGACCAAATTTTCTTAAGTAAAGGAATATGTTGTTTTGGTTTTGTAGATCAGTTGTACATATATCCGAGATGTGAATACAATTGGATTTTGATTTTTGATAATTCGTGCAAAAAACACCCATTATTTGTTCCAAATGAATTTAGACCCCAAAGATAATTTCAGTAAGTCACAAACATACAAATTCACATTGAAAATTCAGTAGTTGTAAGGAATTTTGATGCTGCTAAGGGGAGATGTTATGGTGCATTTTAAGCTGAACAGCAAGGAAACTAAGGCACCTTGTACGTCAGTGACATCGGTGTGTACAGTTAAAATTTAGCAACTGCAGTAGGTGAACGTGACAAATAAGCCATACTTGTTGACAGGAAGAGACAACTGACAATATGAATTGGAAATACCAGGTAAGCCGCCAGACTTTTGTGTAGGTTTGTCAATTAAAACCAAATATTGTACATTTTTAAAACTACATATATCAATATGCGAATAATATCAATGTTATTGTTGATTGTCGTTTAAAAAACGATGGATGGTCAACAAAAAGAACATCAGATCCTCCCTAAATTTCAAGATATGATTTGCTGAACAATAAACTATATTCCATATATTTTACCTTTTTACATTTGGGTATTTTCCTTTTGTATAGATCTTTTAGTAAAAATCAATAGAGTTTCAATTAATCACGACCACCGAACGCTCAAACGTTGGCATACATGTTTTTACGACTGTCATCTTTAATACCCTTAAATGATATCAACAAAAAAGAATGGTCGACCAAATTTTCTTAAGATGGAATTTGATTAAAACATGAGTTATGCCTTTTTGTCAGTTAAATTGTAATGTTTTTAGAGAAACAAGCAGAGTCCAATTGAAACAGTTGTCAGAAAATCCATCTCAGGGAAATTTAATGTTTTCAATCGCTTAGAATTTTAGCTGATGCAAATCTCTGCGACACTCTGATAACTCATATAAAGAGCGTGTGAACGCTTAAATCTTTCATCGATTTATTTTCCATCAAATACCATTGAACACTTCAAAATTATGATTTATTTTTTATTTAAATAAATTTGAAGAAATTTTTACCTTGTTACCTCAAGTCAAACAAAATAAACGATTAAAAGATCTTTTGAAATATAAATTTGGACTTTCACCTCCGGCCTGATTAACAACTTGATCGGCCAAGGTAGAATCCTTGATCTCATGTAAGCCATGGTCTCTTCGACGTTTATTTGGAATGTTGTAAATGCTTTTAAAAAGAACTAAAGACAGTGCCTAATGTCTCAAATCCTTGTCTTTAGCTTTCAGGGGATCAACGATATGACTCAAAAAGAACATCACGACGCCGTTATAGGGCTGCATTTCTTATTGTGTTAAGAAGTTGACTTTGTAAATATATGTTATAGATTTCATGTACAACGTTTAACAAAATAGATTTTAAAAACACATTAGTTATACTTGGGTACTTAAATGACCTTCATCTTTAAGCTTTATGTCAAATCTATGGGCAAAAGTTAATTTTTTCATCCCGATTTATATACAACTTATGACTAAAAACTTTATGCGGTTTTTTTTTAAATATTGAATATACTTTTCAAAAAACACAAAAACTATTATTAAATGGTAATAACTTCTGTAAGAGGACTTCATATATTTTAGGTATCCTCTTAGAAAGCTAAAAACATAAGTAAAAGTTCTTAGTCTTAATGTATTTTGACTTAAATCACCATCATAGTCATTTTAAACAAGTGTTCTGCTGTCTTCAGAGTAGAAAGAATGATACCGTAAGTTATCATACGATAGATCAATTTTTGAAGCAGATTTCACATACTTATGTTTGCTGTGAGACCAATTCTAGTAAATAAAAGATTTGTAAAACTTGTTAGACAGATAAAAAATCTTATTCTGAAATAATTTTCATAATACATGTACTTTCACACTTATACACAAGTATTCATATGGTTGATAGATATTCTCACTTATATAACTATATATATAAAAAGAGTTGTAAAACCTGTTATATAGATAAAAAAAATCTTATTCTAACATAGTTTTCTTTTCATATATATACTTTCACACTTAATTATACCTATTGGTTGATAAATATTATCACTTATACCGACTACATCGATAAATCAATATATAACAATAGTGTTGTCTGAGTTTTTAATATCCCTTGACAAGAACTAGGCCGCTTCGTATCAGCTGTAAGTGAGCATTTATCTCCCTCCTTACAGATAGGTTGGAAGGCTTGACCATTGTTGAAACTTGTTGCTTATATGTTTTTGTTGCTTGGTTATCAAGACTTCTAGAACGATAAAAAAATCTTAGCTTCAAAGAGTACCTGAACGTAATTCTGAACATTTCCAAATTAGTAGAGTCATGACAGAACCAATTTATATCCCTTTAATAAATCTTCTAAGAAGCACACAATCCACAACAATTCTGCTTCAACACCGACTTTTAAAAGAAGGTTCCTTAGTGTTATGCATATAACACTTGAAATGCAGTTAAACTAGTATCTTGCAAATCAGCATAATTTGTCATTATTAAAGTCTTTCTTGCAAAGGCAAATAAGTTCGAAGTCAGAAATGATAACTAGAGGCATGCAAATCTCCAACAGCCTAATGTAAAATTTAAAACGTCAGACAAAACAAAACTAACAGCAAAACGTTACCCGCTAGTACCTGTCCTGGGAAGAGAATTTCACAATTAAGGAATAAGACATAAATACAAATGAATTTAATTAATCTCCATCGACTGTGAAAGTAAAGAAGAAAATATTATGAAATTTTTATCTCACAAATCAAATAAGGAATAAGACATTTTAGGCAGAAATTTAAATGTTTTGACTGTAAAAGTACAAAGAAAATATCATAAAAATTTATTATTTTTTTTTACGTGGCAATATTGGTCCTATCCTAGAGCTTAAGTTCAAGACCTAGGGACAATACATTTCACAATTTAAGAAAATGTTTCATGGGCATCATAATCATGCATTTAGTTTTTGCCAAATACATGTATCTATATGAAAATAGATGATTTTTTAAGATTCAATAAAATTTTACTATTTGGCCCCGCCCTATGACCTAAACTCCTGACCCAGGTCCATAAATTCTACAATATGTGTAGAAAGCATTTTAGGCATCATTACTGTGCATTTTACATATAATTTTGTTTATGTTCCACTACTGATGAAGTAGAGAATATGATTTTCGAAGATTCAATACATTTTTTAAATATGGTTGTATTAGCCCCACCCTAGAGGGAACTGAACCCCTAAGTCAGGGCTCATGAGTTTTACACTTTTAGTAGAGGACTTCATAGACATCAAAATTATGGATTTATTACATTTTGGTAGGTGTCACGGTACAAAATCACAGAGAGGCGCTTAAAAGTTATGCGGCAAAATCACAAAGCAGCGCATCAAAGTTACATGGTAAAATCAGAATGCGGCGCGCATCAAAGTAATGCGGTAAAATCAGAAAGCGGCGCGCATCAAAGTAATGCAGTAAAATCAGAAAGCGGCGCATGAAAGTTATGTGGTAAAATCAGAAAGCGGCGCATCAAAGTTATGCGGTAAAATCACAAAACGTAGGATCAAAGTTAGGTTACAAAATCACAAAGCGGTGTGTCAAAGTTAGGTGGTAAGATCACTAAGCGGCGCATTATAGTTAGGTGACAATATCACAAAGCAGCGCATCAAAGTTGTGTGGTAAACTAAAAAACTAAGAAAGCGGCGCGTCAAAGTTTTGATATAAAACCACAAAGCGGCGCATCAAAGTTATTCGGTAAAATCACATAGCGGTGGATCAAATGCTTACTGTAGATTTTATATTTTATACTAAGATTGCAATCAGTGATAGAATACTAGAAAATAAAGGAAGGAATTCTCAACTGCTGCATAAGATATCAGATGTAAATCATTGCGACAGTCATACAAAACATAAATCAAGAGGTAATTTTTCCCCCAAGTTATTAGGTTCTCAAAGCAGCTGATGGTGATTTCACATTGAGTTCTAATAAACAAAGTCTTAGCAAGAGATTCATTGGGTTCATCGCTCATCTGAGTACAAAGGTCATGATAAAATTAGCTTTATGAAGTCTTATAAAAAATATTTGGGCTAAATAGTACTAAATAGTAGAATGGATTTTGAATTAAAAGATTTTTAATTTTATCTCGAAATATTCTAATGTTTCACATTGAGCTTCCTTTGTTACAGAGTGATTTTATTGTCATATCTCTTAATGAGCATTGCAGTTCTCAAGAAGTTCTTAAACAACTGATAAACAGCTGAAAGTAGTGCTCCAAATTCCAAATGTAAATTTCATATTTAACACATAAGATTGCGATCAATACCAGAACATTAGAACCTAAGAAAGTAGGTTTCATTGTTCTCCTGCAGAGGATGATATTTGACGCACATCACTGCGACAGTCTGCATTGGCATAAAAGGGATATATCAAAAGACAAAAATAGATTTTTTTTTTATTATCTAGACAACCAGAGATTTTTCATTAAAATTATGAAGTTCTCAAACCAATAAATGGTTATTACATAGTGACTTCTAAAATGCAATGTCTTAAAAACTCCCCGTTAATACTGTTTTGTGTCCCGGCGACACCAGTAATTACTGAAGCACTAAAATAACGTGTTAGAATAAAAACACACTTTCTGGTCTTAAATATGAATCAATTCAGTTGATACAACAAGTCAGTTGAAAAATTCACAAAGCAGTGCTTCAAACTGTTTACACGTCGGGTTCTTTTTGAAATGGCTGACGATAGAAATGTATTTTTCATAAGTGAAACATCCCTCTAAAAATACATATTGAGACACGTGACCTTGCAGCAAATTTGGGCATTACCATCAACATCAGAAAAACTAAATATATCGAAGAAATCAGTAAAATAGTACAGTAGTAGGATCCATAAGAATTAACGGCACATGCGCGTAGCATCGTTTTTTAAAGTAAGGGGAAGGGGGCAACTTCATCTAAAATATCTTGGCAAGCAAAAATATTGGGTAATTCTCAAAATCACGATCCAAATCCTTGAAGGGGTTGCATAGTTTTCCTCGTAACTTCAAACTGGCGAGTACGTATCAAAACATCCATATAGTATTCTTTTTTTTTTAAGTTAAATGCATTATTTTTAAACAGTGGGTTAGTGCTCCATATTTTTTCACAGTTTAAATAAGGACGAATGGAAAACAAACTCATTTAAATCAACAAAAATGTGGAGAGATGACCCACTATACATTAAATATATCATTTTATATCCCAGCTATTGAACGTTTTACAAAAAATAATACAAGTTATGAATTCATGGGCAAAGTTACACATAGCATTCAAATAACTCACTTGGTTGTGACTGAAATGGCTCAGTGGTTAGAGCTCCAGACATAAAGTAACCTTAAATATCTAGGCTTTCAATGTTAAGGCAATATTGTTTTTTCTTATCGTTTGTTAAAACATCAAAACCTGAATATAGTTATAAATTGTTCTTTTGCAAATATTATCAAATAGATTCAATTGAAAAAAATAAATTTGAAATTGTGTTTTACGACTAAACCAAATGGGCATTTACGTTTTCTTATCCCCCATCTTCTTTAAATTAGCAATGTTCCTGGTACTTTTTCCTATGATGCTGATTCGTGATCCTATCATATTTATATTCAGTGTATACATGTATTTCATACAAATTAACATCAATATAAATATAAACATTAACGCGTGGTATTCAATCTGTCTCCACTGCCTTTGTCTGTTATTATGACCAACGACGTTCAATGTTTAGATAAACCGTAAGGATATCATTTGACATAATGCCTTGAAAAGATTCAGTATACATGTATCTTCTGGAAACATTAAAAGAAACTACTAATTAAAGACAACTCAGTATCGATATCTCTTGTGATTTTATTGTTAAACGTAAAGTTAATATAAAACAATGCCTACAATGGATGACATTACTGATGGCCAATGCAGGTATTTGATGCCTTCACAGTGGGTCAATGCTTGACTTTATAGTCGGCCATTTCATGCATTTGTAGACTTTAAAGTTAGCCTATGTCTGCAATGAAAGACTTCACAATCAGCCTAGGCATGCAATAAATGACTATCCTGTCGTCAATGCAGCCATGTATTCTCTCGTTAGAAAAATTGTATTTTTTAAACAAATATTTAAATAAAAAATATAGTTAATATCACCTGTTGCTATGTAACACTACTCGTTATGTTTTATTTAAGGAATAAGAAATCAGTATAATTTATTGAGGTGATATTTTATCCTAAAGACCTTTAGGCATTTTTTGATTTGACTACATCCCAACCAAATTGATCACCTCATAATATTCAAGGAATTATTACTTATTACTTATATTTATATACTGTTCAACATTTGTATGATTAGATATTATAATACTGATATAATACTAATATATTTAAATTTCATTTTTCTTTAATTATGCAAACCCCGCTAGCGCCCCAACAAAACGTAATTTGAATTTATTGACTTGTACAGAACAAAATCGATTCGTAGTGTTATCACAAAGACGCTGAAAAATGTAAATATCTAATATTATCATGCAGAACATGGTTCTATCATTTTTAGAAAATCATTTTAATCGAATAGATCTCGACTAAACTGATTTATCTAAGTGACATGAAAATATAATGCAAACACGATCTCATTGCATGGAATGAAAGGCCATCTGTCCAATTTTCATACCATGATCATAGTTTTGATAATATGTTCTACAATAAATATGAGGGGTGGGACTTCATATTTCATTCTCGTATGCAATTGCAGGTTGCTTTCCTTGAAATGATACTACAGTTCTAGTGAAATTTAATCAGTTTCGCTCCATCTTTTTTTTTTAAATGCTAGTCATTTATGAGAAATCCAGAAGAAAATTTTGCCAACATTCTATTTTAAATTACGTTTGCACACTGCAACACCAACTTTCAAACGTTTTATGAATAACACGAGTTGTTGATTGGTTCTTTTTTTTTAGTTTTGTTTGGTTTTGTTGTTTTGTTTGTTTTGGGTTTTTATTTTTTGGCATTTGTGATCTTTTTCTTTCAATTTTTGTGATTTTTGATATTTGAATTAAGGGGGGGTTTTTTGTTTTGTCTTTTTTGTTGTTTGTTTGTTTTTTTGTTGTTGTTTTTTTTTTTGGCACAACTATACATTTATCAAATGACCTTCAAAAAACGCAAAGAAACTAAGCATATAAATACCGAAATAGTACAAAATAGTAAATGAAGACAAGTTTTGGTATTCTTCTTTAATTTTTTGTGAACCAAGTGAACATAAAATCTACAAATAGTTAGTCTGTATGAACCACGTTATTTTGGAAGCAGCATTTGAATAGTGTTGAACTTTCTAAACACTACAGGTTGTAGAATAAAGAAAAAAATGTCTGCGACTTTTTGAGGGATTAGGAAACAAATTAAAGTAATTTAGAGCCACTATCTAGACCGTGTTAATTGTAAATCACTACCGCGTCGATAAAAACCGAGAATGAGAACCACTTTAACGAGCAGATTCTGCGTAGTTAGGCCCCAGAAGATTGCCAATTTTTGCGCTCGCTTGCCGTTTAATTACATATATAGTAGGAGCAATTGAATTTATCGAAGGTGTACTGTCAAAGAGTAAGACATAAAATCAACTAAATCTTGTTCCACAATCCTACAATTTAGCTGAACTCTATAACTTGGCTAATGCATCAAAAAGACTTAAGTTGAAAAGGGGGAAACGCTTTTTCAATTAAGTAATGGGTCTTTCTTCTTACATTGCAAACCTTATCTAATATATTTTTAAAGAGACGGATATCTGTGTTGAAACTTTGAGTATTAATACTCTGCCATTAAAATATCGCCAATGGACTAACGTTTTTAAGCCTTAACATTAATCAGTTGAAATTTCGATATATTTTAACTTTGTGTCTAGAGACAAAACGCAAACACAAATTAATGGTTTCTTGTATTTCTATTCAATACATGTATCAAAATCATTCGAAACAATTTTGTATACATTAGAAAATAATTGAAAAGTATTAATATGACAAAGTAAAAATCACTTCACAAAATAAACCATCAAATATAAATACAATCTGGCACATGTGAAACTTTATAAAGTTTAACGATAATATCAAGAGTTGTTAATAATAATATTTATCACATAGCACAAAAAATACTGGGTTAAAGAACAAAAAGGTATACCCGTATGTATATGCCATTTCAATTCTCAACAAATCAATTTCAAAATACAGTGCTTGATTAAATAGCATACCGTAAACGAAGTAAACGGACTGAAGTCGAAAGGGTCAACTTCGGATTTCCATACTTAACTTATCATAAATTAGGTGGAAACAGTCACTTATAATCTGCTTACCCATGAAGCGCATTTCAAGAATTCACTTGGTGTAATTTAGGCAACAAGTCATTTCTTCAAGAATTCATTTGTTCAATTAAAGCAACAAGTCCTTTCTTCAAGAATTCATTTGTTCAATAAGGGTAACAAGTCCATTCTTCATTGAACCCAAACCTTCCTTGAACTCCGGTAATATTTGGCAGTCCTTATATCCAACTGAGGCTCCCAAAAGCGCACCAAGCGCTGCTCCTCGATGGCAGTTCTCACCTGAATAAAGGTTTATTATTTACATTAATTTTTATATTGCAGCAGCTAATCTGCCATTTATCTGTTATTCAAACTCTCTTAGTTAGACCATTGCATACATATGTTGTTTTAAAACCATCATACTAATTGTACTTGCTGCATAAAATCTTCGTTATACCCTTATTTAAACTTAAGCTGTATAAACAGTATTTTTCTGCAAATGTTGTTTGTTTTCAATTTCGTCTGTATGTTTTGGTTTTATGTTATGACTTTTCACTTCAACCAAATTAATTTCTCGATTCCAAACACCAAAAACAATCTAATCATCAAAGTACAAATGTACATGTATCTATATATCTTCAGTCCAAAATAACAATCTTTATGTAACCTCAATCCCAAGGTATGATAGTCTACATCATTAAGTAACATTATGCGTCTGTCCCCTTCAATTGTTATTAAGTCTTTTAAGGTACCTCACTACACCTACACTTGTACATTTTAAGACACTACCTCACAAGATGGCGCTTTAAATGTTTTGTTAAACTGTTTATATCGTTCGATTGGGTTGTTTATGGTTGTAACTCAGTGGTTAAAGTATTGGGAACCGCAGATCATAAGTTCGAATCCACCTGGAGCTTTTGTCCATGTTAACTGAATTAAATTTTATAAAGTGTAATTTTTCATCCAAAATTGCACATTTATTGCATACTAGACTTAAATCCTTCTTATCCATTATGATATCTATCATAATCAAGTAATTTTCTGCTGATTTGAGAAAATATTTCACGTTGTAGTAAGCCACCTTAAAAAAAATCTTTCTAGAATTTCGGGAGGAACATGCTTGATTTCTAAACGACTGTAACCAATGGTGAAATAGTACAGATTCCAGAAAACGTTAATTGGGTTGAATCAATTTCAAATAAAGACTGCAATTGTGAGATCGTTATATCCTCTTACCTCCACAGTTGGCGTTTGCCAATAATCCCGCATTGACATCGTCAGCAAATTCTAGTGCTAAAAACAGCATACTTGACATAGCACCTTCAACATAACAGGCTGAACCAAGGCGGGCAGTAGCGGACTGGTGGAACTTTAACCTTTGTTCAGAACCCTTGGGAAGTCTGAAATACGAGAGGGTTTTTTTAATGTAGATAACAGTTTGTAGTGAAGTTAAGCAATGTTTTTCAAATAGTTTTCTTCATGATGTCCGAATTGGTACATCATACTTTGTGTATCAAAATACAAATGCTAGAACGTTCCTAAAGCAAATGCATTTTTACGTTAATCAGAAACAGACGACTTAACATTGAGATGACGGAATCATTGTACTAACTTTCAAAACAATATATCAGTGAACCAATCCTTACTTATAATACCCTGCTCTGCTGTGAATAAACAAAATAAGCGAAGGCGACATTTCACAGAAAGTTGACATTTGGTTGGTGCAAAACTAGATCCCACCAAATAGCATGCCATAACAAAGAACGTGTTAAAATTCCATGCATCTGCGATGAAAAGTTGCTGAGAAATTTTTGACGATTTTTTTTTAAATTAAGACTTTAAAACAAACGTCGTCATTTAACAGGAAGTTGGCATCCGATTGGTACATATATGATATGCCTAAACAAAGAGTGTGTTACTAATATTTTTTGTTATAGACAGGCGGACGAACAGCTGCAGACGGCCAGCCAGACACACAAGGGTAAAACAGTATACCTTACTCTCCACTGGGGCGAATGTATTTATATAGTTCTACTCACCCCTTAGCCATATCAAGAAGTTTCAACACAACGTCTCGTTTCTGTTCGCCCCCAAGTTGAGCATTACTGAGCGTCTTAAGTACCTCCTGTTGCAGGGAGTGACCATTGAGGACCCCATGCAGCAAGCGAGAGTAGATGTCGATGAAGGGAACCAGCCCTGGTTCAGGGTGGGTAAGTTTTATGAAGTCCACCGTGGCTTTTGCGCACTCGGATTCCGATTTATGGGCATAGTGGATAATCCAAGGAATTGCCGGTACGATGGCACCAATAACAACAAGCTGGTGATCAGAATATCCTTTGCTTTTAGCTAGATATCTATGTTAAGAGGAGAAAACGGTCGTTCATTTCACTGGACATAAAGAGAGATAGTATACGTTAAAACTATATAATCTACTAGGTTGTGATAATTAAAGAAGGTGTCTTACGAATGAAAGGTGTCCTACAAATGACATATTCGAATAATAAATTAAATACGTTTAATATCAGAACGATTGTCCGATTTTATAAAGTCATGCACGGGCACTTGATGTACAGATTTGCATGTCTAATAATACAATGACCTTATATAATCTAGTCGTAGTTTTTCTAAACATTTTACATTGAGATTCATACATATATCGTATGTATCGTATTTTTAATAAAACTGAAACAGAACACCTTACAAAGTTATCCGATAATCATACGTACAAAATTACAAATACAATGTACCTTTATCATGATATTTTGACAAATATGAACTAGAATTTCAGCATTTTCATAGGTCATTAAACTGTTGCTAAGAAGTAAAAATAAAACTATGAATAAATCATGTTGTCATTGTACACACGCGTGAAATACATTTTCCCTCAAAGAAAATTCTAAATTTTTACCAACGCATAAAACTAAACACAAAGCGTGAGGGCGACTGTCTTAGCGGTCATATTCCTAGAATTTCAAACCCAAACCTGCCCTTTCATCACGTGTCTATAATTTGCAAGTACCCTTGCGTTACGACAAGTGATTTATTAATACATTGCTGACTACGGCTTCCTTTAACCATGAAATATAATGGCTCCCCGTTTGATATCTCGAATCAATATTCAAACCAATTGTTATTATCTTGTCCTTGCGTGATCTGAAATCTTTTATTTTCCAGTGCAATCCGTGTCACAGACTCTGTGAATGGTTTTAAAATGATTACTCTTGTACCCCATCTACATTAGCCGTTGGTTTCAAGCTGGAGATTCAAGTATCAGAAACATAGAACTCAGATAAATTACAGAGAGTGTCTTCGACCGGAATAAAAGTTTATAAAATAATGCCCAATAATTTAATGGAAGAAACGAGAATTTCTTTCACATTAAGACCTGGAACTTGCACTTAGGTGTTTATCTGTCTCATAAATGTATCGAATGGATACGTCCAATTTCTTATGATATATGATTGTGACTGTCTGTTTTAAGATAAATCCTAAGATAAAAACGCTTTTCCAGAGCGATGGATATCATTGTTTAATGTTACATGTACCACAGGTATACATCCCCATTGTGTGATTATAACTGATATACACTGGTTACACAAGGGAACTTTAGTTTTAAAAAATGATAATTAACATAAATCATCTTGTGTAAAATCGTTGCTGCACATATCAGCGTATTTTGACATTATTTTTTTCAAAACCAACTTTTTGCTGCCTGAAATATTTGATACAACGCCATGTTTGAACCCTGGTTACTACATTGTGACAGTTTAGAAAGAAAAACATTTGGCAAATCGTCGTCAAACAACTTTTTTTCAAGCATAAAATTGATAATATCGCAATGTTAACATCATCGGTGGGACAAACTTTCAACAGTTCATTGGTGTTTTTTTCATTTATTATCAAGATGTTTCAGCCTGAAAATGTAGAATAAAGTTATTGACACTAATTTTTTTTTTCATTTATTATCAAGATGTTTCATTCTGAACATGTAGAAAACATGTTATTGACACTAAATACAAATATATTTTCTACTATTTTTCTACGATGGTGAAATGATGTAGGAACCAATTTACGAGTTCAGTTTATTTGCTGACCTTTGATGACCTGGGTTGATTTAATTAACTATTACACGTATTTTGCACCATGGCCAATTCCTACATTGCTCTCAAACTACATGTTATTAGATGACAAATACTACTGATTGTCACTTTAATTTCTGATAAAAATGGGGAAATGTTGACTTTAGACATGAAACCATGTTGAAGAATTTTATTAAATATCTACACTAAGATATTAGAGGAAGGATTACTTAACAGAATGCTTCAAGAAACATTTATTAGAGAGTTCAATTACAAGATCAAATTGGTAATCTACTTTGGCAAACTGTCCATCAAATATTTACATCTTTAGGTACCCCCTCCCTTCCATCAATTTCTCCTCAAACGCATATAGATGTAAATAATTCACAAAATGTGTTTTTCATAGTTTTTATTGTTTTTACCAACTGCTTTCTCACTGTTTGTGAAAATAAATCGCAAATATGGGTAAACACTTTATATAAAATATTGCATATTCACAGTGTAATGAATCAGCTTTAACGCCATTTTCTTTTAAATTATAATATTAAGCCGATGCCTTTCGTAAGTAATCAAATTATAAGTCATCTAAAAGCAAAGTTTCGGAGAGAAAATTTGTTCGCAGATTCTGATCAATATGCTAAAAGAAAGGAATTGAACTTATCGATTGTACATTTTCTTCAAAAAAATCATCGCAGAGAAAATCAATATATCGCACTGTACAGAGATTAGCTTTAAGGATTAAATAACATTGGCTGATACACAAAGGTATGTTAAAGCAACAAAGACTAACAAAATTTATATTTTTCAAAAACCCTGCATTTATGATAATTCTGAAAGAAAATTAAACCTTCAAGGTAAACAATATTTGAATATTCATGTCTTATTAAATCTTATCAGAAGAAAGATTTCTTTACTTAACAGAAAAAATCTTTCAGGGTATTGACAAAAAGTATTATGGTGAACAAACAACCACTGATCAAAAGTCACAGAGACTAAAACAGCAACACCAATTATCAGCTATCAATCCAATGACAGGAGTTTTACCAATAATCAGACACTTCATGAATGAACTTGGCGAGTCAAACTGTTCAGGAACCACAATTTGGTTTACAATTATGATGGAGCTTGAAGACTAAACGAAGACCAAGCATTTTTCACAGGGCATATCATAGATCGATAGCATGTCAATCTAAAAACCAGCTGTATCTTTAAGTAACATATTTGACAGTAATTTGTAAACTGTATGAAATGAAGCAATTAATCGCCTGCATTGACATTTTTTGACATTGATACATCTTTAGCTGTACAACTCATAACTGATAACGACCCTTGTCAACCGTGATTAACTAGCAGTGCCATGACTTGGCTTTGCTATGGAAGTGATAGCTTTACTCTACTGCTTATATGCATTTATTTCTTACATTTTGCAAGCATGAATTACACACAGTGATGCAGTCATGATATATACATGTATAGATATATATATATATATATATATATATATATATATATATATATATATATATATATATATATATATATATATATATATATATTCAACAACGTTAAACGAAATATACATGCATTTAATGTTTTTGCAACCGAAATTTGAATGAAAGTTGTCAAATGTCGTATTTAAATGTCTAATATCGAATTCAAATCGAGGTGAAGAGTTTTTGGGAGTTGATTTTAATCAACTCTCCTATGCAGTTACTCTGGCAAACCGAAAGTGAAACAGTGTTTGGACCTAAGCACAAATCATCACCGCTGACAAGACTTAGTTCTTGAAAATAAAAGAAAAATCCGATGTAATGTATGCTTAAGTATTGTTTTTCAAGGAAACTTATCAATAAACACTTTGTAAATAGTCAGATTTTATATAATACGAACAATTTAGATATTTTTGTAGTCTCGTGTGTTCCTACGCCAGAGTGTAATAAAGTCTCGCTCAACCAGACGCTCGGCTGTCTCCGTAAATTTCTGACAAGCAGAGAGGCTCTCTTGCTTGTCGGAGATTAACGGAGACAGCCAAGCGTCTGGTTGAACGAGACTAGAGTTCGATATCAATAGCGCTTGGATCCATCCAATTTTTAGACCTGCTTCGATTACTAATACATAGTTTGAAATCTATCTTTGAATATCACACAACATGATTCATATGGGGTTTCTAGAAATTCTTGTCGGAAAAGTCTAAAATTCATATTATAAAAAAGTGCGTAATTCAAATACAGACTAGAAACTAATTGCCATGCAAGATAAGTTGATTTTTAAAATAAATGATAATCGATAAAATCAACTCCCGTCAGTACTCCAGTACTTTGATTGTGCTATGTTATTGCGGGTTGTTTTTTTTCATGATAGATTATCATTTTTAAAACATGATTTCGTTGTTCAAAGAGTGATATATGAGATATGGGATATATTATTTTGTACTTTTATCAAAAATTGGAAAAATTAATTTGATTGAAAGTAACACACTGTAAGGTTTACAACTTGGAGAGGGCGGTCTAAGTTTTGGAACTTTGTGCCCAATCGCAATTGTATTTCTGTACAGTAAAAATATGTTCAAATCATTTTAAAATCTGGTGTGAATAAATCTATGATATTAATATCTAGTAAATCATGTCCAGTAATGTCATAAGACATTTTTTATTTTTTTCAATCATACTCTGACCATCCTAAAAATAAAATTTTAGTGCATCATTCAATCTGAACAAACATTATATACATGTTTATATCTATTGGAAAAATATTACTGAAAGCAAGGTTATTTTCTATTTGGCAGCTTATTGTAAAATCATTTCTTTAAGTGTTAATCACAATCTCATTTACACCACAACAACAAAACGGTAATCAATTATATACATGAAGCTTGTGAAACGTGATAGCCTGTCCCTCAATTGTGAAATAAACAAGTCCAGCTGTGTGTTATGATCATCAACGTGGGCTGTGTTTTGCACGAAAAACTATACATTCTTACATTCATTTATTTATGATAAGAAACACATACATCATATGTGTGGTGTATATTACCCGTATGAAAGAAAAACATCTACAAAACTAGCATTAAACTAAAAACTAAATAATATATAAAACACCTGAAAATCCAGTCCGACACAGCAGACGGTAGACTATACAGACCGTCAGCTGCGTCGGACGGGATTTTTCTTTCTCGGGCTTATGATCTTTAATACAAAGATGTAGTTGCCACGTTCCGATCCGGTGTTTTATATATTGTTTAGTTTTTAGTTTAGTGCTAGTTTTGTAGATGTTATTTTTTCTTTTTTCATATGTAGTTTTCATTTTGTTGTCCTGAAAAGGGGACGGGTTGTCCCGAAAATTTGACTATATATGGTTTGAGCCTAAAATGGCCCCCTAAAATGAATATTGTCATTTTACTGTAATTCTTCGTTTTATTTGTACAAATATACATTTGAAGTTTTTGCATAATTTTCATTTTGATTTTAGCACCCACAATTTAAAAATATGACATCATAAAGTTTACCTTTTCCCGCCATTTTCTCATTTTTAGCATAAAACGGCTTGTTTTTAGGTAGTTTTTCTTAAAGGAAACACTGAGCGACTGCTTAAACAAACAAAATATTTTCACCAAAGATGTATCTATCCAATACTTATAAGTGACAAAAAGTTCGTTCTTGTTCAAAGAGTCGTTCTATATTTCCCATTCGAAAAAAGATAAGAAAAATGTCAATTTTTGATTGATTTTGATTAAATTATAAGAATAGCGTCACTTCTGACGTCATATACTGCCAGTGAGTGCATATAAATCAAATAAATAGGTGAGAAACATATTTCATGTCAACTCTTTTATAAAATAACACAACAAATTAATGTACCTGAATCATTTTAAAAGGAGCGAATTTTGGGGGCCAAATTTGACTAATATTATATATAGTTCTTTGACAATATTTTACTTTATTGTTCGTGTCGTTGGTTATTTTACCGGTGATGCTACTTGAAACAGTTTGTAGCAAAGGCCATATTTCCAAACTGGATAGGAGGCCTGTTAAGGTAAAAAAAATACTGCCACCCGGTAAATTCAAAATTTACAACATGACATTTCTCTAAGCAGCTTAAAAGGGTAATTGGACGATAGTTTTCAAGTTGTAATGGGTCCCGGTATTATTCCAGGTTCGTTTATACGATTAATTAGTTTCTGATATATATGTAAGACGATAAAAATGGTATTACTCATATAATCATTGACAATGCAATCAGTTCCGGGGAATTTCTATTTTTATAAATATTTTTTTTTAGTTCTTTGGCGGACAAAATAATTTCATTTTGTGGATTTGGACAATCAAGGATTTAATTGAGTCCGGACTGTTGTGTCTTGGTATAGTTGGGTTAAGAAGTGTCCTCTGTATCAACATCGTTAAGATCATCTTTAAAAAGTTATACAGATCATCTGTATCAGATGCGCAGTCGTTGTTTTTATTGTGACTATTTAATATTTTCAGTATTCTTAAATGTTTTAGTATATAAGTTTTTCAATGTATTAAAAAGCTCATTTCTTTAGTGTTTAACGTAAACAAAGACACAAAGTTTTAAACCAATTTTAAAAACCAATTTAAGTACATTCAAAAATAACAATTTCCTGTACACAGAGTAATTATAACTAATGAATAACATAGCTTAGAAAGGGTGTGAATCATGCTAGCCGGCCCCTTCTTTAGGAACAGACAAATCAAGGTGTGTAAAATGAGTACTAACGTTGGTTATGTTTTGTACTTATCATGAACAGTGTATGTGCGCATCGTTATAACGTGCTAGCAATCATCATGCGGTCAGTAAATATTTTTTAACAGTCTACATGTACATGAAATCAAGAACTATTATTACAATCCTTTATGAATTCTTTTTTTCATTCATGGATCTGATGTGTATGTACTATTTCTAACAATTTGCGTGTACTCAAGGACATTTACAATCCTTCATCAATCCCCATTCATTAATGGATCTGATTTAAGTGAATGCTTGCTTTTTTCACAAAAAATCCTTGAACACTCAATTATAAGTACTAACACTTCTAAAGGTTTTTGCCCCTGGAATTGAAAAATCAAAATCAATGTACAGGAAGATCATGATTCAGGATTTACTTTTGACGACAGCTGTATGAATCCAATCTGATTTCTAACGAAATAAAAAAAATACTCTCTTTTTCATTTTGATTTATTTTGAGAAAGTAAAAAGAACAGATCAGAATAATGTGGTTTGTCCTACCACAATATAATTATTCATAACATGAATAACAAGAGTAAGTCGAATGGATACATGGTACATACGACATACATGAATGTGCTTGTGTATTTTTGGCAAAAATATATTTGTTCTTTTCCTGTTAAGTTTCAATTTGACATACATTTCAATTCTGACATAAATTATGTAAATATGTAAAATTTGTTTGTGTACACTTTTTTTTACTTTATAATCCTTTGTTATGTTTTTTTTGGTCTTTTTTGTTTAGTTTTTTGGTTGTTTTTTTTTGGTTCAAGATGTAACACAGCCTCCAGTAGCTAGTTCAAGTATTGTATGTGTGTGTGTGTGTGTGTGTGTGTGTGTGTGTGTGTGTATATATATATATATATATATATATATATATATATATATATATATATATATATATATATAAATAATTATTTCCCATGTCGCTAATAACGCGGGACCAGATTGGTGTAAATTTTCATCCCACCTGCCGAAGCCGGGTGTAAATAAAATGTGATGTCACCATGCAATTCTTAGTTACAAAAGCACCTATAGATCTTTGCACAAAATTATGTAATGAATAAATGTAAATAAGTTGTTAAAATCCCTATTTCTTAATATTCTACTGGTATGAATAAATAACTCTTAACACGATTCAAACTAATATTGATTGGTTTTCAATTTGTAAAGCATTGGTAAAACAATATAATTTTAAAATTTGTATAACATATAATTGTATCCAAATGTCAAGCAAGTATATGTATGAATATATCCAAACATAAATGCTCCAAATAAAATCTAAGCTAACTGGTTAAAAAATCATTTTCTGCCTAATATCAAACACTCTAAAATAAAATACATTTATGTGAGCTTACCTGTCTTCTGTCCAATGAAGCAGGGCTTCTGCAGATGTCGGTCGCATTTTGCTTTCGCTCCAGTCCTTGAAAAACGATCTGTGGAAAGATTCGGCATATGTGTCATTATGAGAGCACGGAGTGGTCATAAACTTGACGTACTGCTCCAGCACCAGCCCGCGTAACTCCCTGGGATCCATGGAGGCTTGCGGATCCACTTTCTGCATTGTTTGCAACATGTTCAAAGCCATTACTGTGTTCAATGTGTTATCTCCTGCTTTCATTCCTGCAGCCAAAAAAATTATTAGGTTCTTTGGGGTCTATGATTAAACACAAGGGTTATATTTTTCAAAGATTTTTCTAAATCTGCAAATGCAATAAATGTTACCAAATGATTAAAAAAAACAACTATAGTGTCATTGAGAATTAGGTGAATGTAGCCTAAACTGAACTGTAAAAGAACCATTTACACTAAAACTCATGCATCAAAGCTCACCCTGATGGTAATGGACAGTCCTGTCTCTGTTTGTCCAGTATTTAAGCTTGTCATGAAGAATGACATCTCCAATCACTGGTTTGCTTTTCCCCATGCCCGCAGAGCGACCACTGCCTCCTGCAAAATAACGCCACATTACAGTAATCACAAGAAAAATTACATTTTCTTATTACATGTACCATAATGTACATTATTTTAGTACATTGTAATCCACTTCTGTCAAAAGTGAGCAGGTTTTCTTCTCCTTCCTTTAAACAAATTTTCTATAGCTTCTTATCCAAAAATGCTTCATGAAAAGTTGAAATTGGCTAGGTAATTTCAGAAAATAAAATAAATTTGAAAAATCAAAGCCAACATTAGTGTTAATGGGTGCCAGCCAGATTTAATTAGAAAAACCCATTTGATCCAATAATAGACCTTAAAAATGTGTTTTAAAACATTTGATTGCTATTAAGATATACAAAAATATCTTAATTCACCAAACCCAAATCTAACGGTTGGTTAATACTACCCAGATGTAATGTTTCAAAATGAGATTTCTCGACTGATAGAAAAATTCAATCTGCTTATTATATAAATTTTCTAATGAAATTGGGTCTTTTTACTTGATTAAAATGTATTTGTTACAAATAAAAAACCCAGATATAATCATAATTCCCCTGGGGCTTTGACCTTAAAAAATCAATTACAATTCATTATCTACAAGCCTCCAATCTATTAAAAGCCTTTGGAAATAAAATCATGCACTCCACGACTGCATTCAGGAGAGTTAACTGTCAAAAAACTACCCATAAAATCAACAAGTACTGAAAAAAAAAATTCAGATAATTATGTTTTTTTATTTGTTATATACAGTAGAATGTATACACTAAAATTTCGATAAATTAAGTCTTTTTTTAGTTATACATGTATACAGTAATATGTAAATATTAAAATGTCGATAATTTATTTTGTTATACATCACAGTACACAGTAATATGTAAATATTAAAATTTGGATATTTTCGTATTTCTTTATACAAAGTTCTCCTTTTGAAGGAGATTCATTTTAACATAAAATGGCCTTGACTATTCAGCCCTATTAAGGTTACATGAATGTTGAATTTAAACAGGATACCTGTAGCAGATATTGTGAGAATACTGGAGGGATGATGTTTTTCTGGAGCTTGAAAGCCTGTCAACCATCCTCCGTACCCGGATTTGATATCTGATGGACTATAATACCAATGTACAGGCATAGCCAATGCATCTGCAACAAACATTCCCCACAAAGCTTCTTGCTTTGCCTTCTGTAGTTTGGCAGACATTTTGGTGCTGAAAAACATTGCTGATTGAAATTTCTCAGTTTCTATATTTAACTTTATTATGTTTGTTGATTACAAAAGTGGCCATTTTGAAAATACGTGTAATACAGTAGATTCCTTATTTTGCACGAGTTCCACAATTCAGCCGTTTTCTGTGAAATCGCGAGTACATAAAATCACAAATGCCGAATTTATAATGTAGTTTCATTTAGTTTACATGTCCAAACAGTACAAGTGAGATTTTACAATTCTTTGTACAGATATGAATTCCTTGCATTTAAATAGGAATCCACAGTATTAAAGCAACCAGAAAAATCAATGTAATTTCTAGAGGAAAGAATAATATATATCAATAGATGTTTTTGGTTTTTTTTATTTGTAAGACTAGTTTTAATAACTTAAAGGCTTTGAATTCAAAGACAATATTCACAATAGCAACCAAGCAATAAAAACACTGAGTAATCAACCATTAGAGGAAATAGAAGATGACATTTTATGATGATTACTGCATTTCCAGTGATATGAAAAATATGAGATGGACCACATGAGGACCATCATTTCTGATAATCAACACTTTGATTCCTAATCAGGTTATAAGTACATGAGTGTTATTACTCTTTAGAGCTAATTGGTGCCTCTAAGCAAAATCCAACAAAGAAATCTGCACCTGGTTTCACCTTTCATTTACTCAATTTTCCAAAAACCCATTTCATATATCTCTTTTAAAAAAGGGGTGAAGTATTTTTCAATATTAATGGCTCTTGTTATTTGTAATTATATACAATATTAGCACTATTATCAAACATCAGATTATTTGATTATTTTTTAATACCTAGTTTAAGATAAAAATTCTAATACATAGCATGACTTAACAAATATATTATAATCTGGACCAATAAAACTCCTCTTTGTATTTCTATTATCAATAATGTTCATGAAAATACTGTGGACTTATTTTTATTTGTGGGGTCAATGTTTGTGGGCACACAAATTTTTCCTGGTTCATGGGGGTCGTAATTTCATTGTTAGCAAGTTCGGGATAATCTTAATATGTATCAAACAAATGCTTGTATATACATTCATGGGGGTGTCAATTCCTGGGCAAGGGCTATCCAGGGAAGCCTCCACATACAATGATGACTCCACGGTAGTACTCATACAATAAGGAACATCTTATGCCAAAATTATATGTACACAATGTTCAGGAATACATGTATATGAAAAATTGAACCTTTGTCTTATTATGACATCATCTTTTATCACCTAATATTTACATTTTCCAGTGTCTTTGCCTGTGATTACACTATGTATCGATTTTGTACTATATAACCCATAACTTCAAATGAAGCCAAATTGAGGGGCCAGCAAAGTTTGCTTATTTTTAATATTTAATTATTTAATAGTAATACATGTACTATGATGGCTTAAAATTATATAAATATAAGTAATAAGGAATCATTCTTTGAATATTATGAGGTGATAATTTCGGTCGGGGCGTGATCAAATCTATCATAAAGCGCTTCGGGCTTTATTGGATTTGATCACGCCCCGACCGAAATTATCACCTCATAATACTCAAAGAATGATTCCTTATTCCTTATTTCATGCACTGTTTTGACATTTAAGGGTTTAAGAGGAGAGGGAGATAGCTAGCAGGAGCTTTATTCAGGTGTTCTGTTCAAATTCTGAATTAGGATTGGTCAGATTTGAAAGCCTTTTCAGTCTTTTCTAAAAACTTTAAGATAATCCACAAAAACAGATTGAGATAGTTCAAATTATGACTGTTAATGTGTATAAGATATAATATTGAATGCATACCTACTATTGCTAATGGTAGCGCTAGGATCAGTTGACAGACTACGTGGACTATCGACAACTGGGACCTTGCTGAAGAATGCAAGAGCCAGGAATGAGGTCACAATTGGCAATGCTTGAGGGCCAGGTCTCCTGAATGTCTGGAACATATTCAGGATATTTTAGTAATAACACATTTTTTATGAACAACACATGTGCTATTTTATGTTTCATTTAATAAATGGTGATTACGAAAAAAAAAATCAAGAGACTAACTGCAATCAGATGTACCTTTTGTTGGCTCCAAGAGTGGACACTTCTCTCATTGACATGTAGGGGTCTTTGGTATACTAATGTTTTCATTCGATATCTGAAAAGATATAATATGCTCATATATTCTTTTTAGAAAACAAGTCATGTGATATCGTATAACATAGGTAGAAATTAAATTCATTCCTTAAACAAAGAATGTCCAACTACACTTATATATACATGTACATGTATACTGTATACAGGGAAACGTATACAGGGGAAATTATGTCCTAATAACTCTGTCCAAAATTGCTCGATCGCACCCAAAACGAAACTTTAATCAGTCATTCTTACCATAAATTTGTACACCAAATTTTATTTTCGTTTTTATTTTCACCCTTTTTGCCCGTATTGTCAGTGGGCAAATTTAAGACTGGCCAACTTTCAATGTCTTAATTCATCTCTCTTCAAACTCAACTAGATGGGGTGAAACTGTCTGGAGGTGAAAAAGGGTGAAAACATAACCTGGGGCGAAAATAACTCTGCATGTATACAGTGTTAATTTTTTTTTTTTACAGAGATGCATCATTTATGCTTCCCAGTCAGGTTTTTCTTTGCTTTCAATCATCTGGACTCAACACAGATATTTCCTCCAAGCTTCAATTTTATGAAAATTCAATAAATTATGACCAAGAAATACAACAAGCTAGAAACTTCATCATGGTACGTTATATACTATTGGTATCAAAAAGCAGGCAACTTAATAAGGTTCAAAACTGCAATAAAACATAAACAACATGCAATTGATTAGTTGCATAATGTTATAATAGGACCATGCAGGGTTTTTTTTTAAATTGTCTTCCGAAAATGACATTTCTGAGCAATTTGAAGATGATGTCAATTAAATCCAACAGAGCATAAAAACATCATACTGAGCAGCAAGAAGCTTTTCCTTGACCTCAAGTATTTTTCCACAGGGAAGAAAAATAAGTCTTGGTAAACAGGAAAGGGTAGCACCATGGTTGCAATGCAAAATGAAATGGATATCGGATAAAAGAACTTTTATTTCAAGAGAAAATCCATTTTTGGCAAGAATGAAAATAACGAGACATTATATCACAGGAAACTAAAAGCCAGTCTTTATAATGCTTTATAAATTAAATGAATGCTAAGACTGTATGCATGATTTCAGAATGTGTTATTATTTAGTTAGTCTTCAAGGCCAGTTTTCTTGGATGGACAAATAGCTTATATGAGAATGGTTAACTCCTGCTCATACATCTTTAGCTTTAAAAAAGATCCAAAGACGTCTATAAACAATTATGGCCATTGTATTTTCAAAAAATCAAAATAAAATTTGAACCCAGTGAGGAATTTCAATGCTATAAGACAACAGGTGTTATTTTACAATATAAATTCAATAAAAAAAATAGAAAACAATACAAACAAATAAAAAGCTTCAATTTATTTTGCTGGTTATATCATTCAAAAATAATCCTGTAACTCACATTCATTCTATTGATGAAATGTGAGTCAATAATGAATTTGTTATACCACTCCTATAGAGATCAAGACATCCCCCCCCCTGTGATGATTCATAACAAATGGAAACGGACAAAACAGGCTCTTTTAACAATTGTGATTACATTTATGAATAAACATTATGCATTTTTATTTGAAATATTGAGGATCCGGTGTCTCTTTTAGAAGAAAATTAATACAAACCTTTGAGCCGTTGTCAAAATACATAAATATATGGTAATAAACACAATTTTAACCCAAGAAAAGATATCTCTCACATATTGAGAATGAGTCAGAATGTAGAGCACTTTTATTCTAATCTAAATTTGAACAAGAGGCCCATGGGCCAAATAGCTCACCTGAGCAACAATAGGCATGATAAAATCAGCTTAATGGAGTCATAATAAAATATATGTGGACAATGTGGTATATTACATGTAGATCCTGTATAAATAAAAGTCCATTCCCCCCCCCCCCCCCCTGATATTCTTCTGTTTATTGTCCAGTCCCAGATGATTTTATAGTCATATCACATGTTGAGCATTGCAGTTCTCAAAAAGATCCTAAACAATTGTTTATAAACTGGATATAAACCTACATCACTCTGAACCCCTTTTGAGGCCCAAGAATTGTCCAGGAGCAAGTCTAAACAATTTTAAAGAATCAGCAATATGTCAAAATGCTTGCATATAAGTAAAACTATACAAAATGATAACATTTCAGTTTTTCTGAATAATTCAAATGTTTTCCATTGTACAACTAGATCCCCATTGTGACCCAACCCAACTCCTTTAAATATTTGAAATTTGTTAAAATTTTGATTTTAACGAATTTGAATCCACACTATCTGAGGTTGCTTTCACTTAAGTTACAGCTTTTCTAGGCAAATGGTTTTTTAGAAGATTTTAAGATTTTTCTTTATATATTCCTGCATAGAAATTTGTCCGCCCCCCCCCCCCCCCCCCCCCCCCCACGTTGTGACCCTCACCTACCCCTGGGGATCATGATTTGAACAAACTAGAATCTACACAACCTGACGATGCTTCCACAAAAGTATCAGCTTTTAAGGTTGATTAGTTTCTGAGAAGAAGATTTTAACAGACTGTATGTACTTCTATGTAAATATTTGACCCCCCTCTAATTGTGGCCCCATCCTACCCCAGGGGATCCTGATTTGAACAACTTGAATCTACACTACCTGAGGATGCTTCCACATAACTTTCAGTTTTCCTGGCCAAATGGTTCTTGAGAAGAAGATTTTTAAAGATTTACTCTATATATTCCTATGTAAAATTCCACCCCCAATTGTGGCCCCACCCTACCCCTAGGAGTAAAAATTTTCACAACTTTGAATCTACACTACCTAAAGATGCTTCCACAAAAGTTTCAGCTTTCCTGGCCAAATGGTTCTTGAGTAGAAGATGTTTTAAGATTTTTCAAAAAATTTCAATAATTCCTAATTATCTCCCCCTTGTAAAAGGGTGTGATCTTTAATTTTCACAAGCTTGAATCCCTTTGCCTAAGGGTGCATTGTGCCAAGTTTGGTTGAAATTGGCCCAGAGGTTCTGGAGAAGATTTTAAAATGTGAAAAGTTTATTGACAGACAGATGGACAGACGGATGACAAACAAAATGTGATCAGAATAGCTCACTTGAGCTTTCAGCTCAGGTGAGCTAAAAACATGAGTATCTATCAATTATTATATTAGGGCACATTTTTTTGTTTTTAAGAGGCTAGCTGGTCAACAAATGAACCATATCAGATCTGTTAGAAAATTTGAAGATATGGTATGTTTACCTACAAACTATATCAATAAGACAGTGCAGAAAAAAACTATATTTTTTACCTTATAAAAGTTATTTTCTTATATTTTTTATAAATTAAAAGCTCTTCCTCCAAAGGAGATCAATATAGTCTAAAAATGGGCACAACCATTGAGCCCTCTTAATTAGGCTAAGCTCATCTTCGCTAGCCAAGTGTCCGATTCGTTTCAGCATCTTCGCTAGCCAAGTGTCCGATTCGTTTTTCTCATCTCATGAGAAAAACGAATCGGACACTTGGCTAGCAAAGATGGGAAAAACGAATCGGGCACTTGGCTAGTGAACATGGGAAAAACGAATCGGACACTTGGCTAGCGAAGATGGGCTAAGCTATACAATGGAACAAACTTCATTCAAACATCATTATAAGAAGATCACAAAGCTCATTCTTCTGAGTCACAGGATTTTAAAATTCAAATTCTTTGATTGACAAAAATCAAAGTAGTATTACGTAATAATCCTGGTAATCTGCAAATTTAAAGTGTTTTGAAAAAATTACTTCAAAATTATTTGAAAAACAAAGAATTCATAAAACATCTAATCAATAAGGTAATTTGCTTTATTACATGTATTTTAAAGCTAAAATGTTCTGTTTAATTTTTTTCTGACATAATATGGTTAATGATTTTTTTGTACAGTAGCACACAAGAATGTTATAAATGACTGAGCCTTTTTCAATCTATTCTTCCCACTTTTTTCTTCCTTCTAATCAATTTTGAATTCTTTTTTATCATTCCCTTTTCCCAATTCCTGCATTCTTTTTAAAAAAAATTGGTTTTAATTTGTTGATATTGATTAGTTTTACATGCCGGTTTGTATTAAATTAAACTACAATGACATTCTTTCATTATATCTCTTCCCTAATCATCATTAAAATCCTGTCTGTCAGTATAGATTCAACACTCATCTATTTTTGCATTCAAAGGATTTACGTAGCGTAAGCATACTATGCTAAATTAGTGCACGGTGAATGATTTGTAGGAAATTAATCCTAGAGAGCATGCACTGACAGCGAGTATCCAACTCTAGACTAACTTTTGACCCCGAAATCATTCACCTTGAGATCAATGTATCGCTGAATTAATGCACTACTGATGATGACACAGCAGCCAATCATTGATTGTACAGTTTATTAACATATAAATATATATTATACACACACATTAATTACTATCCACATTCGAATTGCAACATTTAAAAAAAAGATTATATTTCCAAAAATATCGCGTTATTGACAAGAATTTTAAAGTAAAAGGGTCTAAGAAACTAAAGAAGATCGAGTAATTGGTGTTCGCTTTTCTGAGAATTAATTTTAGGACTATATATAGACAGCCCTATGTATTCTAATGTCACAGCTATTCAAAATACAACAGTCAATTTAATAATAACAAATAAAGTGTTTTGTAGTGCATACCAATGATGTACTATGCATAAATAGTAGTTAGGGTGTAATAAGTTGTGCAGTTGCCTCCATCTCGCACAAAATTTATCAAACCTCGACTACCATTAATATTAAAAGGCATAGTACATGCACAACACTATTATATAAATTGAAATTAAAAACTAATACAGGCCAGTGTTGCTGCTGTTCAATCCATGTTCATTGAATATATACTTAAATTATGCATATCGGGAATCTTAATGGGCCTTAAAGTGCATATTGCAACTTCATGAGATAAAATCAAATTTATGCTCATTTTGACCAGCAACATCTGTTCCAATCATTAGGCGAAAAATGTATGTGTATTGTGTAAACATGCATAATTCATATGGTCGGAAAGAAGTAATTTTTTTTTTTATTCTCTTTTTGTCTGCCATGAATATGCATGATGAAATCAATCAATGAAAATGTGTGTACATTAGTATTGAATTGTAAATTTTGTTCATCTTATCATTGCAAAATCGATCAGCTATATGCAGACAGATTTTCAAAACGGGCAAGCACTGTGCATTATTCAATCTGTCACCACAATTTCCTTGTTATACATGTATAATATGATGAATATCAGAAATTCACAATTTGCGTGGTAAAATAATTCTTAATAAAAATTTTGCACTTTAAGATATAAACAAATAGTTCCAAATACAATCCTTAATGTGAAAGATCCCTCTTGTAATTGACCCCATTAATTCTGACTTGCTGAAATTTCAAAATCAGTTTTTAATTCATTTTGATGTGTTTAAAATAAAATCCCTCTTAAGGTGGAATAACACATCATCACGAAATGGCTGACCTCTGATCAAAATGACATTCCGTTTTATTAAAAGGATTTTATATACAGCTACATGTAATTTACTCCACAGCCAAGTGGATCAAGTGTTGGTCTTGTGATCTGTACATCTCAAATTTTAATCACGTAGGGGCTTTTGCTGTTACTTAATTACTGAATTGATTTTTTATAGAATAAAATATTCATTTTTTATCCCCAAGCTGCAAGTTTTTCACGTATTTAACATATGTACAGTTTATTAATCATTATATCTTTCATAATCAAATAATTTACTGTAAATTTGAGTGACTTTTGCCAGGTGTGCTTTTTCCAGGTGTGATATTCCACCTAAACATTTTTCTTATGTACTCTGCTTATACTATTCTAGCATATCTTTCAGCACATCCTTGGTCTTAAGTCTAATTTTTTCACTATTTAGTGCATACATGAGAGCAACAATTTTCTACATGGTCTCTTGTTTTTTAATTAAACTTAAAATCAAATCAGAAAGATCAGCACCATTCCAAATATCCTAAATAAATAAGTCATGTTAAACAAGTCATGAAATATTAATTTGATTTTATCCTTTCCTTCTTACTTCAGTTCATGTTTCAATTCTTCTTTTTTTTAATCTCAAAATCGTCAAATATTTTCTTTTTTAATACATGCATTGATCTGTCTGCAAAAAGTCGGAATATTTTATGGCATGTGGAAGTCTAATACTTGACGTATAGGTAAAAATTAAGAGAAGAAATTCAGACTAATAATTTTGGTTGTAGAAATCCTGGTGTAAGTTTACTTAATATTCATTCTGCTATTTCAAAATAAAACCAGCAAAATGGTTGAAAATGAAAAAAAAAAGCTATATAAGCAATGTTTTTTTCTTGGTCTCAAAATGAAGTTTCCATCAAATCATAATTAATAAATTACATGTAAATGTGCAATGACATATGGTATACTTTTTTTATTTTCCCCCTTCGTGGCTTGTTTCCATGCAGCTATTATAGAATCAAAGATATGGCATCTCTCTCTCTCTCTCTCTCCTCTCTCTCTCTCTCTCTCTCTCTCTCTCTCTCTCTCAGTTCAATACTTAAACCTTGATTTAATTACTTTGTACATAATGCTGAAGTATTGCAAATTGGTTATAACTATATAGCCCAGGCAGCTAATGGGTTAACCCTTTATTAAGATAAGTCTGTTGAATGTTCAAATTAACAAAAGGGTGGTGAGTATAAGCTCAAGCAATGATCATCCTGAAAAGCGCAAGAGGTATAGTACCCTTTCCCATTATTTTGCCTACACCTGTGTTTGAACAGAAAGTCTATAAAGAAATGGCAAAAGAGAGACAACTCTTATTCTTTGAACAGGTCAGTCATGTCTTTTTCATATTCAATATGATATTAAAAAAAAGCAAAAAAGAAATACTGTCATTACATAGTAGAATAGATGAAAAGCATATTTGTTTTGAAAGAATAAAATGTTAATGCCTTCAACTCCATACAATCAATATTTGAACACAGTGATATCATATAAATTATAAAGGTTAATAAAATTTAAACCATATCATGTATACAATTTCTTACAAAATTGAAAGATATTGTTTCATATCATAATTATAATATACACATTTTTTTATCATTTCATAAAATATACATGTAGGACCAGTATTAAATTATCTGACATATAGTATGATGTGGTAACTTTATTATAAAATTAACTTTAATATCATAAAATTTTTAAAATGACATAAATAGTCATTTGAATTCATTAAAGATTTCATGTTGTAACGTTAGTACATTTTTCTGATATCATATCACTTAACCTCCCCCAACGGCTCAGATGATTCAGCATAATATATATATATATATAAATATATATATATATATATATATATATATATATATATATATATATATATATATATATATATATATATATTCATATGCAAAAATAAACAAACCCAAGCAAGTTTGGTGAAGCTGGAGCAGTAATAACTTAATAAGTATAATAAGTAAGTAAGTAAGTAAGTAAGTAAATCATTTATTATAGTGACATGTGCATTTTGCATGTTACAATAATACAGTGAAACAATAATACAAGATAATAGCACCCGGCCCATCGGACCTATATGTCACTGGTTATATAAATTACATATTTAAAAGTCAACGTGAAAATTTTGATTGTCTTAGTTTTAGAGCATTAATAATAAATTGAGAGCATTGCCGGGGATAAGTACATACTAAAGTTCTGAATAATTCAAATTCTTCATAATTTGTTGAGCCAGTGGTATTTCTAATAAGTAAATTTCGTAAATCATTATATAATGTACATTTTAGGATGAAGTGAATTTCATTTTCAATTTCATTTAAATTACAAAAAACACAGAGTCTGTCAGTTAAAGGTTCATTTCGAAAGCGTCCAGTTTCAACACGTAAAGGGAGAATTCCACATCGGAGCTGAGCTAGGACAGATCTTTGATTTTTTGGAATGTTCATGAGAAGATAATTTTCTGTTGAGAAGTTTTGCTTTAGGAGACGGTAAGTTCTGAGTTTGGGAGAGTTTTGAAGATTTGCGAACCAAATGTTTTCTGATGTCGAGTGTTGGTTTTGGATAAAAAGTTGGACGTCACAGCATATTGTGTTAGTATAGATATTTGACATGTTCACGGAATTTAGCACAGCTTTTAGTTGGCGGTTCCATCCCCTTTCGTTGTTAAGGCATTGATCCCAGATGAAAACTTGTTTTGCCGTCCTGTTGTTGTCCATTGTCTGAAATTTGTTCCAAAGGTGGACCATATTAGATTTGTGTCTGGAGCTAGCAGGGGCCCATCCGGTTTCTCCTCGTACGGCTAGTAATGGTGCTAAACGATGTGTTCCCAGGAAATATCTTGCTGCTCGGTCCTGCACTTGGTCCAGTGAATGGAAGTTTTGGTATCCCCATACTCCGCTGCAGTAATCTATTACCGGGGCGACACAGCTATAAAATAATTTTTCAAACGTAGTGAACCCAATGTCCTTCAAGCTGTGGATTTTGGATATTAAGGAACCAAGAGAAAGATTTTCGGCATTATTTTTAAAGTCTCTGTTTTCGTTAAATAACACTCCGAGGTATTTATAAACTGATGCATATTCTAATTTCGTGTTTCCTATGTAAAATGTAAAGTTGCTTTTTTTACTGTTTCGTTTTCGGAAATGTAAGATTTTTGTTTTTGCTAAATTGATTTGTAAGTGCCACTTTTTGCACCAGTTACTTACAACGTCAAGAGTGTCTTGCATATTTCTTTCATTTTCAGTGATGAGAGCTATATCGTCTGCATATAGAAGAATTCCAACATCAGTATAATGAATAGGGATTCCCTTTTTTGTATTTTTAACTTCCCTAGCTAAGTCGTTAATAAAAAGGGCAAAAAGGGTTGGCGATAGGTTATCTCCTTGTCTAACTCCGGAGGTGCAGTTAAACCATGCGGTGTGATGATCTCCTATGCGCACACAAGATTCTGTATTGTGATATAAAGATTTAACATTGTTGTAAAAATGACCGTCCACTCCGTTAGTTAGGAGACTGTATTGTAGTAGATCCCGGTCAACCGTGTCGAATGCTTTCTGTAGGTCAATAAATGTAACGAACGTGGTATCTCTATTTTGTATTAGACTGTTCAGAGTAAAAACGTGATCTTCACAGTTTCGATCTTTTCTAAAACCATTTTGTTCATCAACTAAGAGTTCGTTGTCTTCTAGGTAAGCTGTTAATCTGTTGTTTAAAACGGAACTATACGCTTTGGATATGACCGAGAGTAGACTGATGCCCCTGTAATTCAGTGGAATTCTATGGTCAGAATTTGGGTCTTTTAAGATGGGATATATGATCGCTTTTTTCCAAATGGTCGGTATTTTGTGATTTTCAAATATAAAGTTGAACATTTTGTGCAGAGCTTTTATAACGGTGTCATTTTTTAGTACTTCATTTGGCAGTTGATCAATTCCTGTAGATTTCCCGTCTTTATTTTTTAGTACGATATTCCTTATTTCGTTTATATCTATAGTTTTGTTAAGCTCTGAGTTGGAGATGTATAATGGATCAAACATGTTTTGTTCAAATGCATGTTTTTGGATAATAGCCGTATTTCTAAATTCGGAGTCGAATGAGGAGTCCGTATTTGGGTTGTAGAGATTGGAGAACTCAGATTTCCATTTTTGTTTAAGATATTCAGGATTCGTTGTTACACTACTGTCCTCCATATAGCATTCATACGGGATTTTAGATTTTCGCTGTGGGCCCAAGTGTTTAATTTTGTCCCAGAATTTGCGCGGGTCTTTCACCGAAATTTCTTCTATTTCTAAACTCTCTCCTTTGCGCCATTTTCGATCATAATATCGGAGTCTTCTGTCAAGTTTATTTTGCGAATATTTAAATTTTTTCTGTAGTTCTTGTTTTTCTCTGTGATTTTGTTTGCATTTCAGGAATTTCTTTTCATTTTCTCTAGCTATTTTCCACAAAGAGGTAAGTTCTTCATTCCAGAACGGTTTGTGATATTTGAATTTCTTACGGGTTCTCGCTGTACAATCAAACTTTGGGATCACATCTTCCATTTCTTTTATTATTTTGTTACAGAGGTCATTGTATAAGTCGTCGGACTGGTTTTGTGTTGATCTGCTTTGTTCAATGTTGGTTATCAAGCGTGAAATGGCACTTGTTGCTATGTTTGATTTCATGAAGTCAGAAGGAATTTGGCGCAACTTGTAGCGATGGTTTTTTGCCGCATTTGGGGTTAAACATTTATCAGCTGTTAGGTGCGGAATTTCTGCATTTATTGCCAGCTCAAATGAAAGCAATGCGTGATCGGGACTTTTAGATTTCTCTCCTAGCAATCGAAATAAATTAAATTCTTCTATTAAGTCTTTGCAATTGGTAATGCGAAAATTTTTGCATTGCTTGAAAATATCATGAGGTACACAGATGTAGTCTACTACTGATTTTCCTCGTGTTGAATAATACGTGTACTCGTTCGATTCATTGCCGTAGCGACCGTTTAGAACACAGCATCTACTATCGTTTAAAAATTCCAAGAACGAATTGCCATGCTGGTTTTAAGTGTTATCAATAGTAATTCTAGGTGGTAGTTCGTCTGTGCCTTCATTACCATCTTGTGTTTTTCCTATTCTCGAGTTAAAATCTCCACAAATAATAACAGAGTCTATATCATAGTGTTGGTACATTTGAGTTAATAGGTGTGTGAAGAAAGAAGACGAGTCTCGTCCCCATGGAGAATTTTCAGGTGGCAGGTAGCACGAGAATATCACAAATTCAAAGTCATTTTGCTTGTTTTGGAATTTAACACCAAGAATCCCTTCGTATGAGTTATCTATTGTTTCTATATCATAGGTTTGAAACATCCACTTTTTAATTAATAAACCCACCCCTCCAGACCCTTTTGGTGCTTTAATATGAATGTTTTTCCTGTTTGATCCTATCCAAATGTAATCAAAATTGTTCATGTATATTTCTTCTGATTCAGTTAAGTGGGTTTCATTGACGCTGATGATGTCGCAATTTGACTTATTTATTAGTTCTAGTCTCAGTTCTGTGTTGGCTCTAGTCCAACCGCATACATTTAAATGACCAATTTGTACATAGGGTTTACCGAGGGGTCGGGTAGTGTCCTAATAATCAGGGTCGTGATCGTCGTGATCGTCGTGCTCGAATCGTGGTTCTGGGTTTAAGGTTGTAGACCTCGGTGTCTTTTTAACAATTCGACCGTTCGATGTTATACGAAACTGATTTCCGTTCGGCATTTCTCTCAGTAATGTACGAGCATTGAGTTCTAAAATTCTTTCAGTATGTGATTTGCTTCCTCTGAGAAAAACAGTTTTGTATTGATCTTTTTCTTTCAATTTTCTTTTCTCTCTCAAAACCTGCTTTTTTTCTTCTTAATAAGGAAAAAGCTTCAACAATTTCAAAACCTGCTCAAAGTACATCGACCTTCTCCAGCATCATTAATCTATGGCTCAGATTCAGCATTCAAGTCTGGTACCTAGTTCCTATAATATATAACCCCATGCAGATGCACCACCTAAGCAAATTGGGTGAAGTTGGTACCAGTAGAATTACTAAGGTGTAAGACATGCTCTAAAGCCGCACCAAGAGAATAGGCAACGCTACCAATGGCTTTGGCTCAGTGAGCTAAAATTCTAACTAAATTAATGCATGATAACTACTCAAGATAGTGCTACATAAAAATGTTACCTAAAAGTGAAAATTTATTTACACAACTGAAAATGATTCATAGACATATTGAAACTTCATATTTTTTATAAAATATTTCATAGGGTTTAATAAGAATTGAGAGCAATATTGTTAATTGATCTAATCTATTCATCACTAATGCAAAGACATTTATTGAATTGTCTCAAGTCAGCTAAGGTTCAGATAGTAATGCACTCACCATTTGGAATAAATGCAACATATTATATATCTAATGATGTAGTTATTCCACCTACCTGATGACGCGCATACCCAAAAATAACGTCCGATTCATGGTTATAAAACAAAATTTATATAACTGGATACGGATCACGTTGGTTTGTTTACAAAAATTAGAACTCTCCTGTGGTTCAATTTCTTTGTTAGTTCTTACCAGGATTAGTCGTATTTTCTTTAGTCTTCCACTTTGGTTGGGCTCGTTTCAACAGTTATTTACATGTACGATACAAAAGATGTTTTTGAAGAAAATCAAAAAAAAAAAAACGCAAAATTCTAACAACCCCTCCCCAATAAAACATTTATTTGCACCAATTTAATTTTTTACTACTTCATCATTGTATTAGGCCTAATTAAGCGAATCCTTTAAAACAAACGCTTTAATCTAAAATTCGTTGCATTCTTCATCGATTGTATACCAAGCTGTCTTTTTTTTCAAATTTTATTTATTCATCAATATAAATTTCAAGAAGTTATATTTAATTCATAGATTAAACAATGTTAACAGAACATTGATTCAGGAGGTTTCTGAAGTGGAATGGTCGAGATTTGACTCAAGATGACATCGAAACCTTGTTCTGGAACAGCTGTTCGTAGATCTGCAAATAATTAAAATCATACAAATTATGAAATCACTCACTGATTGAACAAATTTGTACACTATTGTACCGGTTTCATATAACTTTAGCCCTATTAAAAGTCCCCTGGGGGAGAGGGGGGAGGAGCAGTATTTACAGTTGTCGTGTACATATGTTTCTACATGAAGAAGTTGGTTTGGACATATTTTATTGCATAAACATATACAAATGATTCGAACACAAGTTCTAACAATTAACTTACGAGGTTCTTACCAAGTATAATAATTTACAACTGTGTAGTAGTTTAGAATGGAAAGTAAATACATTGTAGAAATGAATATTACTAAAATGGTTAAGTTATTGAACAAGCATACATGTGTTTATAAACACATGTTATTTTATACATTGTGCTCAACTTTGCTAATATTCGTCTCTCTGAGAGAGGCATCAAACCTGTTTTTAAATAAATGGGACTCTCTTGAAGATATAATATTGATAAGCCAGTGATGATTCTTGCTGCTGAAGAATTGGCAATATTATACATGTAGGAATATTTTGGTTTAGCTATTTATCTAATTTTGAAAAAGAAATACTTAAGCCTGATACATACATGTTTACTTATACCATGTAACATTACTTAAACCTAACAATAAACCAATATGAAGATCAAGGACTATGTGACTTTATTATTTTGTTTATTGTTTATAAAGGTGTCATATGAAGTTCTCTATCTTGAAATAAGTTTCAGCGAGTTTTAAAAAATCGGGCTATCGCAATTTATTGCCTCCCTTGGATGCTAAAAAAAAAGCTTTTTGTGTTTGAAACTAACTAAATTATACTCTTGAGCATCTTCGCTAGCCAAGGGTTTCCGATACACTACGCTTCCCGTAAACCCTCTGTTTATGAGAAGCGTAGTGTCCATGTATCGGAAACCCTTGGCTAGCTAGAATGGCTCTAGCAATTGAGTTTCTCCGAATTTAACGAACTCTACGGAATATATCAGTAGTTAAATGGTATGTATGGATGTTAAGATACGATTTTGATTAGACATACGATAAAACGAACTCTTAGATTCGGTGTTTATTTTTATTATTTTGTTTTTATTTATTTTTTATTATTTTTTTTTTGCTGTTGTTAAATGACGCTTACCATATTTGTGGCCATAATCGTGAGAATTTCTTTTATCTCAAAAGAATCATCTGGTCGTGATAAACATTGAAACATTACTCCTGTTAAAAATAAAATTCATTCAAAAATTAGTAAAAATAACAATTGCTGAATTGGTTTTTTGCCCTTCATGTACATTGAGTAAAATTTCCTTAGAATTAATTTGATTTGATTAAACATTATTAAATGTTTTCAAAGAAGGAAATAAATGCACAAATAACAAATTAATTTACTGTTAGCGATTAGAAATTGTGCATCTTCAGACTTAATGTTTAAAAAAAAGTTCAGCATACTATAACTGAAGTCATGATACTGGCGTTTCATCATTCGTATTTTTATTTTTTTTTCGAACAATTAAAAATTATGTACAAGTTGATTTCTACACTTATATTATTCACCGTTTGTTTTAATTTGGTTTAAGATTTGTAAAGTAATATTCTCTATTTTTTCGTGTTTTCAATAAAACATCTAAGATACGGTGCATATTTTTATTGCAAAAACGAGAGAGAGAGAGAGAGAGAGAGAGAGAGAGAGAGAGAGAGAGAGAGAGAGAGAGAGAGAGAGAGAGAGAGAGAGAGAGAGAGAGAGAGAGAGAGAGAGAGAGAGAAGAAAGAGAGAGAGAGAAGGAGGAGAGAGAGATGAATTGGTTGATCTGCCATACCAACATTCACTGTGTACAAATTCATTAAATCATATAACCTGATTGTGTTTCCTCTCTGTCGGCGACAACAAAGGACCCCTTGGTGATCGTAACCAGGTCGCATAACTCCATGTCAAAGCTAAACTGGTCCTGTACGAGAGGTCGCAGGAGAGGGAAGAAGGAATTCTGGACTTTGTTAGCTGTAACGGACTTGCCGATGAGTTCAGAACGAGTCCCAATGTAAATGGTCCCAGGGAGTGCATTGTTTAGAGTGAAATACTTGTGTCCCAAGGAATCTGTTAAAAAAGAAAGAAAAAAAGAAGAAACAAAATTGTGTTAAATTTGCATGTTAAATTGCCAGCAATATTTGTAATATGGAGAGAAAAAAATAAAATCGAACAAAAAACGGAACCTGGAAGAATGGCGAGTACACAAATAAAACAAGTCAACCAAGAGAAATCCATGGCGAACGGCAAACGTGGCTTCACTAGTTTGAATTGAAGAAATGGATGCACATTTTTAGACGGGGAGGTATAATATATAATGATAAGTATTAACTGCGCATGTAGTCGAAATTTTGAAATATCATCGTTTTATGTAGAGGTAATTATTGATATTTAAGTCGAATGAATTCCATTTTATAATGCTAATAGTTCATATATCAACAAATTTAGAGTTATAAACTCTGCATTGGCTCTATTATACAGACTTTTGACCTTTACAATGTGGAACCATGGAAGCACGCGTTAAGTGGTTTGAACACATTTTATTATTGGAATATACTACAAGTTCTGTAACTTATGTAGTGTATCCCTACAATAAATGAAAAACAGATTTTTTTACATGCTAATTAAAAGTCATGTAATTATATACATGTATATAAATCTATAAAAAGAGTCAACAATTTTACAAACAATCAAGTATAAGTTTTCTGTTAGCACACTTTGAGACTATTAACACAAAGTTTTTTGGACTTTTTAATGAAAAAGTGAACTACAGAAAACAAGTGTTCATTTTCACTTTCAACAATACTATATCTAAAAAAGTCATAAGTCAGCATGCAGTTATGGCGAAGTTAGTACAAGTACGAATTATATTTTCAGTCCTATCTCCAAAAGAAAAGTATGGTGGTGGAGGTTTTTTGCGTTTGAAATATTTTTGTCAGGGAGGATAGCATTGGTGAAGGCCTTTAGTGAAATAAGCTCTCTAATATTCAGAGGTAGAGAATTTCATTTGCCTACAAGAGTTGTATGGAACAAAAGATGACTTCTATACTTTGGTAAGCAATCATCATTTTGAGAATGCCATACAATTAGACATACTACAATTTTGTAATGTAATATCTCTTGTACATGCATAAGTGGGCTGGGTTTTTCTATATCAACCTTAAATATTGTTTCCGAGTTTAGCATGTTTTCAACTTAAACTTAATGTACTCCAACCTGTATCAAAATAGAGGGAGTCTTTAGAAGCAAGTATTGAGATACCGATAATTATATTCTAGCAGCAGATAGCAAACGTTGAACATGGATAATTACTTTGTTATAAGTTGAGAGCACCTGTCCTTTGGGTCACTTGTTACAAAGTCCCTTACGTGCATATTGGTCCGGAGTTGGTTTGGACATTTTCAACTTACCAGTACAACATTACTTCAAATGAAAGCCTTTGTGAAAATTTATTAAAAACAAAAGTTTAATTCATCAATTTGGCATACTGTGGAATCCTTATATTTCGTGGTGGCTCAATTTTCGTGGTTTTCGTGGGTATCCCTCCCCCACAAGATGTCGTTTCAATCAGAGGTTAGTCATTTTGTAATGATGTGTTATTCCACCTTAAGGAAATGGGCTGCGTTTTACAAAAGAACCGACGAATTACGACCAAATTAATGAATGTTTATCAAGCACAGATCCAGATCAAAGTCACTCAACGCCAGTAACAGGGAAAAAGGTGTCATGTCCAAGGGGAACATTTCACACGGTGATCTAGTTGCCTCTTCCTCCCGACAAACACGTCCCCGTGATCCGAAGAAACGTACTGCTTTGGAAGTTGGTCCTCCTCGACCCATTCTGGAAATGGGTAGATCACACTTCCAATTACTGATAGACTCAATTATGCACGTGTTTTATTAGATAAGACCTGTATCTTTCAAAATAATTTGTTCTTGAGTTCTAGTAATCCTTGAAACTCAAACACTCTACTCTCAAGTTCGTAGTATTCTTCATCAATTGTAAACCAAACTGTAGTTTTCAAATTTTTGATTGCAAGGCAATCTGTAGCTGACGATATAACAAAAGATGACAAATCATGTAGATGACATAGTACAATGTCCATATTAACAACACAGGTAGAAATATGCCACCTAGATATGCGGTAAATTGAAACATGATATGTTTTGTCAATTGGACAGTAACTAGTAACTGGAAGCAAATTTTTCTTTCATCTCGTAACCAGTTACTAGTAGCTAGCTTTTCTTACTCGTTGTAGCCAGTTACTAGTAGCCAACTTTTATTTAATTTCGTAGACAGTTACTAGTAGCCAACTTTTATTTAATCTCGTAGACAGTTACTAGTAGCCAACTTTTATTTAATCTCGTAGACAGTTACTAGTAGCCAGCTTTTAATTTATCTCGTTGCCAGTAACTAGTAGCTAGCTTTTATTTCATCTCGTAGCCAGTTACTAGTAGCTTGCATTTCTTACCTCTCGTAGCTATTAACAAGTAGTCAACTTTTATTTCATCTCCTAGCCAGTTACTAGTAGCTAGCTTTTCTTACTATTCGTCGCCAGTTACTAGTAGCCAGTTACTTTAGCTAACTTTACTCATCTTGATAACATACCTCATAGCATTAAATTAAGCACGAAAAAGTAGTATTAATTTCTGAATTTATTTCAAGGTTTTTTATTTCATTCATATCATGAATATTAATTCAGATTTTTTTTCAGAAGTGGAATGATCGAGATTCTAGTAACTCAGCCGAATGACCTCGAAACCTGGTTCTGGAACATCTGTTCGTACCTCTGCAAATATTAGAAATTAGAATAAAAAATGATGAAATCACTCACTGCTTAAACAAAATCACACTAATATAACGTTTCATATAGCTTTACCCCTAATATGGATCCCCTGGGTGAAGAGAGAGACACAATATTTACCAGTAGTCATTAACGTTTCTACACGAGGAAATTGGCAATAAAATATTTTGGTTTAGTTATTTATCTAATTTAGACAAAATAACATATACCTAATACTAGTACATGTATATATATATACATGTACTTAGACCTAAAATAAATCAATATGAAGATGTCTATATATATGACTTTATTTGTTTATTTAAGGTATAATGAATCATTCTTTGAGTATTATGAGGTGATAATTTAGGTCGGGTCGTGATCAAAGCAAACAAGCCCGAAGGGCTTTATGATAGATTTGATCACATTATATATAATTTTCAGCAATTGATATTATATATAAACAAACCACGCTTGTGCCCCAATTTTACCTCATTTGAATTTATTGGACTGTATTAAACAAAATTGATACGCAGTGATATCGCAGACAAAGACACAGAAAAAATGTAAACATTGTAATTTAGGTATGAGTTCAGTGAGTTTTAAAAATCGGACTACCGCCTCCCTAAGACGCTGGAAGAACAGATTTTTTTGTGTTTGGAATTCACTAAATTATGTTCTCTTCAAACGAATTTTTAAAGATTTAAAGATTTTTAAAGACGCTAAGATACAATTTTGATTCAGTATAAAATAAAACGTACTTAAAGCTATCAGATATGTTTTTGTTTTCTTTCTTCGTTTTGCCTCTTGTTTTTAAATGATTTTTGTTTGTTTGTTATTTTATTGTTGTTGTTGATGTTGAATGCCACTTACCAGATTGGTTGCCATTATGGTGATAATTTCTCTTATAACTAAAGAATCAACTGGTTGTTTGAAACATTGAAACATCACTCCTGTTAAATAAAATTCTATAATTAGTAAAAAAAAAAAACAACAACAAATGTTGAATTGATTTTGTCCTACGCATACATTATTGAATCAAATTTTCGTAGATTTTATTTCATTTGATTATAACATATCAAAATTTACAAAGCAGGAAATGACTGCACAAATAACAAAATACTAACTAATTGTCGTGTTTCTAGGATTCCATTATTCTTAAAAAAAAATTCAAGTATTTAAAAATTATGTATAGTCGATTTTTATGTTTGTGTTATTCACCGTTTATTTCATATCGTTTAAATTTGTATATTGATATTTTTTCCCCGTGTTTTCAATAAAGCATCCAAGATACCGGTATGCATTAACAAAACAGAGAGAGAGAGAGAGAGAGAGAGAGAGAGAGAAAGAGAGAGTTGACAAGGATAGATAACGAAAAACTAAGAATTGGTCGAGTTGCCATACCAACATTCACTGTGTGTTTTCACTAAAATTCACTAAATTATATAACCTGATTGTGGTTCGTCTTTGTCGGCCACAACAAAGGATCCCCTGGTGATTGCAACCAGGTCGCACAATTCCATGTCAAAGCTAAACTGGTCCTGTTGGAGAAGTTGTAGGAGAGGGGAGAAGGAATTCTGGACTTTGTTAGCTGTAACGGACTTGCCGATGAGTTCGGACCGAGTCCCGAAGTAGATGGTCCCAGGGAGTGACTTGATCACCGTGAGATACTTGGATCCCATGGAATCTGAAAAAAAAAGTTGCGTTAAATTTGCATGTTTGAAACATGGAGAGAAAAAGGTAAGAATCAAACAAAAAGGGAACCTGGAAAAATGGCGAGAAAACAAATAAAACAAGTCGACCAAGAGAAATCCATGGCGAACGGCAAACGTGGCTTCACTAGTTTGAATTGAAGAAATGAATGCACATTTTTAAATGGGGAGGTATAATCTATGATAATAAGCATTAATTGTGCATGTAGTCGGAATTTGGAATTTCGTCGTTTTGTGTAAGTAATTATTGATAATTAAGTCAAACAAATTCCATTTTATAATGCTGATAGTTCGTATATCAACAAATCTAAATCTAAAGTTATAAACTCTGCGTTGGCTCTATTGTACAAACGTTTGACCTTTACAATATGGAACCATGGAAGCACGCGTTCAGTGCTTTGAACACGTTTTATTGTAATATACTACAAGTTCTATATCTTATGTAGTCCACTCCCTACAATAAATGAAAAACAGATTTTTCACATGTTAATTAAAAGTCATGTAATTATATAACTGTTTATAAATATATAGAAATATTCAACAATTTTACAAACAATCAAGTAAGTTTTCTGTTAGCACATTTTGAGACTACGTACACAAAGACTTTTGGATTTTTTAAATGAAAAAATGAACTACAATTTCCATTGTCACAAAGTTTATCATCTCTCAATGCAAAATACATGTATGTTTATTAACAATACATGTGTTAATCTAAAATAACAAACTCTAAAAAATTATTGATCTGGTACAAGAGAAAAAATAATGATATGTGTCTTCAATTAATTTTTCCACACGCATATAAAGGTCTTTTAACAATACTTTTAATAATATTTAAAAACGTCATAAGTCAGTATGCAGTTGTGGCGAAGTTAGTACAAGTACGAATTATATTTTCAGTCCTATCTCCAAAAGAAAAGTATGGTGGTGGAGGTTTTTTGCGTTTGAAATATTTTTGTCAGGGAGGATAGCATTGGTGAAGGCCTTTAGTGAAATAAGCTCTCTAATATTCAGAGGTAGAGAATTTCATTTGCCTACAAGAGTTGTATGGAACAAAAGATGACTTCTATACTTTGGTAAGCAATCATCATTTTGAGAATGCCATACAGTTAGACATACTACAACTTTGTAATGTAATATCTCTTGTACATGCATAAGTGGGCTGGGTTTTTCTATATCAACCTTAAATATTGTTTTTGAGTCTAGCAAGTTTTCATCTTAAACTTAATGTACTCCAACCTGTATCAAAATAGAGGGAGTCTTTAGAAGCAAGTATTGATAGACCAGTTACTATTCTAGCAGTAGATAGCAAACGTTAAACATGGATAATTACTTTGTTATAAGTTGAGAGCACTTGTCCTTTGGGTCACTTGTTACAAAGTCCCTTACGTACATATTGGTCCGGAGTTGGTTTGAACATTTTCAACTTACCAGTACTACATTACTTCAAATGAAAGCCTTTGTGAAAATTTATTAAAAACAAAAGTTTAATTCATCAATTTGGCATACTGTGGAATCCTTATATTTCGTGGTGGCTCAATTTTCGTGGTTTTCGTGGGTATCCCTCCCCAACAAGATGTCGTTTCAATCAGAGGTTAGTCATTTTGTAATGATGTGTTATTCCACCTTAAGGAATTGGGCTGCGTTTTACAAAAGAACTGACGAATTACGACCAAATTAATGAATGTTTATCAAGCACAGATCCAGATCAAAGTCACTCAACGCCAGTAACAGGGAAAAAGGTGTCATGTCCAAGGGTAACATTTCACACGGTTATCTAGTTGCCTCTTCCTCCCGACAAACACGTCCCCGTAATCCGAAGAAACGTACTGCTGTGGAAGTTGGTCCTCCTCGACCCATTCTGGAAATGGGTAGATCACACTTCCAATTACTGATAGACTCAATTATGCACGTGTTTTATTGGATAAGACCTGTATCTTTCAAAATAATTTGTTCTTGAGTTCTAGTAATCCTTGAAACTCAAACACTCTACTCTCAAGTTCGTAGTATTCTTCATCAATTGTAAACCAAACTGTAGTTTTCAAATTTTTGATTTGCAAGGCAATCTGTAGCTGACGATATAACAAAAGATGACAAATCATGTAGATGACATAGTACAATGTCCATATTAACAACACAGGTAGAAATATGCCACCTAGATATGCGGTAAATTGAAACATGATATGTTTTGTCAATTGGACAGTAACTAGTAACTGGAAGCAAATTTTTCTTTCATCTCGTAACCAGTTACTAGTAGCTAGCTTTTCTTACTCGTTGTAGCCAGTTACTAGTAGCCAACTTTTATTTAATCTCGTAGACAGTTACTAGTAGCTAGCTTTTCTTACTCCTCGTAGCCAGTTACTAGTAGACAACTTTTATTTAATCTCGTAGACAGTTACTAGTAGCTAGCTTTTCTTACTCCTCGTAACCAGTTACTAGTAGCCAACTTTTTTTTCATCTCGTAGCCAGTTATTAGAAGCTAGCCTTTCTTACTCGTCGTAGCCAGTTACTTGTAGACAACTTTTATTTAATCTCGTAGACAGTTACTAGTAGCTAGCTTTTCTTACTCCTCGTAGCCAGTTACTAGTAGCAAACTTTTATTTAATCTCGTAGCCAATTATTCTTACTCTTCGTAGCCAGTTACTAGTAGCCAACTTTTATTGAATCTCGTAGCCAGTTACAAATAGCTATCGTTTCTTACTCGTCATAGCCAGTTACTAGTAGCCAACTTTTATTTAATCTCGTAAACAGTTACTAGTAGCTAGCTTTTCTTACTCCTCGTAGCCAGTTACTAGTAGCCAACTTTTATTTCATCTCGTAGCCAGTTATTAGTAGCTAGCTTTCTTACTCTTCGTAGCCAGTTACTAGTACATATGTAGCCAACTTTTATTTAATCTCGTAGCCAGTTATTAGTAGCTAGCCTTTCTTACTCGTCGTAGCCAGTTACTAGTAGGCAACTTTTATTTAATCTCGTAGACAGTTACTAGTAGCTAGCTTTTCTTACTCCTCGTAGCCAGTTACTAGTAACCAACTTTTATTTAATCCCATAGCCAGTTATTAGTAGCTAGCCTTTCTTACTCCTCGTAGCCAGTTACTAGTAGACAACTTTTATTTAATCTCGTAGACAGTTACTAGTAGCTAGCTTTTCTTACTCGTCATAGCCAGTTTTTAGTAGCCAACTTTTATTTAATCTCGTAGCCAGTTACTTATAGCTATCGTTTCTTACTCGTCATAGCCAGTTACTAGTAGCCAACTTTTATTAAATCTCGTAGATAGTTACTAGTAGCTAGCTTTTCTTACTCCTCTTAGCCAGTTACTAGTAGCCAACTTTTATTTAATCTCGTAGCCAGTTATTAGTAGCTAGCTTTTATTACTCCTCGTAGCCAGTTACTAGTAACCAACTTTTATTTAATCTCGTAGCCAGTTATTAGTAGCTAGCCTTTCTTACTCCTCGTAGTTAGTTACTAGTAGCCAACTTTTATTTAATCTCGTAGCCAGTTATTAGTAGCTTGCCTTTCTTACTCGTCATAGCCTGTTTTTAGTAGCCAACTTTTATTTAATCTCGTAGCCAGTTACTAATAGCTATCGTTTCTAACTTGTCATAGCCAGTTACTAGTAGCCAACTTTTATTAAATCTCGTAGATAGTTACTAGTAGCTAGCTTTTCATACTCCTCGTAGCCAGCTACTAGTAGCCAACTTTTATTTAATCTCGTAGCCAGTTATTAGTAGCTAGCTTTTATTACTCCTCGTAGCCAGTTACTAGTAACCAACTTTTATTTAATCTCGTAGCCAGTTATTAGTAGCTAGCCTTTCTTACTCCTCGTAGTTAGTTACTAGTAGCCAAATTTTATTTAATCTCGTAGCCAGTTATTAGTAGCTAGCCTTTCTTACTCGTCATAGCCTGTTTTTAGTAGCCAACTTTTATTTAATCTCGTAGCCAGTTACTAATAGCTATCGTTTCTAACTTGTCATAGCCAGTTACTAGTAGCCAACTTTTATTAAATCTCGTAGATAGTTACTAGTAGCTAGCTTTTCATACTCCTCGTAGCCAGCTACTAGTAGCCAGCTTTTATTTTATCCCGTTGCCAGTTACTAGTAGCTAGCTTTTATTTCATCTCGTAGCCAGTTACTAGTAGCTAGCATATCTTACCTCTCGTAGTTATTTACAAGTAGTCAACTTTTATTTCATCTCCTAGCCAGTTACTAGCAGCTAGCTTTTCTTACTATTCGTCACCAGTTACTAGTAGCCAGTTACTAGTAGATAACTTTACTCACCTTGATAAGATACCACAGAGCATTAAAATAAGCACGAAAAAGTAGTATTAATTTCTAAATTTATTTCAAGGTTTTTTATTTCATTCATATCATGAATATTAATTTAGATTTTTTTCAAAAGTGGAATGGTGGAGATACTAGTAACTCAGCCGAATGACCTCGAAACCTGGTTCTGGAACATCTGTTCGTACATCTGCAAATATTAGAAATTAGAATAAAAAATGATGAAATCACTCATTGCTTGAACAAAGTCACACTAATATAACGTTTCATATAGCTTTACCCCTAATATGGGTCCCCTGGGTGAAGGGAGAGACACAATATTTACCAGTAGTCATTAACGTTTCTACACGAGGAAATTGGCAATATAATATTTTGGTTAAGTTATTTATCTAATTTAGACAAATTTACATATACCCAATACTAGTACATGTATATATACTTATACATGTACTTATACCTTAAATAAATCAATATGAAGATGCAGGACTATATATGACTTAATTTGTTTACTTAAAGAATAATGAATCATTCTTTGAGTATTATGAGGTGATAATTTCGGTAAGGTCGTGATCAAATCAAACAAGCCCAAGGGGCTTTATGATAGATTTGATCGCATTATATATAATTTTAGCAATAGATATTTAATTATAAATAAACAAACCACGCTTGTGCAATCTGCAATAATTCTTCAAAAGGTGTTATATATATGTTGTTTACTAATTTAGACTTTAGATGCCAACCATATGTTAATTGTAATTTAAGTAATTATATGAAACAAGTTATAGCTAGATTTCGAACTTCAAACCATAAATTACCTATTGAAACTCGTAGATGGAATGACATAGAAAGAAGTAACAGGTTATATAATTTATGTAACAGAGACATTGTAGATTAATTTCACTATATTTTGTGTTGCACTGTGTTGAAAAACGAAGGAGAAAAGTATATACTTTTTAGACCAAATATTGTTTTTAACGAGCTTTTTTCCTCAAACAATGTGAGCTTATTAAGCAAGCTATGTAAGTTTATAAATATTGTTAGCGCTAAACCTCCTGGTTATTAATATACATAAAAAATTGTACTTTAATACTTCATATACTAGTATATTTTGTAGAGAACCATTATAATTGTTTATTTTTTTTTCTCTACTCACGCATAAAGTATATATTGTGTATATGTTTGTAATATTCTCTATGTTGTAAATTACAACCATAGAGATAAAATAAACTGTTTAACTGTTCAACTGTGCCCCAATTATACCTCATTTGAATTTATTGGACTGTATTAAACAAAATCGATACGCAGTGATACACTTCAGACAAAGACACTGAAATAATGTAAATAGTGTAATTTAGGTATGAGTTCAGTGAGTTTTAAAAATCGGACTACCGCCTCCCTAAGACGCTGAAAGAACAGATTTTTTGTGTTTGGAATTCACTAAATTATGTTCTCTTCAAACGAATTTTTAAAGATTTTTAAAGATGCTAAGATACAATTTTGATTCAGTATGAAATAAAACGTACTTATAGCTTTCAGAAATATTCTTGTTTTCTTTCTTTGATTTGCCTCGGGTTTCTTAAAAATGATTTTGTTTGTTTGTTTACTGTTGTTGATGATGTTGAATGCCACTTACCAGATTGGTTGCCATTATGGTGATAATTTCACTTATAACTAAAGAATCAACTGGTTGTTTGAAACATTGAAACATCACTCCTGTTAAATAAAATTCTAAAATTAGCAAAAAACAAAAAAAACACAAATGTTGAATTGATTTTATCATACACATACAGTATTGAATCAAATCTTCGTAGATTTTATTTCATTGTATTATAACATATCAAAATTCACAAAGCAGGAAATTACTGCACAAATAGCAAAATACTAACTGATTGTCGTGTTTCTACGGTTCCATTATTCTTAATTTTTTGTCGAGTATTTAAAAATTATGTATAGTCGATGTTTATGTTTGTGTTATTCACTGTTTATTTCATATCGTTTAAATTTGTATATTGATATTTTTCCCCGTGTTTTCAATAAAGCATCCAAGATACCGGTATGCATTAACAAAACAGAGAGAGAGAGAGAGAGAGAGAGAGAGAGAGAGAGAGTGAGTTGACAAGGATAGATAACGAAAAAATAAGAATTGGTCGATTTGCCATACCAACATTCACTGTGTGTTTTCACTAAAATTCACTAAATTATATAACCTGATTGTGGTTCGTCTTTGTCGGCCACAACAAAGGATCCCCTGGTGATCGCAACCAGGTCGCACAACTCCATGTCAAAGCTAAACTGGTCCTGTTGGAGAGGTCGTAGGAGAGGGGAGAAGGAATTCTGGACTTTGTTAGCTGTAACGGACTTGCCGATGAGTTCGGACCGAGTCCCGAAGTAGATCGTCCCAGGGAGTGACTTGAACACCGTGAGATACTTTTGTCCCATGGAATCTGAAAAAAAAGTTGCGTCAAATTTGCATGTTTGAAACATGGAGAGAAAAAGGTAAGAATCAAACAAAAAGGGAACCTGGAAAAATGGCGAGAAGACAAATAAAACAAGTCGACCAAGAGTAATCCATGGCGAACGGCAAACGTGCCTTCACTAGTTTGAATTGAAGAAATGAATGCACATTTTTAAATGGGGAGGTATAATCTATGATAATAAGTATTAATTGTGCATGTAGTCGGAATTTGGAATTTCGTGTAAGTAATTTGTGTAAGTAATTATTGATAATTAAGTCAAACAAATTCCATTTTATAATGCTGATAGTTCGTATATCAACAAATTTAGAGTTATAAACTCTGCGTTGGCTTTATTGTACAAACGTTTGACCTTTACAATATGGAACCATGGAAGCACGCGTTAAGTGCTTTGAACATGTTCTATTATTGGAATATACTACAAGTTCTATAACATATGTAGTGTATCCCTACAATATATGAAAAACAATTTTTTTTACATGTTTATTAAAAGTCATGTAATTATATAACTGTTTATAAAGTCTTTTGGATTTTTTAAATGAAAAAATGAACTACAATTTCCATTGTCACAAAGTTTATCATCTCTCAATGCAAAATACATATATGTTTATTAACAATACATGTGTTCATCTAAAATCACAAACTCTTAAACATTATTGATCTGGTACAAGAGAAAAAATAATGATATGTGTCTTCAATTAATTTTTCCACACGCATATAAAGGTCTTTCAACAATACTATTTAAAATAATATCTAAAAACGTCATAAGTCAGTATGCAGTTGTGGCGAGGTAAGTATGAATTATCTTTGCAGTCCTATCTCCAAAAGAAACGTATGGTGATGGACGTTTTTTTGCGTTTGAAATATTTTTTTCAGGGATGATATCATTGGTGAAGGCCTTTAGTGAATTAAGCTCTCTAATATTCAGAAGAAGGGAAATTCATTTGCCTATAAGAGTTGTATGGAATAAAAGATGACTTGTATACTTTGGTAAGCAATCATCATTTTGAGAATGCCATACAGTTAGACATACTACAACGTTTGTAATGTAATATCTCTTGTACATGCATAACTGGGCTGGGTTTTTCTATATCCACCTTAAATATTGTTTTTGGATAATTACTTTGTAATAAGTTGAGAGCACTTGTTCTTTGGGTCACTTGTTACAAAGTCCCTTACGTACATATTGGTCCGGCGTTCACAGGGCGAAAAACCATCTTTAAGCAAGTCCTTAAAGGTGGCTTAAAGGTGACTTAAAGGAGCTTAAAGGCTATACAACCTTTAAGCCGCTTTTAAGTCACCTTTAAGCAAGTGCTTATAGGTCCTTAATGTCCAAACTTCTTTAAGCCACCTTTAAGCCACCTTTAAGCATCTTTAAGTGGCATTTACGCTCTCTTTACACTGCTTTTACACTGTCTTTAAGTGGCCTTTAAGTCAATATTGATCAAGCTGAACAATAAAAACATATATTAAATGCAAAAGCTCTTTTATAGAGATGGGAGGGGGTCATCCGAGTGATAATATAATTTTCAAGGAAGGGGGGAGAGTGTTCCAGGCGGTTTTAATCGTCGCTCCATTAAACGCAGATCGCTATCATCAGCACCGCTCCGATGGACACAGATTGCCGTTATAAAATTCTTTATAATTTTTTGGGGGTTTCAAAATTATTGTAGGGATGAGCGCAGTCTCTGTATCTTAATATGTGCATAAAACTAATTAAAGTATGTTTGTTTTCTATTATAAATTAAATGGTGAAAAAATCTCTCTCTCTCTCTCTCTCTCTCTCTCTCTCTCTCTCTCTCTCTCTCTCTCTCTCAGTTCATCCGGTTATTAAACAAAATAAAGATAATGAACCAATAAGGTTTGTATTTTTTTTTTCGATTTTCATTATTTCTAACTCTAGATCTGCTAGATACATGTTAAAGATGAAAAGACTCTCAACTGCCTTTGTTATATCGGGCAGGATATTACTGCTTTGTTTGTCTAGACATAGTTTTGTTCGTTTGTGTATATCTAATTAGAGTCTATTGTTTGTCCAACTTAAGAAAACCCCTGGAACTAACACAGAATATACAAGATATACACAACAGTTGTGTCGTGTGCCCAGGTGCATGTTTGTGTATATCTAATTAAAGTCTATTGTTTGTCCAACTTAAGAAAACCCCTGGAACTAACACAGAATATACAAGATATACACAACAAGTGTGTCGTGTGCCCAGGTGCACGACAGGGTTTCTAAAGGCGTTGAATCTTAGTATGTACGAGTATACGATAAGTTTAGTGAATAAAAGTTAATTTACATTTGTAATTCATTTTCAAAGTATTATTTCCTAGCTCTGGGTTTCAAAGATGTTACGTCTACAAATTAACGATACATGTATGTAAGAGTAAAATCTTGAGGCTCATTAATTGATGTACCGGTGATCATAAATAGGGGTTGATTATTTAAATATATGTATAAGGGTAAATATGTCAAATATACCCGGCCTGGCACATCATACAATTGTATGTACAATTCATTTGCAATTGCCACATGCAGTAAATACTTCACCGGTAATTGGTAATTTTGTTTGTTATAGAATTGATAGTTTATAAATAATGTTCATACAATTACATGTAAATATTTAAACATATTGGAAACCGGGAAATTGCGGGAAATTGAACAAATACCCTAATAGTATCAATGCATTTAATAAAAGAAATGATTTCATTTTCTTTCTTACATTTTTATAGCTATAAATAAGATGAACGTATATCTACTCGGTTTAAATTTTTTTAACTACATGTAAGAAAGCCTACTATAGTGAACCTAACGGTTTCCATTTAGATATAATATATTTTTGTTCACTGAAGACCAAGTTCCGTATTTCATTCTAAATACATGCATGCATGTAATTTATAAATTAGATATAATTGATTGTTACAAACTGAATGGTTTGTCAAAATCTTTTCAAGTAAGCACATTCAATACAGTGATTCAATATCCACTGATATATAGGATATAAAAACGCTCTTATATATGTAAGTTGCCGTGGCGCAGAGGATGTGTGGTGGTGCTTGTAAACTAAGGGCCCCGGGTTAAATTCTCGCCGTGGCCGGTTTTTTTTTTTGGTGTTTTTTTTTCATTTTTCTTTCTAGAGCAAAAACCGTTTTAATACCTTTTCTTTCATAAAGTTAATACATTTTGTTGGAAATTAAGCACAATATTGAATTAAATTTTTTTTTAATGGCTTAAAGGTGGCTTAAAGGTAGCTTAAAGGTGGCTTAAAGGTGGCTTAAAGAAGTTTGGACAATAAGGACCTATAAGTTGTCCTTAAAGGTGGCTTAAAGGTGGCTTAAAGATAGTCTTTAAGCTGCCTTTAAGCCATCTTTACGCTTTCTTTGAGGCACCTTTAAGCAATACATATAGCTTAAAGGTAGCTTAAAGATGGCTTAAAGATCGTCTTTAAGCTACCTTTAAACACCTTTAAGCTATCTTTAAGGAGGACTTAAAGATGGTCATTCATCCTGTGGTTGGTTTGGACATTTTCAACTTACCAGTACAACATTACTTCAAATGAAAGCCTTTGTGAAAATTTATTAAAAACAAAAGTTTAATTCATCAATTTGGCATACTGTGGAATCCTTATATTTCGTGGTGGCTCAATTTTCGTGGTTTTCGTGGGTATCCCTCCCCCACAAGATGTCGTTTCAATCAGAGGTTAGTCATTTTGTAATGATGTGTTATTCCACCTTAAGGAAATGGGCTGCGTTTTACAAAAGAACCGACGAATTACGACCAAATTAATGAATGTTTATCAAGCACAGATCCAGATCAAAGTCACTCAACGCCAGTAACAGGGAAAAAGGTGTCATGTCCAAGGGGAACATTTCACACGGTGATCTAGTTGCCTCTTCCTCCCGACAAACACGTCCCCGTAATCCGAAGAAACGTACTGCTGTGGAACTTGGTCCTCCTCGACCCATTCTGGAAATGGGTAGATCACACTTCCAAATACTGATAGACTCAATTATGCACGTGTTTTATTAGATAAGACCTGTATCTTTCAAAATAATTTGTTCTTGAGTTCTAGTAATCCTTGAAACTCAAACACTCTAATCTCAAGTTCGTAGTATTCTTCATCAATTGTAAACCAAACTGTAGTTTTCAAATTTTTGATTTGCAAGGCAATCTGTAGCTGACGATATAACAAAAGATGACAAATCATGTAGATGACATAGTACAATGTCCATATTAACAACACAGGTAGAAATATGCCACCTAGATATGCAGTAAATTGAAACATGATATGTTTTGTCAATTGGACAGTAACTAGTAACTGGAAGCAAATTTTTCTTTCATCTCGTAACCAGTTACTAGTAGCTAGCTTTTCTTACTCGTTGTAGCCAGTTACTAGTAGCCAACTTTTATTTAATTTCGTAGACAGTTACTAGTAGCCAACTTTTATTTAATCTCGTAGACAGTTACTAGTAGCCAACTTTTATTTAATCTCGTAGACAGTTACTAGTAGCCAGCTTTTAATTTATCTCGTTGCCAGTTACTAGTAGCTAGCTTTTATTTCATCTCGTAGCCAGTTACTAGTAGCTTGCATTTCTTACCTCTCGTAGCTATTAACAAGTAGTCAACTTTTATTTCATCTCCTAGCCAGTTACTAGTAGCTAGCGTTTCTTACTATTCGTCGCCAGTTACTAGTAGCCAGTTACTTTAGCTAACTTTACTCATCTTGATAACATACCTCATAGCATTAAATTAAGCACGAAAAAGTAGTATTAATTTCTGAATTTATTTCAAGGTTTTTTATTTTATTCATATCATGAATATTAATTCAGATTTTTTTCAGAAGTGGAATGATCGAGATTCTAGTAACTCAGCCGAATGACCTCGAAACCTGGTTCTGGAACATCTGTTCGTACCTCTGCAAATATTAGAAATTAGAATAAAAAATGATGAAATCACTCACTGCTTAAACAAAATCACACTAATATAACGTTTCATATAGCTTTACCCCTAATATGGATCCCCTGGGTGAAGAGAGAGACACAATATTTACTAGTAGTCATTAACGTTTCTACACGAGGAAATTGGCAATAAAATATTTTGGTTTGGTTATTTATCTAATTTAGACAAAATAACATATACCTAATACTAGTACATGTATATATATATACATGTACTTAGACCTAAAATAAATCAATATGAAGATGTCTATATATGACTTTATTTGTTTATTTAAGGTATAATGAATCATTCTTTGAGTATTATGAGGTGATAATTTAGGTCGGGTCGTGATCAAAGCAAACAAGCCCGAAGGGCTTTATGATAGATTTGATCACATTATATATAATTTTCAGCAATTGATATTATAAATAAACAAACCACGCTTGTGCCCCAATTTTACCTCATTTGAATTTATTGGACTGTATTAAACAAAATTGATACGCAGTGATATCACAGACAAAGACACAGAAAAAATGTAAACATTGTAATTTAGGTATGAGTTCAGTGAGTTTTAAAAATCGGACTACCGCCTCCCTAAGACGCTGAAAGAACAGATTTTTTTGTGTTTGGAATTCACTAAATTATGTTCTCTTCAAACGAATTTTTAAAGATTTAAAGATTTTTAAAGACGCTAAGATACAATTTTGATTCAGTATAAAATAAAACGTACTTAAAGCTATCAGATATGTTTTTGTTTTCTTTCTTCGTTTTGCCTCTTGTTTTTAAATGATTTTTGTTTGTTTGTTATTTTATTGTTGTTGTTGATGTTGAATGCCACTTACCAGATTGGTTGCCATTATGGTGATAATTTCTCTTATAACTAAAGAATCAACTGGTTGTTTAAAACATTGAAACATCACTCCTGTTAAATAAAATTCTATAATTAGTAAAAAAAAAAAAAACAACAACAAATGTTGAATTGATTTTGTCCTACGCATACATTATTGAATCAAATTTTCGTAGATTTTATTTCATTTGATTATAACATATCAAAATTTACAAAGCAGGAAATGACTGCACAAATAACAAAATACTAACTAATTGTCGTGTTTCTAGGATTCCATTATTCTTAAAAAAAATTTCAAGTATTTAAAAATTATGTATAGTCGATTTTTATGTTTGTGTTATTCACCGTTTATTTCATATCGTTTAAATTTGTATATTGATATTTTTTCCCCGTGTTTTCAATAAAGCATCCAAGATACCGGTATGCATTAACAAAACAGAGAGAGAGAGAGAGAGAGAGAGAGAGAGAGAGAGAGAGAGAGAGAGAGAGTTGACAAGGATAGATAACGAAAAACTAAGAATTGGTCGAGTTGCCATACCAACATTCACTGTGTGTTTTCACTAAAAATTCACTAAATTATATAACCTGATTGTGGTTCGTCTTTGTCGGCCACAACAAAGGATCCCCTGGTGATTGCAACCAGGTCGCACAATTCCATGTCAAAGCTAAACTGGTCCTGTTGGAGAAGTTGTAGGAGAGGGGAGAAGGAATTCTGGACTTTGTTAGCTGTAACGGACTTGCCGATGAGTTCGGACCGAGTCCCGAAGTAGATGGTCCCAGGGAGTGACTTGATCACCGTGAGATACTTGGATCCCATGGAATCTGAAAAAAAAAGTTGCGTTAAATTTGCATGTTTGAAACATGGAGAGAAAAAGGTAAGAATCAAACAAAAAGGGAACCTGGAAAAATGGCGAGAAAACAAATAAAACAAGTCGACCAAGAGAAATCCATGGCGAACGGCAAACGTGGCTCCACTAGTTTGAATTGAAGAAATGAATGCACATTTTTAAATGGGGAGGTATAATCTATGATAATAAGCATTAATTGTGCATGTAGTCGGAATTTGGAATTTCGTCGTTTTGTGTAAGTAATTATTGATAATTAAGTCAAACAAATTCCATTTTATAATGCTGATAGTTCGTATATCAACAAATCTAAATCTAAAGTTATAAACTCTGCGTTGGCTCTATTGTACAAACGTTTGACCTTTACAATATGGAACCTTGGAAGCACGCGTTCAGTGCTTTGAACACGTTTTATTGTAATATACTACAAGTTCTATATCTTATGTAGCCCACTCCCTACAATAAATGAAAAACAGATTTTTCACATGTTAATTAAAAGTCATGTAATTATATAACTGTTTATAAATATATAGAAATATTCAACAATTTTACAAACAATCAAGTAAGTTTTCTGTTAGCACATTTTGAGACTACGTACACAAAGACCTTTGGATTTTTTTAATGAAAAAATGAACTACAATTTCCATTGTCACAAAGTTTATCATCTCTCAATGCAAAATACATGTATGTTTATTAACAATACATGTGTTAATCTAAAATAACAAACTCTAAAACATTATTGATCTGGTACAAGAGAAAAAATAATGATATGTGTCTTCAATTAATTTTTCCACACGCATATAAAGGTCTTTTAGCAATACTTTTAATAATATTTAAAAACGTCATAAGTCAGTATGCAGTTGTGGCGAAGTAAGTACGAATTATATTTTCAGTCCTATCTCCAAAAGAAAAGTATGGTGGTGGAGGTTTTTTGCGTTTGAAATATTTTTGTCAGGGATGATAGCTTTAGTGAATTAAGCTCTCTAATATTCAGAGGTAGAGAATTTCATTTGCCTACAAGAGTTGTATGGAACAAAAGCTGACTTGTATACTTTGGTAAGCAATCATCATTTTGAGAATGCCATGCAGTTAGACATACTACAACGTTTGTAATGGAATATCTCTTGTACATGCATAAGTGGGCTGGGTTTTTCTATATCAACCTTAAATATTGTTTTTGAGTCTAGCAAGTTTTCATCTTAAACTTAATGTACTCCAACCTGTATCAAAATAGAGGGAGTCTTTAGAAGCAAGTATTGATAGACCAGTTACTATTCTAGCAGCAAATACCAAACGTTAAACATGGATAATTACTTTGTTATAAGTTGAGAGCACCTGTCCTTTGGGTCACTTGTTACAAAGTCCCTTAAGTACATATTGGTCCGGAGTTGGTTTGGACATTTTCAACTTACCAGTACAACATTACTTCAAATTAAGGCCTTTGTGAAAATTTATTAAAAACAAAAGTTTAATTCATCAATTTGGCATGCTTTATTTGGAAACGAAATATGTCAAATAAGACTAATTCTTTACGAATCAATGCAGATTAAACAAAATTCATCAATTTGGACACAGTCTTCTTTTACCATAAATCTGTAATACAAAATAAAAAGGATATTTTCATTTTTAAATCAACAATACATGTACAATGTAAAATTTAAAAAAAATCAATATTCAATTATGCAAAATAACACCTGTAAAATGAAGAATTGGCCTAAACGAAGCCATATGCCACAACAAATCATTGCTGTGTGTCATTTAGAACTCTTTCCACAAAAAAAATTGCATCGTATATATGTCACCTTGGTAACAACATGATAATAACCAAATACACAACGCCCAATTCTACCTGGCAAGGATTCGTCATGGTAAAGAGATTGTATATCGCCGCGAGGATTATTAATTTTTTGGATCATCGAGGGATATGTATGGTATCGTTTCACACTGACTGATTTTTATGTTATGATGGTCAATTGACAATGCATTGACGGCTTCGGGCATGATTCGCTGACCTATCACGGCCTGTTCTTTTACCGTCCTCTATCATTATATGCCATTATTCACAGTTGAAGTACACATCTAAGTAGTGGATGATTTCGCGAAAAAAAAAAGAAAGAAAACGAGCAGAATTACCACATTGAAAAAGATTTTTTTTCCTTCACTAATGAAACATTTTGCGAGTGTCATACTATTGTGAACATTAAGGATTTAGTGTGAAGAGGATTAGAAGAAACATACATCAGGTACAGGTACGTTGTTTATAGACAGGTATATAGTGTTTACTGTTAAGTGTATGTGAGTCTATGCTATTATTGGACGATAGAACGGTAAGTGTCACGTATTAGTTTTAAAAAAATCGGATTGTGGAACAATGCACAGACATTTGCATTTGATTTTACATTATATGGAATATATTACTCAGTTAATCTGAAAATTTATATTAAAAATGCTTTTAAAAATATCGGATGGTTTGGTGGTTTTTTTTTTTCAAAATAGGGTTGATAAAAAGTAAAGCTAATGTCTACCACACGCTGATAAATTTTAGATCTACAATGACAGAATGCTTTTCTTGAAGTTGTCCGTATAGAGTTAATCAGGTTTATTTATAATAACTCGTTTTTAAGGAGCATGAACGGTCAACAAATTAACAATCGATCAGATCTACTTATAAATCAAGGTAGAATAACAGTTACACACCTTGAAAAATGCACTCAAATTAACAGTAAATCATTTGATTATGAAAGATATAATTATCAATAAACTGTACATATATCAAATAAGCGAAAAATTTGCTGTTTTGGGATAAAAAATGAATATGTAAAAAAAAATTCAATTCAGTAAGAAACAACAAAAAACCACTGTGGGATTCGAACTCGGGATTACAAGCCCGACGCTTTATCCACTCGGCTATGGAGTAAGTTAAGTTTTGTCGACGATAAAATTATTTAAAATATTAATAAATCGGGATGTCGTTTCAATCAGAGGTGAGTCATTTTGTGATGATGTGTTATTCCAGCTTAAGGATATGGGCTGCATTTTACAAAAGAACTTACGAATTACAACCAAATTAATCAATGTTTATTAACCACAAAGTAATCAATGCTTGAAATGAATGTCTATACGATATACATGTGATGATAGAAACCAAAAATTAAGAGCAATTTACCTTAATTCAGCCATAGGCAAATGAAATATAGAAAAAATGCTAACATTTACAGGGTTCAATAAATAGGAAAACTCTGTATCTGCATATATCTGGTCATGATCTATTAGTATTAAGATCCTGTTTATATATTCTACTCTGACGAGTATATATCATCCGTGCATATGTATATGTAACGTTACATATGCAGTGCATGTAATATGTGTGGGATAAAACGCCAGTCCCGCGAGTTATCCTTTCTTATCCAGAACCCGGATCAAAGTATCCTTCTGACTCACGGCTTTCTTGCGTCGTTGAAGAGACCAAGACATGGGTACTGAAATAATGACCAGAAGTTAGTTACAACATGCCTCGTCCGTTTGTTTTACTATATATATATAAAGGTCCTTTACTTCTGGTGTATTTCATCTGTGATATCAAAACAAAATGAAGTACGCATTGATATTAGCGGCTCTGATTCTACTTGTTGGGGTGTCCGAAATTCTCGGTCGTTCAGGAAGTAACAGGAGAGGTGATTCCCGGGGGAGGGGAAGAGGAGGCGGAAGAGGAGGAGGGGATCAAGAGGGCGAACGTGGGGGTCAACAGGGGCGAGGAAGAGGGAGTCATCATGATGATGACGATGATGATGACGATGATGACCATAGACCACCACGTTTTAGCAACGTACGTAGATTGGAATATTTAAATCTTCACGTAATGTAAACTGTGTCTGAAGCGTCATAATATTTGAAGAAGAAAACATCTCTAGATTATAAACTATCAAAGTTAGCAATACCAGTGTTTCGGGGAGAACAACATTTAATTCATTCTAACCAAATAAAAGTCAAGAAAATTTTATCCAACTTTTCAATTAGAAGTGGGGAAAAGGTTACACTAATCATTTTCAAAATGTTATAATTCCAAATATTTAGATAGAATGGATGCCCAATAAATGACCTTTCAGATCTACTTTAATTTTTTAGGTATCATATATTTAAGCCATAAACTATTATTTAGTAACAAAAATCTCTTAATTTGAATATTTTTCTATATCTTTTTTTTTACAAAGCTCTCCTTTTACAGGAGATTAAAATAGTATATAGGACCATCTAGCTCTCTTGAAAAACGTACAACTAGTGTAACTGCATTGCATGTTCTTTCGCCTGTGCAATAATTACTGTCATCTATATGTAGGTAAGGAAGTATTGCTGGTTGACCGATCTCGACGAGGCCAACACCAATATAGAAGTAGACGTCGATGAATTTGCACGTGTTAACATAAAGAGGAATGTGTCTGTTATGGTATCACGTGACAGGGACCTATTGGATACCGAGTTCAACAGGCATCATACCATGTTTGATTTTGCAACAGTATGTTTTTACACGTAAAATTTGAAATGTTCAAATGCATGATCTTTTATATTATTAGTTAAGTAAACTAGAGCAGAGCTCGTGGCAAAGCCACGAGTAGGTCTTCCGTTGTTGCTGCGAGTTAAAAATATATGTGATGTGGTGTCAAACGATTATAATTACTAAACTTTCAGTTCTGTTTTTGTTATAAAAACGTGTTGTGATTGAAAGCCTGCATATACAACGTGTATTGAAAAAGAAAATAAGAAAATGTTTTAGGAAAACTATTTGTCGCACACAGTTTATGTAATCGTAACAAACATAATTAAAAAATGAGATATTTATTGGCGAATTAAATTTTCAGAGGGTAGCAAGCATTGTTGTAAACAGTATGTACTCATGGGTCATGTCAGGAATTGTGGTTTTTTTTTAAAAACCGAACCCGTTTACAAAACACGTAACCTTTTCTCTAAGATAACGTCTTTATCTAAATATTTCTAAATTTTTGAAAACAGTGAACAATTTAGAATTGTTGCGTGCTGACAAAATTTACAGACCCTGAAACTTACTACTACACCAAAAAAGCGTGCGACTTACGTGCAAGAAACGTTTCGCGTTAACCGTTTAGGTTTCGTGTGAATCGTGAAGCGTTTCGTGTAAACCGTTTAGCGTTTCGGACAAAGCGTGCAGAGTTTCGGACAAAGCGTGTGAATCGCTTCGAGCAAAGCGTGCGAGAACCATGTGAAACGTTAATCAGATTTTATTCGGAACTCTCTGACAATTTGTTTCATAATGGCGCCCGTGTTTTACATTACATGTACCTTAAACTGTTTGTAATTGGCAAAACTCTTTTGTAGGTATTTTCATGAAATAAAATCTAGAGGAAATTATATACTTATCTTTTTACAACGAATATTTGCCAGAATCGAATAATTTTTAGAAAAATTACTAGTGGAAGACGAAGTTGAGGTTTTAAAAAATCATAGCTAGGTAATTATAAAACAGAAATAAATATTCTATCAGTGCGTGAAGTTGTTTGCCATTTGCACGATTATTTACCGAATTGTTTACAAATTAAAAATGTGACCCAGATATGAGCTGCCGGAAGTTCAAAGCAGAAAAAACGAAAATGTGAAAACAATTAAGCCTTACTATGAAAATAAGTTTGTTATTGATCCCTATTTAGTGGATAATAAGTAAATATAATTCATTTAAAAAGATAATGCATCATATCAAATAATAATGGAGCTTTGAATGAAATTACGACTTCAAATAGAACCACGTGTAGTTTTCCTAGTTTCGGTTCATTGCGACAGAAGTATTATTTGGCTTTATATATTGATAGATATACGGGAAAAACAAAGGGAAATGGCATCTACTTATCATCAATTACTATTATAAAGTGTTTTTATGATAATTCAATATTATAAAGTAACGCAAATGAAAACTGTTCAAGTCCAGATTTAATTTGACGGGAAAACGGTATGATAAAAATAACGATCATATTATTTGTTTAAAGGACATATTCCCATTATTGTTTTTCCTTCTTCATTTATTCTCTATTAAAATGTACCTCTAGTATATTTTTGAAATTAATTCGCCTCAAAATATTCGGTCAGAAGTGATAAAGGGCGCTTAATTCGATACTGGGAAACGAATTCGAAACTAGGAAAATGGAGGGGGTGTTGAAATTACTTCCTTTATATTTTTGGAAGTTTGATACTACAGTTTAGAAGGACAAAGAAACGCGATTTAAACATAAAAAAATAATTATTTGGGATTCCGATAATAATAGTTGCATGCACGAAGAAACCGCATACTAATTCGTTACCGGTAAAATGACTGTATAATATTAAAATTCGCTATACATAAAAAATATTAAATACAATTAGCAAAACATGATTTCTGTTGGAACAAGCCTTAATCAACTTTAACTTACACGAGCATGTTTTGATAAGCATGTATTTTTTTTTTTTTTACATCGATAACTCTTACTAAGACCATTCGGCTTTGTACAAGCGGCACACATAAACACATAACCTCGGACATCGGGTGAGACCTGCACCTGGCTGAACCTGTCAATCCAACTCTGTGTATTTGTTTTCATTGGATGGTCAAGCGTCTCTTTTTTTGTCAATAGCCAATGGAAAAATGAATGACTTCAAGGTAGTCGGAATCAGTATTTGATGAAGCACACAATTAAATGATAGAAAATTTATTAATTATTTGAACAAAATTAAATGTCAACATAGAAAGAAAACATACTGATCATTTCTATGAATTGCGGTAAGTAAGTTCTTTGGAATCCCGATTATAGATATTTTTACAAGTAATTATTATAATTATTTAAACCACTGTTAACGGAAAACAAGAGGTCTTAGAAGTAATTAATTCACAGGGATTTGCCTACAATGTACACAGTCATGCAATTAATTATTATGGGAATCTTTACGTATGGTACTTAATTCAAATAGATCATGATAATCTATACAATGTACGCCGTTATACATGTACATGTAAGGGTCGCACGTGGCGATTGAATTAACACAGACTGACCGAATAAACAAACGGGTGGGAAAGTGAAACAAAATGTTACACATAAGGCGAAGCCACCAAAAATGATTTTCGACAGATCTTGATATCGTTTCGCCAAAATAAAAAAAATACAGCGCGAGCTCCGGTCAGCGGGGCGGGAGGAGGGAGGGGGGCAGCAATGAGTTCGCTTCCACAATAAAACGAACATGTAAAAAAAACTACAGAAGTGATTAATATGTGACCGATAGCACTAATCTAAAGTTGTTTAAAACTCATGTGAATATTCTTTTAAATAATCATCGAATGCCTCAACTCAGGACATTCTTTTATCGTGCTAGCACCTACCGCAAACATGTAACATGGAACTTTGATTATAATTTGATTTGATTTTTAAACTACCTTGTACGCTATCGTATACATCAATGCTTAATCAACTGTACACGTAAAATAAATTTATCGTTTCAACAGTTGAAAACATAATAAAATATAGTTGTGTCCGTGCAAAATATGAAACATGAACGCGTGATAAGGTACACGTAGAAGATCACGAACCGACCGCGGATCACTTGTCCACTCGCGCCGGATCTCCTCAGCCATGTGCGATGGATGATCATCATTTAAATGTTTAATATTTAGGGTTTGTTGTTGTTGATTTAAAGCATTATTTGTACAGTTTATAAAATATTTTACATAAACAAACCAACCATTAATTTATGTCTGACGATGTTTCCGATTTGGAGTAATATCGTTCATTAATATTCATTTACACTCAAATTTAATTAAAAAAATACAAAATGGACAAACTTTGATAACATAAAATTAAAACAGTTCTTGTATTTACGGCTATATTAACTCAAACACGTTCATATGCATGGAAGTGTGAGTCTCGGTGTGCGAATCTTGTGTATTAAATAACCGCTATGTAGTGCAGCCGTGGCCGAGATCCTCGGCCGTGGGCGAACGATAGATTACGTAAAGGTACAACGCACAGACCCGCACAGCTCAGAACCCAGGAAGCTTTGAAAAGATTGCAGTATAATGACCATACTCTATCAAATAGAAGTTATTTATTTTAAACTTAAAACCCACAATTGATCTATGTCTATTATTGCTTTAGATTGAAAATGACATTCCTTTATTAATTAACTGAACGATTTCTTAATTGACACCCAGTCGTTTAATCCATAAAAAAATATGTATAATTAAAACGAAAACAATTCTTGAGTTTGCGAATAAATAAAGTCATATATGAGAGACGCAACTCTCGTGTATTAGATAACCGCTGATCGCTAGGTAGTCCAGCCGCGACCATGGTGACCGATTTTCTCGGCCGCGGGCGAGGGAGAGTTTACGTAATGGTACACACACACAGCTTTGATTCAAGGTAGATTTTAAATGCATGGAGTTAATAACTAAAATGTAATGCATAGCTTTTTTTTAATTCCATATTTTGTGGTTTACTAGAAAAGAAAAACAATGATTTGTTTTCCAAATCCCGTTTTTTAAGGATTGTGCATTATAAGAACTTAACAACAATGACTTAAACTCCTAAAATAAAGCACGTATTCTAAAAAAAAAAATTCTTATGAATTAATGCCGTTTGTATAAACCAGCATACATTTTTTGCGGTAACTTTATGCCAGTTGTACGCGCAAAGACTTTCGAAAACTTGTCAAATGAAAACAGGTACATGTTAACATGTAAAGCTTTTTACACTCATACTACACAAATCTCATACAAAATAACATTGTAACGACCTTTATGAGATCCCAACAAACAACTTTTCCAGCGACAGCCATATCAAAATCCTAACCGTTTTTGAGTTATTAAGCAAAAACTTTTAGTAGCCATTGGCCCTTAATTTAAGGGGCCAGCCCTTTTTTATTGGTGTCAAATGAAAGCCCTTAATATTCTGTACAACTTTTATTCTACATGTCTTAACAAAATATTTTTTGTTTAAAAGATATAAAGGAAAACATGTCTAAATTTTTGCACTTTTTTAAATCCTGTTTTTTGACCCCCTACCTTTTCCTAAATAAAAAACGTAATCTAAAAACAAAAACCGATGTGCACCACTACAATGTCTCTGCTATTCAAATTCGTTGGATTCCCATTCCCTGCTATCATAGTCTCAGAGCCTTTGTCTGGAAACAAAAGGCCCTAAAAATTTTTAAAAGGGGAATAACTCTTTAACGGAAAGGGAATTCTAAACTTTATGAATTGCGTAAGATAGTGTTTTGTAAAGTACATTAGCCCTGAAAATTTGAGCAAAAACCGTTCAGAAATGAGCAAGATATGAAGCCTCAAAGTTCGCGTCTAGGAAACAAAAAAAAAAAAGAAAAATAAGAAAAATCTTAACCCGCACAATAATAGAAAGGTCTTCCGTTGGAAACGGAAGACCTTAATAATTTAATCAGTACGCATTTCATGTTGGGTTTTATTTTCAAAAATGAGTTGCTTGTACTCACGTTTATACACAATTTCACCATGGATTTTTTTTTATTCAGGGAAAAATGGGAATCCGTTTTAGAATACCTCTCCCGCCAGGACCCATTGATGATACGAACGACGATGGCGCGAATCTTCAAAACCATGGATTCAACTGGCGTTTTCTTCGTGCTCGACCCCTCGACCTCTGCTTTGTGGGAGATTCCCTGACTAGCATGACACAAACCATGACAGAGTTTGAAAGCAGACAATCGGTTAGCTATTATAATACTTTATATCGTATATAGATCCTTGATGACGAAACCATACTATGCCTTCGTAACTTCTTGTTGGGCTTTTTCAACAAGCAGAAAGCTCTGCCGGAAAATTCTGAGCAGTTGCGATTGTTTAAGCATGCACTGTTTTAATTGTCATACAAGGTTTTGGTATTCTCTGCCTATATGTCAGAAAGTGTCGTTTGAAGGTGTACTTAAAGTGTTTACAGACATACTCTTTAACTTCCAGATGGTTGAAGTTTCTACTGGAGCTAGGTCATCTTATTCCGTGGCTGCCGCTAACAAGCTGACATTGGAACAACTGAAAGCCCTCAGCCCCGCTATAGCTAAGTTCTGCTGCAGGGCGGCTCGACTTGGCAATGCCTACCAGCTTTCCTCCTCAGGAATCGTTGTTCCCCCGCCCACCACCCAAGCACCAACCACCACCAAAGCACCAACCACCACTCAAGCACCAACCACCACCCAGGCACCAACCACCACCATGCCACCCACGACCACCACAGGGGCACCACCACCACCACCCCCGAACCACCCCGGAGTTAGCCCAGGTAAACCTGCTTATTCCTATTTATAGAATATCAATTTCGATGCATCAAATTGAAAGAGATGCTTTCTGTACATGCCAAATGCACGAGGCAACTAAATTCAGAAGAGCTCATTTAAAAATGTTATTATTGATCACCCTATCACAAAAGGAATTTTAAAAAATAGAGAAATATATGACTGAGATCAAACGTGAGCTCGTTTGAGTCTTATTAGTCAGAGCAGCGTCTGAAGTCGTCTGCTGATTGTCTGACTACAAAGTTACGTGACTGATTTACATATGTATATGTACACATGGTTGAATGTATTAACGAGAAGTATTTTTCTCTTCTTAGCGATCGTGCCAATTACACCCCCAGCTTACCTCCTGGCCTCTGGCTTTATGAACCCTGCCAATCCTGGCCAGTCCATTCCATACCAGATCTCTTTCGCATCTGATGTCGTGTTCAACTTTAAACAGCCTCGTCCTTTTAGGCGCCGTGGATGAATACGGGTCATCTTATTTATTTATATTGTTTAGAAATTTTAGCGAAGTTCTATTTTTTTTATAAATAAAAAACTACATGGGCTTGGGGATAGATTGTTTTGAGTTTATTTAAATGTTGTTTTGAATTCAATTTTTTTAGTATCATGATTCAAATTTACGAAACGATAATAAAGAATATTAGAATGTACACATTTCTTCTGTTTTGTATGTTTGTTTCAATATTATTATATATTTCTTCTGTGTTGCATATTTCTTTCAATATTGAACTGGTCAATAATGTTTGACGGAATAGATTCCCTGCTACTTATAGATACTCTTAACGATAACCGTAGTCATAATTATGATCTAAATTCAAAACGACAAATTTACTTGTTGACGCGACAGGTTCAAAGCTCAAAGCTAGAAGATCAAGTCCATTAGTACTTGTAGATTCAAGTGATGATGTCAGTGATGATGTCATGCATGTTTTATGCATCACAATGAAGATCATCGGATATCCCTACTTTATCTTGAACTTAGTGTCAATCTTTTCATTTCTCATCCAAATTACGAGGAGATAAGACAGGTCGCCCTACTAACCACAGAAGTTAATACAAGTAAGCATAAAAAAGACTATGGGTTAATATTGTATAAATTCTTCATTTGGGCAAGAAATCCTATTTCAGTTGCAAAATATATCAGTCGGATATCTACGTTTGTGAAATATTGAACAAAATTTAAAAAAAGAATAATAATATAAACCGGTATTTTGACGAAGGAATTTTAACGAATGTTCATCAACCTTGTACATTAAAAAATTCGTGTACATGTTCTTCACTAAATTAAAATTCGAATTTTACTGTAAATGAAGTTTTCGTGTTTGTACAATCATTTACAAACTTGGCTTGGTCCAAATCACAACATATATTTAAGTATTATTTGTCAGCAAATCAATTAATGGTGGTTCTTTAAGAAAATAATCCCATGTGGATTCTTTTGCGGCATTTTTGCCCTTGTAAATATAAACATGATAATTCCATTTAAGGTAGCTCACCGCATCAAGGGTTATACTTTTAAAGACACGACGTCAAAAGATGGCGATTTACCGGTACCGTAACTGTTTTTTGAAATTTTATACATCAATCGATTTAATCGCATATAATCTGCATGACTCAGTGGTGAAAGAATCGTGCTTGAAAACTGCAGATCCCGAGTTCAAATCCGCTGGAGGCTTTTGTTCATGTTTTAGAGAATTATGTATCTTTCCCCAAAAGTGCTTTCCCGCCTGTTTGACTAATATAATTTTCATGGTTCATGCTATCTATCATAATTAAGTCGATTTTACTTTTGGGGTTTTTAGGTTTTTTTTAGTTTTTTTTTGTTTTGTTTTGTTTTTTTTTTTTTTTTTGGGGGGGGGGGGGGGGGGGTTGTGTTTGTTTATTCTTTTCCCCTTTTTTGAAAGTATTTCATGCTAACGTTATAGGTTATTCGAAATGGACGACAATCTTCCATATTTTTTTTTAAACAGTTAGGAAAAGTCTAAGGTATATCTATTTCAGAATACTGTGTTGTTAGGGGGCATTTTCATTCATTGTCTTATAAGAGTGTTATATGATCGTTGCCATTTTAGGCTTTACATATATTTACCTCCTTTTAAAGAAAAGTTATGTAGAAGCTTAAATTTTAAAGCAATATGAGCTGCAATTTTTATGAGGAATTTTTTTTTTACGAAAATGTTATTTTCTACTAAATTGACAAAAATATCATGGTTTTTAAAGTTCTGTCAGCCACATTTTTATTAGAAAAACCGTAAAGAAGCCCTAATTGAAGCAAAATTGAATTATTGTCGTCCTGTACAAAAATTGATCTGCTATATATTCCTTATAAGAGAAATCTTTCTTCTGATGAAATTAATGATTCTTTCAAATTTTATTTATCATTAGAGTTTTAGTTACATGCAGAATCATACTACCAGGTTTTTGCAGCAAAATAAAATTATAAAAAATACAGTTCATATTGCTTTAATTCTTTTTGATGTTTCTAAATGGTAATTTATGAACAAAAATCATCTTATGTCAAAGTTTAAGGCAGATCTATGGTCAGTTTGTTGACCTCCCAGCCTTCTCGTAAGAACCGATCAAAGAAATTACGTCTCTGCGATCTGGTTAAAAACTGACAATCCACGAAAATTGGTCCTCGCCAATTTAACCGATTACACCGGTTTGTCACTGTTTAAAAATGACTTATTTCGAGTGATGTTTATTGATTCCAGTGCTATTATTAGTTCTAATTAGACCTTGGCCGTCAGACATTAAGGTGTCACCTGTTATTGAATTAATAATAAATCTTGAGTAATCCTTTAAATTAATTATTAAATGTGTCAAGAGTAACTCTATTTATTTACACCTTTATGTATGTTTTGCCTATATATAAATTAGTAGTCATGCGCGGATCCAGAAAATTTTTCCAGGGGGGGTCATAAGGATAATTGTGTTTACCAGGGGGGGTCCGAGGCATATTTTCGCGATAATTTTACTATGTAAATTTAATAAATTTTCATTTTCCAGGGGGGGGTCGGGACCCCCCCGACCCCCCCCCCCCCCCTCTAGATCCGCGCATGAGTAGTTATCCGCAATGATCATCAGTTGGAGACTGGGCCTTGTCTTGTTCATGCTTGCTGCATAGACCGTGTTAAACGACAAGTTTAACTTTGGATCGTTGATAAATTGTTATTCGATAAATTGACTTGTATTACTACCGGTCATAGTATGATGACTTTTCTATGTGTAATTATTGTATAGTAAACGGAAGAATTTATATACTAGGTACATGTTCATGTATGCAGTTTATCATCGGGTGTTATAATATAAATGTAATTATCTTAATCGCTTTCAGAATGGATGTGGTGCTCATTGCTCTCGTTCTACAGTGCTGTGTGGTCGCTGTCAGCGGCTACCCTGGAGGAGCACCTTCTTCCTCCTGCGCGGGGATGGTTCCAGGTCACGGGGCGGCCGTCCAGGCGGGGGCATCGCCATACACGGTGACCATGAACGCCTCGACCTACACCGCCGGTGACGTCATTGAAGGTATGGCTTGCGTATACTGTTTCGAATCGTAACGGAGGTTTGTCCGCAAAAATTATAAACATAATGGTTTCTATACTTTCTTAATAAAGTACACACAACATCGTTTCCAGTGGAGGTTTGTCCCCGAAAATTGTTAACAACGTATTTGATATCCATCATTCTTTTCAATATACACAGTGAATTTTATGTATACAATGTAGAATAAAAATTTCTTGGATCAAGGTGTGCTGTACATGTAGATTCATGTGTAGCTGATGATAGTGCTTTTAGGTTTATATACATATATAATAATAAAAGTATTAGATATTAAGTTTATATTAATAAAAACGATTTACGGACACCCCGTTGCACTCATAATATATTCTTTAGTTACAAAAAAGTTTAAGGAAGAGGGCTGAACTAGACTGTGCCTGCTGCCTAACCCCATCATATAGATCTCTACTATATTGAATAAAATAGTGTTTAAATAAAAAAAAAAACCCAGATGGTTGTGTGGTTTCGGTTTCTGTTTTGTGACCTTAAAGGGGCATGGTCACGATTTTGGTCAAAAATTATTTTTTCGATTTTAATGTTTATAATGCTGCATGAAGGCATTTTTTACAGGTATATTGAACCAACGTAAACAAAAACAGGGCATGAGCCTTGTTTACATGACGAAGAATTGTGAGCCCTGTATCTTGCTTAAAATTCATCGACAGGCACCCAAATGTCATTTGATCATTAAAAATGCATTCATAAAGCGTTGTAAATAATAAAAACAGAAAAATAAAATTTGACCAAAATCGTGACCATGCCCCTTTAATCTTCCCCTTGTTTTGGTTGGCAGTCACGGTCAGTGGTGGGACCTTCAGGGGACTCCTGGTCCAGGCCCAGTCCCCGGGCTGCTTTGGATTCCCACTACCGTCGTTTTCTGTGATGTCCGGGGACACTAATGTTTCAACCCTCGCCTGTCCAGGACAAGCCAATGTAAGTATTCCAAGCTTGCTGTTTCTGTCCAGGACAAGCCAATGTAAGTATTCCCGGCTTGCTGTCTCTGTCCAGGACAAGCCAATGTAAGTATTCCCGGCTTGCTGTCTCTGTCCAGGACAAGCCAATGTAAGTATTCCAGGCGTGCTGTCTCTGTCCAGGACAAGCCAATGTAAGTATTCCAGGCGTGCTGTCTCTGTCCAGGACAAGCCAATGTAAGTATTCCAAGCTTGCTGTTTCTGTCCAGGACAAGCCAATGTAAGTATTCCCGGCGTGCTGTCTCTGTCCAGGACAAGCCAATGTAAGTATTCCCGGCATGCTGTTTCTGTCCAGGACAAGCCAATGTAAGTATTCCCGGCTTGCTGTTTCTGTCCAGGACAAGCCAATGTAAGTATTCCCGGCATGCTGTTTCTGTCCAGGACAAGCCAATGTAAGTATTCCCGGCATGCTGTTTCTGTCCAGGACAAGCCAATGTAAGTATTCCAAGCTTGCTGTCTCTGTCCAGGACAAGCCAATGTAAGTATTCCAAGCTTGCTGTCTCTGTCCAGGACAAGCCAATGTAAGTATTCCCGGCGTGCTGTTTCTGTCCAGGACAAGCCAATGTAAGTATTCCCGGCGTGCTGTTTCTGTCCAGGACAAGCCAATGTAAGTATTCCAAGCTTGCTGTTTCTGTCCGGGACAAGCCAATGTAAGTATTCCAGGCTTGCTGTTTCTGTCCAGGACAAGCCAATGTAAGTATTCCAAGCTTGCTGTCTCTGTCCAGGACAAGCCAATGTAAGTATTCCAAGCTTGCTGTCTCTGTCCAGGACAAGCCAATGTAAGTATTCCAAGCTTGCTGTCTCTGTCCAGGACAAGCCAATGTAAGTATTCCAAGCTTGCTGTCTCTGTCCAGGACAAGCCAATGTAAGTATTCCAAGCTTGCTGTTTCTGTCCAGGACAAGCCAATTTAAGTTCTCCAGGCTCCGCCGTCACAAACTTTCCTCAATTTAAGTCAATGCTTATGCAGTCTCATATGTCATGTAAATTTTGAATTTACTGGGTGGGTGTAAATACAAAATTTACAAAATGATAAATAGTAGTGATGTTGTAAATTTTGTATTTATGCTTGTTTGATTTCGAGGATTTGCGTTGAGAACCGACTTGAGAATCGAGCCAGACCGACAGGAAGATAACGTAAATTAATATAAAATTATGAGAATATCGAAAGAGAATCAATTCATGCATTTTTGTGTATTTTGATTTTGATAATAACCTAAAAAGACGGATAACCGTAAGGCTTCCCATTGGCTTATCTTAGACTTTCTTAATTCTGATTTAAAAAAATAAAATATAATTAAGTCCCTTGAAGTTCAACCTATAAAAGATAGCTAAATGAATCGTACTTTAAGGTACATGTACTAGTATCTGGTGGGGCTTAAATATACACTTAGCTTTCTTCTGACTAACGCAGTTTAGATTTATCAAGCAGGATATATTACCCATGTTTATTAAGTCCAGGATAACTTGGGTTTGTTATTATTCTCTTGACTTCTTTCCGTTTATCGTCATGTGTAATATCCCGATGACCGGACATGTCGCATCTTTTCTTGGGTGCATGCTTCATGTTTCATACCTATAAGTTAGTACACGTTTTGTCATAATTTAAGTAAAATTACAAATAATTAACTTCTTAAGTAAATATTTTTAACCTTGTTTTTAAAATATCTGATTGTGTTTATAGAGCCAATGGCGAAATTTTTAAACCATTTTATAATTATATGGATTAGATAAAAATTGCACGAGAACCTAGTAATTATAAGTTCTTAGAACTTGTGTTCAAACCCATTGTATATCATTTATACAATAAAATATGTTCAAACCAAAAATTGTTTTTAAAAAAATGTAAATATATACATATACAGTAAAATATTTTCTTTGGTGTTTCGTACGAGTTATTAAGCACGGGATAAATTAATGCAATCTTCCAATGAGGATTAAGTATTATTCTGGTGTAACGAAGAATTTGGTCTCAATATTCAAAAATGACCCCCGGGTCAATTTTCAACCCGGGTCAAAATTCTTCGTTACACCGGAATACTCGCTGCCCAATTATTAACCATCACATTGTATTAGTGAGACTACAGCTGACGAAACAGTTTCAGATAACAGTATTTTTTTCTGTATCCAAAATATTTTTTATGAATCTATACTATTTTTTCTGTATCCATGTATTTTTCATGCGCCTGTCTAGTGAATAACTGGAGGATTTTACTTTTATCATATTTTAATATGTAGTAATTAAATAGTGTGAAAAGTTCTCATTTTCGTTTCTTTTTTGCTTTTTTTTCAGAGTGCTATCACGCACACCAGTAGGAGCGACAAGACACAAGCGACCTTCTATTGGACCCCGGGGCAGAATTTGGGCCACATTAATTTTCGGTTTGTTTTAATTTGCTTTTTTAAAAAACTCATTTCGATTCCCCTACCATGCTTATTTTTGACACATGAGATATATATATTTTTTCAATTCCCAGTGCCACTGTTGTCCAGAATTTCAATACTTTCTGGGTTAACATCACATCTCCTGAGCTACGAAACTCGGTGAACCCCGTCCCTGGCCCCAGCTGTCAGACCAATGGAAACCAAGATAATGCAGGAGCGGATCTCAAGGCACATACCGTGTTCTCAATACTCAGCATTCTGGCAGCATTGTTCTTCGTTCTGTAGAAATTTCTATGATTACTAGTATACGATAGCAAGTTACATGTGATTACATGTATATTCCTTAAAAAAAGACAAATAACTGATCATGTCTGATTTTATTTTTAAAGTTTTATTTACATGTACTTGCTACTTACCTAATAATATAAAAAAAAAAAAAGCACAAGAATTGTGTGAAATGCAACATACTTAAATTGTCATCACGCATGATATAAAAGTGCTTATTTTATTTTATATACTGTCTTTCTTTTCTCAACGTTTTCAAACTGTATTCTCCAATTTTAGTGTTTACTATGCATTATCAAGTATTTAATTCGATCTTCAATCCAAATTTTTATCAGTGTCAGACATCGATTTACAAGATAGGGGAAGAACACCTAATTCTTTTACATATATAGAATCTCGCGTCATGTGTAGTTTAAAATTGGTCAAAGTTTTGTATATATCAATTGCTATTTATTTTAAAGTTAATAATTAGCAAAATTTAACAGTTATTTGTGTTTTACACTTTAATAAATATACTGTATCTATTCGGAAATCTATTCGTAAAAAAAACTGGACACGGAGCATATGTCAAAAAATTATGAAATTATGATAGTTACTACACTGTATAAATAGTAAGTTTTTCTTAATAAAAACATTGAATGCTGAAACATAGCCTATAGCTTTGCCTACTTCTTATAACTTCATTGAAAGAACATTATATGCATATTTGTTCCTATACGATATAAGTCATTCCTAAATTTTATTTCTGATTTTTTTTTTTTTGTATTATTTTCATATATTTATAATAAAGAAGTTGTTACGCATCAATGCGTGAGGGTTAATTTCTTTGACATAGTTTAGTACGTTCGGAGTAATCGAACAGACTTAAAGCGGTATTCTTTGTTAATAATCGGATCATTTGGAAATCTAAATAACTTCACTCTGTCCATTAAATGAAAAATTCCAAAAGATGTAGAATACAGAAGTCTGAACTGCATTTTACCATAGAACTTCGATTGAAAACTAAAGAAGATGGGGGATAAGATGTCGCAAAACCCTATTAGGTTTAGTCGTAAAATACAATTTTGAATTTTTTTTTCCAATTTAACCTATACTGGTGCTGTACCAGTTTTCGGCAAAGACCAGTTATCGGATAAACTGAGAGTTCGGGTTTATAGCACGCGACAATCCAAGATTTTTTAATTAAGTCGTCTTTTTCGAATAAAGAAAAAAAAGTTTGCTTGAAAACTTTCTTGAATATGTTTTATACATGAGCTTAAACGATCATTGTTTACCGCTGATTTTACATCTTTGCACTCTCAGCAGTGGGGGAAGTGACATAATAAGTTAAAAATAGAATATTACCTCTTTGTGATACGTTATTATATCCCTTCTCTGATTTGACATATTATATCAATACATTTAACATTATAAACAAAAGGAATTCACAAATCCGAGAGATTCGTAACGCAATTGAACGCCTGATTGCACAATTATGTATTGAATAGTCTACGATTTGGTGCATTACCATATGATAATAATAAACGAATAATTTTATGAGTTTTGTTTATAATGTATCATAACCTCGACTACTTTAGTCTGACCCCACAAGGGGCATAATTCAAACTACATTTAGCAGAGTATAAAATCAACATGAACACGGATTTTACTATGTTATTATCACAAAGCCGATAACTGGTACAGTAAATCGTAACAACTCGGCAAATTCGGGGCGTGCTAAAAAGCACAAAACAAGATATTTTTGGTTCTAAATAATAATTTAAACTAACATATTGATAAATAAGGATTTCACTTTTTATAAGTATGTCAAGTTTTATCCAAAAATATCAAGAAATAAGGAATTACGAAAAGAAAACGTTAAATTTTAGCCGATAACTGGTACAGTGCCAGTATAATACAAGTTTGCAAAAGCACTATTTCTAACTATTCAGTTTTTATATATTGAACAAACGAAAAAAAAAATATTGCCTTAAAATTTGATGGTATCGAATGCAGAACATGAAAACCCTAGTCATGTATGCCTGCATTGTCTGGTGCTCTAACCACTGAGCCATTTAACACAACTGAGTACGCTGTTTAAAAACTATGTGTCACTTTTGCCACGAATTTACGGATTTGTATTATTTTTTGCAAAACGAAATGATTTTTATTGTATAGTGGGTCATCTCTCCATGTTTTGTTAATTAATTGAAATCGGGTTGTTTTACATTAGACCTTATTTAGACTATGAGAAAAATATGGAGCACAGGCCATCTCCATAAAAGAAAAGGCCTAGAAGTTCTAAAACATTGCACTACTTGGAGGTTTTGATACGTATACGCCTGTTTGAGTCAAAATGCTCCAAGTATTGAACATATTTAAAGATTTAAAATCGATGATGCACTTTATGTTAAATCAATATTGTTTTAAATAATTTTTTTTATAAAATATCAGATTTATTGATATTTCAATTTTTCAGAATCATATCCTTCCGTGTATAGGCATTTTACACGCCTTATCCACCCATCTTCTTTAGATATAATTAATATCCATCAGCTACCAAGTGATTTAACTTAATATTACATGTTGTAAATACAGCAGCAGTCAGTAATTATAGAACACACAAAATATGGTCTTAATATACACGAAATATATATCTGTACTTAGTTATAAAAAGAACGAAATAAGTACATATACTGTAAGTCAAAATTTTTTTAATTTGTAACATACACATACACGAACATGGCCTGAGTAGTTTAATTAGTCGACAATTAATACACCATAAACGAAACTGTTAATTTTTTTTATTGCAAGTTGTTATTGCAATCTCATTTGGAAAACTAAATGATGAGTATGTCAAGAAGTCGATATCGCGTTATTTTTAACATTTTTTTTTAAATTTATCTATAGAACAAAGTTCCTTAATAAAACCAATTCTACTGAAGTCTTTTAAATATTTGTTTGATTCATATATATGGAAACTAATACGAAATGTAACATTGAACAGTCAATTTGCTTCCGACGCCACTGACATGTATAATGTGTGGAGAGTGAATATTTCTTCCTCCTGCGCGGGGAGGCAATACATAATATTACATAATAATAAATTAACTGCTAAGGTATTTAATTGATTATCACTATAATTAAAATCAGGGGATCTCGCATAGAGAAACTCAAATTGGTAAGGCTACCGATAAATGGATAATTAGAAACACTTTATGAAAGGTAATTATTTCGTACTAAAATAAACGTTGCTAAATTATTATAAAGATATTATTCATAAAATGAATATATTTCTATACATCTTTGCATTGAAATATGCATAAAAGTAGCTTTTGAAAATTATTTAATATGACCAACCCCTTTAAAATTATAAAGTATTAAATTCATATATCTATAAAACTCTTACATCTTTCATCATAGCCTTTCATCAAGTCCCAAAAAATCTTATTCTAAGTCCCAAAAGATCCAGGACCCGAAACGTCCGGGTCTCGAAACGTCTCTAACATTAGGTCACGAAAAGTCTTAGTCCCTAAACATCTTGCATCCTATTAAATTATGTATTAGTCCAAATATACTGTATTTTGTGAATTATTTTTTTTGGAAGACCATTAGCTAGGTTCATTTATGCTATTTTAAATTACACATACAATATATGTAACTTTACAGAACACGAAAATGATATAGAATACCACAGACATAAATGTCTCTGAGAATACAAAAGAATTGTGTTTTATACAATGAAAATACATATCAAATTCAAAACAAAATGATAGAACGAAAATAAGAAGTATATGATACAATTCCTTACACATAATTTCATCACAATTATAAATATTCCACCCGGGGCGAAATATAGGAAGGGGCGAAACGTTCCGGGTTCGATTCAACTCGACCATCAGAAGTCTCGAGAAATGTTCATTGTCACGTGAGATTGTGCGAGATAAACTCGAGAAAATGGCCGTCCTACCACCAACTCTACCTTTTCCACAACAAATGAATGGCGACACGATGCTGGTAAACTTTTTAGATGTTTATTTTCAATAAGAATAAACCTTTTTTCAATTTACACATTGTCTAACAATTACATTTGGTGTAAAACCCTGTTGTGGTCGTTGATCATGTTGATGGAATGCTTCTATTTTTACATATCTTGACAAAAACGTTTTCCAAACATGTTTTCATATTTTTGAGAAATGTTTTATCTTGGTGAAAGTAAAATATACAATTTATTGTCTGCATTAGTAATTCAGTATTAAAGAATAAAGCTAAATGTGGTCCAATTCGGTATGAGTCCAATAGATAGAATTTAGAAGTGTCTGTCCTCGGATATTCTGGTACACCAATGGACCCGGTATAACGGAATTAGTCGTTTATATAATATACCGGGTAAAATACCCTAATGTAGCAAAATGGAGAAGGAAAAATATATTTGACATTTTGAATTAGTAGTCTAAAATAGCCATATGATATATCTGCACCAGAACTATTATTTACATAATTAAAAACCCTTAGTTTTTTTTTTTTAATTTAGAGTGAAACCTACGAATTACCAAACCTACTGGGTTGTGACCAGTTCTCACAGCATAACATTTCTCGCCAGTGCATTGTTACATCATTTTATTAACACTTAAATCATTTACGAAAAATGACATAACAATGCACTGGCGAGAAATGGTACTCGGTGAGAACTGGTTGCACGCCAGTAGTAAAATAATTCTCTATAATTTGCCAACCTGAGACGATTTATGATATATGTGTAATTTTTGATTTTTTTTTTTAAATGGTACTCGGCGAGAACTGTTCGCACGCCAGTAGTAAAATTATTTTTTATCATAATTTGCCAACTCAAGATGATTTAATATATATGTGTAATTTTTTAATTTTATTTTTTGCAGGATAATGGACCCAGTGAAATAAAAAGAATGAAAACAGATGAAGAGCTTATGTTAGGTATGGTGGGCAGAGATGGGTTCTTCATAAAAGTGACATTAAAATATGATGAATATTTTCATGTCACTTACAGAAGAACCAAAACTCATTGTATATAAAATGACTTATCTATCAGTGGAGTTAAAAAATTTCCATGCGTTTTATACTACCTAGAGGTTTTGGAGGTAGTGACTGCAGCATATTTGGCAGTATTTTTGTGATTCTATTGTTTATTGCGTTAATATATTAAAAAAACTGTACAATGCACAAGGGAAATGGTTCAAGAGTGTGGGACATTTCATGTATAAAGAATGAAAGTGGTTATTTTATAGATTGAAAGGCAACATTTTTTGTACAGCAAATACACTTTTTTCCTCACCCAAGAAATTTTGAATTTGAAAAATAATTTCAACGTGAAATTTTTCTAAAGAATGTCAAAAAGCAATTGATGGTATCAGTAATATGAATGTATTTGCTTAATGTGAGAGAAAAAAGGGAATGCAAGAGAGATATCACCTTGTTAGCTCTGCAGTACAACCATGAATTGAAGGACACTCTCTTTTTTGTATTTTATGAGTAATATAGGCTGAGCATTTGGAAAGGAAAGCTGGAAATCGGTTGAAGACTAATGAAAACCGGCTACAATGGAAACCCTCACTGTCCAGATCTGTTGCAATAACAGCCGAGCAATGAGTCTTTCGCCAACATCGGGATATTGTTTTTTTATTTCCAAACAAAAAAAAACTTTTTGCCCCCGAATATTCAAAAAGTATTTTTGCTTTTATAAAGACCAGGATGATCAATATTATCAAATCAACAAAAATAAAAAAAGGCTTTTTTTCATTCGTAATTTTTTTTGGTTGAGATACTCATTAAAACTGAGTAGCTGGTTTCAGGAAGAAAGTTTATTGTCCAGCTGAAAAAAAAAAAATTCTTGACTGAAAAATGTAACGATTCTTGGAACAGTTTCTGTACAATTTAGATATGAGTGTCATGGACAGAGATTTATTCTTTTTCCCTCTTCTCTCTGTACTTTCAGCCATCGGCTAACAAACAAGTGTCACAAGGAGGGAAGCAAACACTTTGCAGAAATGCCGACATGGATATCCGGCCACACTGTCTTCACAATATCTTGTAGAGATATTTCGCGCAGTTTCAGTGTCATGATCAGTACTAAAACTACATGTATATGACTGTTAAACCCATTGAGGTTTATTTTTTTTTCGTACATGGATTTCAAATTTTTTTTTATGATAGATTCTTTAAATGAAGCATGCAGAGAATATAGCTGGGAAAAATATTCTATATTTTCACATTAAATAGTCGTTTGTGGAAATGCTGTATATTTTTTGACTGTAGTATCTAGGGTATTGAATGAAGGTGTGAGTGAGTGTGTGCATGTAACCTCTCTTGTTTGTATTTGCAGAACTGATCCAGACAAGAAAGAAAAACAAGAGTTCTTATTTATTTATATCTACTAATATGGAAGTAGCTTGAAAATTATGTTTAAAAAACTCTCATTTTATACATAACCAGTGTATGGCAATTTACATTTCAGAAATCTCTGTATTTTTGAAGCATTTCAGATCAGAACAGGCGATCTCCGTGAGATTAAAAGCACAAAGAAAATATGCTCAAGTTCTCTAACGCAGACCATCCATGAGAAAGTCACACCAAAGCTTAGGACTGATTGATTTGCAAACTTTCATAATTTGTTTTGTGTCTATTAAGTGAAATTAAATTACATACAAAATTTTTCATGCCTTCAATTGCACATTTTTTGACGGTTAATCTTTTTTAAATTAATAACCTATTGCCAACCATTTTGCTTTTATTGAGCACATTATCATAATCTATTCAGATTATACTTATTTTAGAGGTAAGTATTAATTAATAAAAAAGAATTAAATGACACAAAACAAATTAATAAGAGGAAAACATTTTATTGTATATCTTTTGGGACTGCTTTTGTTTTATTAGCAAACATTTCCTCTTTTATGCAAAGTTTGCAATAGTATTTTTTTTTTCAAATGAACTTTTAGGACAGATAGGGATGCTATTTTGAAAAAAAGAATAATCACATTTTGTAATGAGAAATTGAAATTGTTGCCTGATGAACACTCACACATGGATGTTTTCTTTCCTTCTGTGTTTTTCATGTAAAAAGGAAAATATGAGGTTGACCCCCTTTTCATGTGGCGACCAAAATATCATGATGCTGTGTTGCCATGACAACATGAATCAGACATCCACTGGAGCGTAGCGGTAAAGAATGTTTACAGAAAAGTATTCTGCTGAGAGAATTTATCCTGTCCATAAGATTGCCCTGCGACAAATGAACATGTACAACCATTTAACTGCACACAAAAACTACATGTACATGTCCATTGCTCTCAGATTACTTTTTCTTTCCATTGTTGCTTTGACTAAAAGTATTTTTTTAATGCAATTGACTTGTCCATATGATGATTTGTACATGGCACGACATATAGTGAAAAATCTGCTTGTATATTTTAAGAAAATGGGCTTGAAGGGTTAAGGAAAGGGGTTACAGCAAAATAATGCTTGTTAATCTATGGATGAACAAGTATGGGGTAAGACAAAGTAGATAATTTGAAAATATTCTCTGACTATTTATTATTGTGATGGAGACACCCCCTCCCCTAAAAAAATCCACTTGCAAAAAAAAGTTTTGGACAATTTCTTTTCTCCATCACTGCATATTTTTGTGTTTAAGTGCTCACTTCTTGTCTTCATTTTACAGAAAATGGAGTCTATATCCCTCAAGCGGATCAGGTTGGATCCCTTCTGGAAGGGCCAGGGGCAAAGAGAGACCAGAAACCATTCACTCTTCCGAAGCTGTCGTCCACTCAGCACGAGCTTGTACAGAAGGCAAAGAAATACGCCTTTGAGCAGAGCATCAAAAGTGTTCTTGTAAAACAGACTATAGCCCATCAGCAACAGGTAAGTCCTTATGAATTTATACTTCCTAATTTCGCTGTACTGCAGTTACAGTCTGGAGAAAGTATGTACTGATGAAACTGAATGTATGTTCAAATGAAACCGTCAGATAAAATTCAGTTTATTAAGTATTTTATGATATACAGGTTTCAAATACTAGAAACCAATTAATAGTATATTCAATTTAGCCCAAACAAACCTAAGAACTAACCAAGACAAATATTATGAGAAATAATTTTTGATTTAAAATAAAACTCTTCTCGTTTGCTTGTAGCAAATGCAGAATTTCCAGACAACGGTACAAAGACAACAGGCTCTAGCCTTGATGTGCAGGTAAGCTCACAATGAATCTTATTCTTTTCAAGATTTATAGACTTTTGTGTGATGTTAAGTGAAATACTGTAGAAGCAGAAATATTCGTTGAGGATTTAATTTCGTTATTTTCGTTGGCAGTATAAATCAACGAAATTAAATCCATGACGAATTTTTAACCAAAGTATTAATGAATACAAAAAGATAAAAATATAACGAAATTAAATGCCAACGGAATTTTATTTGGTTTAAAAAACACGAAATTTTGACCCAACGAAAATATGTGTTTCTACAGTACTTTTAATTTGCAGATCAAAATTGTTTTGAAAAAAGTTCAACTCTAAGAGCACATGTATTAATCAGATTGTCAACTTCTTGTTAAGTGAAAAAATTCTAAGTAAAACTATCGTATCAAAATTTACTGGTTTAAGAATTAGGAATCATCTTAAAAAAATTGAGTTTTGAATATTCAGAATTTTTTTAATTTTTGCTGCAGGATATACGTTGGAAGTATAAACTTTGAGATTAAGGAGGACACGATAAAGCAGGCCTTTATTCCCTTCGGTCCAATAAAGAGTGTAAACCTTTCATGGGACCCGGTCACCAATAAACACAAGGGCTTTGCCTTCATCGAGTATGAGATCCCCGAGGCTGCACAGCTCGCTCTGGAGCAGATGAACAGCGTCATGATCGGAGGCAGAAACATCAAGGTAGGTCACATTGTCTATAGAAGCAGAAAAATAAGTATAGCCCCAAAAAATATTATTTTGGTAGAAACAGGATTATTGCACCAAACAATCCTTGAAGAACAAATGTTTTTTGATAGAAGTGCAATGGATGCAATGGATGAACCTGTTTTGAAAAATTCAAGAAAAACAACTTTTTATATGTCGTGTTCCCTGTAATGTTCATGTAGATGTAATTGGCAACAGTTTCCATTTTCAAGGAAGATTCTTCTTCTTTTATATTGACCATGAATTTATTGAACTTTACTAGAACCCTAATGGTGCTTGACATAACATTTGTTTGGTACCAGTGAAAATAATTACATGTACGGACATGTCTTAATATATATTATATATATAGCAAGTTGTGTATGGAAAGAATCACATGACATGTAAGAGGGGGAAAATCCAGGGGAAAAAAATCTCAGACATTTTGTTGAAAGCACAAATTGACTATTTATTAAGGTGGATTTTTTTTTTTTTAAATCTTTGATTACCCATGGTTTTCCATTTGCCAGGTTGGGCGACCCAGTAACATGCCTCAAGCTCAGCCAATCATTGAACAGTTGGCGACGGAAGCCAAGAACCACAACAGAATCTACATAGCCTCGATACATCACGATCTTACAGAGAACGATATTCAGAGGTAATGAGTTAAAGTGGTGGGAAAAGAAAAACTTTTAAAAAACCATTTCGCAAGTGAAAAATAGATAAGAAACTGAAAAACACTAAACCAGTGAATACTATCACTATGAAATCAAGGATGCCTTTAACATTAATCCTTATTTATTCCTCATCTTGATCAGAATTTATGCCTGTATTTTATTATGCATAATATTTCAAAATGTCAGTTTTTTGTCAAGGTTTTTTTTACCATACTGCAAGTTTTATATTGAGTTTAATACGAGTGAATAGATTTTATGTCTGTGTGCTGAAAATATGAACAGTAATTGTTCAATGTCATATTGGGAAAATATCAAAAACTTTGTTTCTTCTTTGATGAGTTACTGAAATTGCTTTGTATTTTTATTTTCAGTGTATTTGAAGCATTTGGAAAAATTGTCAACTGTAAACTGGCCACAGAAACTGGGAAACCTGGAAAACACAAGTATGTTGTAATTTACAATTATAGAATTTCATTTTTCATGGAAATGAGTTGTACACAAAAATATATGTCTGTTTTGTCATGTAAATAATTGTCACTCCGTTTTTTTTAGGGGATATGGTTTCATTGAGTTTGATTCCCAGCAAGCGGCCCAGGATGCTGTGACATCCATGAATTTATTTGATCTTGGAGGCCAGTACCTAAGAGTCGGAAGGGTGAGGATTCATTTCATTAATTTCCTTATTTTAAAGATAGAAAAATCTAAACAATGCAAGTGATCTCTTAAAAGTACTCTTACAAATAAGCATCATGACAAATGTTTTTATGTATGGGAGAATTCAAAAATTTTTGCATGGGAAAATGAATAACAACAAGTGATGTCTCAAGTCTGAACATTCTTACATGTAAATGTTATAAAATTTATATACTGAGAATTAAATTGAATTTTTGGCACAAAAAGATATGTTGTAAGTTGTAAAACATTGTAGGGAAATTGCTGAAACATCATGATGAATGTTGTGTACTGGGAATTAAAATCATTATTTTACCATGTAATTGTTTAATCATTTGGCCCACTGTTTACTGCTTTTAGGCCATCACCCCTCCCGATGCCCTGCAACCGATGGCTGGACCCGGCACATTACCAACCGCAGCAGCTGTAGCGGCAGCAGCAGTCACCGCAAAAATCACCGCAATGGACGCCCAGGAACAAATCAAGAGCCTGGTACGAGACCTTGCACCATGTCAAGTTAAATTAAAAGCTGTTTGACCAAGTTTTATCAAAATTGTTTATGTTAACAGCATATTCTGGGCATTAAATTCTCATTCTCTCTTCCCTCTCTCTCCTCCCTCTCTCTCTCCTTCCTCTCTCTCTCAAAGTGAAATGAAGTTGCTTTAAACAAAGTATATCATAATTTTGACTAGTTGTAACAGAAATATATGATTAAAACTTATATGATATATGTGTAAATGACATATATCCTAATAGTGAATGGTACATTGCAGGCTCCCCCAGGAGTTGCTAAGCCCATGAGTCTTGGGAACAGTCCGTCCCTGTCCAGCTCACCTGTCCCCCCGCCAGGTGTGGTGGCCCCTGTACCTGTCCCACCCGTGTCTGTGGTGGTGCCACAGCTTGGTTCAGCAGGCATTGTAACCACCACTGCACTGGGGATGGTGATGCCACCCGCGGTGGAAGGAGTCCCTGGAATCGTCCCCACAGCTGTCGTGGCCCCTACAGGGCTGGGTGTTGTTGCTCCTGTACCTGTCCCAACTTCTATACCAGGTATGACGGGTTTTCTTTTAACCCACACATTTGTAATCATAAGCCTTTATAATTATGTGACATTGACAGCGACCCTTCTTTAGTTAATTTTAAAAGAGAGTATCAGCACGTTGCTTTTTTCCAAAATTGTAAACATCGCACATTCTTCAAATGGTTGTGTTATAATCAGGTGACCATTAAGACTCATGGACCACGTGCTTTCTCTCTGCAAGTGTTATACACAGGGCTGTATTTTATTCAGTTACTGTAAAGAGTGTTAAGATGGATGATTGTCAAACTTATATTTAGTATCTCATTCTATTGCAGTTGCCATGCCAGCTATGATTCCCCTACCTCCTCAGGACAAGGAGAAGGAGCTGAAGAAGGAAGAGGAAGATAAGAAGAAGAAGGCGGATGAAGACTCCACGCAGACACTGGACCAACAGGAGAACATGAAGATCAGCGGCACCAACGCGCGCCACATGGTGATGCAGAAACTCATGAGGAAAACGGAGGTCTGTTTTAATTGACATGTCTTATAAACTCGCTTAAACTTATACATGGAATTTTGAGATATTGGTGTACTAAAATGTATACAGTCAAACTTCGTTATCTCGAACTAGATTGGACTGTTTAAATAGTTCGATTATCTGAGTATTCGAGATATCGAGGGTAAAATACTTAAAAAATAAGTGGTTGGGACTTACAAATCACTTAGACATCTCCATTGTATTAGAGATATCAGTGTTTGAGATATCGAAGTTTAACTGTATTGTGAAAGGTCGTTGATATCTCAAATACCCAATAATACTGTATCGATCAAATACATCACTAAATGCCATTCATATGGTATATGAAGAGGCACACTTATCATACATGATAATATAATATGTGTTCGGTATATTTAATATAAATTTATTGATATTAGGTGGAAAGTTTAGGTGATAGGACTTAATGATCTGTATTATTTTACAGTGTAAAGTGATGGTTCTGAGAAACATGGTGGGACCAGAGGACTTGGACAGTGAACTTGAGAATGAGGTCACGGACGAATGTGGAAAATACGGAAATGTTAATCGTGTCATCATATATCAGGAGAAACAGAGCGAGGAGGAAGACGCAGAGATTATTGTCAAAATATTCGTAGAGTTCACTGCTCAATCAGGTAAGTTTTGTTGTGTAACATGTTAGCAATATAATATAGTATTTTGTTTTATTATACTTTCATTTTAAATACTGAAATCTGATTGGTTTAGACACAGTTGATAATCCATTCTATTACCCTCAGCGTTAGCAACACACTTGGCACTGGGTAACACAACGAATTGTTACATGCGCGTAAATTATGCGCGTAAGGTTCGTTAAGAATTCACTTCATTTCTATGTAAAAGCAGTAAGTTTTTCTTTAAAAATAAGACATTCAGTGTAATAAAATAAATAGTGCCTGTTTGGGAGGGTAACTGATGAAATTGACGCCCCTCAAAAACCTTCGCTTCGCGTCGGTTGACAGTGCTTTTCTTGGGGTGTCAATTTCAACAGTTACCCTCCCAAACAGGCACTATTTATATAGTGTAAACTTTTTTAGCGTATCATTATTTTTGTATGTTAACTGTTCCTGAAGAAACTGTAGGCCTCAAGTCTGTTAAACTTGCTTATCAGTACAATTTTTCTCTATGCACTTCACACGTCATTCGCTGAGTTACTTTCTTAAGATGAATTGTCTGCAGCTCCATAAGCTTTAGATCATACACATTATGTACACAAGCAGCTTTAAAAGTTGGCTTTTCATGGTCAAGTTAAGCTATCAATTCTCTATAGCTTATGTAGTCCTACTTAATGTGATTCTACAGCATTTGGAGAAATGAATACTTCTCATGCTATTCTTATGTTTTGTAGAGGTGGAAAAGGCTTGTGCTGCCCTCAATGGAAGATACTTTGCTGGTCGAATTGTCACTGCAGAAAAGTACGACGAGGACATGTTCAATGCGAACGATTTATCCGGATGAAAAAAACGTGTTGCGGTTGTCTGAATTTACAAGACTAATGAGAACTTATACACAAGACTAGTGAGATCTTGTACAAATATTTGTTACCATGAGAAGGTTGAACTGGAGGTGTGCATCTAATGACGAATCCTTGACCAACGTTGTTGATTGGAGGGTATTTTCAGTCCTAATTTTGTACAAAATAATCTTTTGTATCGACACAACCATGTTTTTTCATTTATTATTGTACATCACTTCGCTATGTTGACATGATTGTTAGAGATTGTTACATCCAGATGTATGGCAGCTTGTGCTGGCCCTATGTACAGCGGAACTAAAGAAATTGTTCTGTATCTAATAAAGATGTAAAAAACTATTGTCTTATCTTTCATCAGTATCTTGAGTTCTAAAAGATTTTAAGATTGTTTTTTTTTTAAATGCTTTTCATCTTATGTCTATTTGTCCGACAACTTGTTACATCATTTACTAACAACTCCATTACAGTAAAACTCAGTTATAGCAAAGTACTAGGAACCAGACGAGTGGATTTACTTTGTTATTTTCATAATTCATTATATCCGTTTAACAAATTCGTAATAATAACTATAGCAAATTCACTATATACATGTTATCTTTAACAAGTCTATAATTTTTACTAATTAAAGCTTAAAATAAAAATACCTTACTCCGATTACATTAACAATCGGATTGTGAATTGAAAAATTTATATGAAATTAAATTCCTTCAAACTATGATGTTAAATAGTAGTGCAAACTTTTTAAACTGTAAAGAAATTCCTTATAAAAGTGTTAAATTTCGTTATTATTAACCTCTACGGGACTCAAAATGAGTTCACTATATCCGTAAATTCGTTATATCCGAATTCGTTTTTACTGTAAAATTCTGTAATGATTTGTTAAGAATTATACAGGGGACTCAAAAAACTTCGCTATATCCGAGAATTCGGTATATTCGTGTTCGTTCTAAACGAGTTTTACTGTATATCAGTCAACTGGTAATATTGGTATGACACGGGATACTGTACTTTACTCTGAAATGAGTTATTTCCCTTCGTTTAATCATTAGAAACATAGCAAAACCCACAAAACATTTTAATGCAGGATTGTGTTTTAGTTTTCAAATGATTTAGAAAACTTTTAAATAAGAAACAAATAAGTACCATATTTACTTATACATGAAGTTTTAAAAGATAATCAGGAGAGGACACCAAAGTGCGTTGGAATCGTTATGCTAACACAAAGTTTCGTCAAATTCACGGAATCCCACGCAAAAGAAGAGTAAAATAAATCCAGGAAAGTGTATCGGCATTCTTTATGCAGAGTAGTAGTCTATTTAAGAATATGTCTTTACATCTTCATTTCCACTGTTTTCAAATGAGTTGCTCCCCTGGTTAATCAAACTTTATTGTAGTTGGCGAAGTATGCGTGTCGTATATTTCAGTGTAGAAAAGAACCATATTTGTAGAAAACTTTTCAGATAACCAGACCAAACAATTAAGTTGATATCTAATCACACAATAAGAATATTAATTTTGCGACAAATTTACTTGACTGTACAATCGTCCATCACGCAATTGATTAATTTTGCCTCATAATGTGATTATAAGTTTGCCTTTCTGTGAATTTTTTTTTCAGGGTTGAATTACATTGGGTGACCGCGTTAATGTCCTTGGGCCTCTCGTATAGTAGACATGTAGTATAGCTTTTAAAGTGGAGGGACCAGAAAAAAAGTTGAGTTTCCAGAAAAAAAACCCAGCAGAGCGACCATTTGGCTTGCATGTATTTTTCTATACATAGATATATGAGAAACAAGTGGAGGAACCACACACGCCCCTATGCGGTTACGTGTACGTTCGTTGTGGGAGAGTGAATTATTTCATGTACATGCGTATTTAAAGGAGAGAGCTACATGTTTATAAGAAAAATTCGCAACGCATAAAAAATATGTCTCTTCCAAACCAACACAAATGTATGTAATACGAACCAAGGTTATTCTTTATCACTGTCAGTTACGTACACACACACTTGTAAAACTTATGCACTGGAATGCACGCTACGTATATACAAGTACAAGAGTGTATTATATTAAAAACACTCGTCTGCTGTGATGTAACTCCTTTGTTAGAGCAGCCTAAGATTTTACCAGTAACAGTCCGATTTTAGTGAGCCCGTTGTCAATGGTTACAGTACTTCTATCCTTCAAAATCGTACTGTCTCAGGTAAATCAACAATGAAACTCAATGGCAGTGTTTTAAGTACGATTTATGCCGAAAACAGTTCTGTATGAAAAAAAATATCAGACAGTTCTCGGCCTTAACGGGCCTCGAAACTCTCTAATATTTTTTTCATACAGAACTGTAACATGTGTAATGTATATATGGCATACCGGTATACATGTATATCCATTACATATAGCAGTATACTTATAGCACCATTATGCTATTATTTTACTTTGCGACAAACAAGTGCATGTGCCCCGGCGGTGTAATTTTCGGAGTTTCAGATGACATTTTATTGTAGGACATTATTTACATTTTTATTAAGCGTATACAGCATTAAGTTTGGTAACATCATGCAAGGTTTCCTGTCTATGTTAAATTGGGTTGTTGGAATGTAATCTAAATCACTTTCTCTGTAAAAAGAAAAAAAAAACTATGATTGAAACACAAACAAATCTGGACAAATTTCAAATATAATATATTATCAAACATCACGTAATTATATGTTATACAAGAACACAATGGTCATTCACAGCTGATATGTATAAAATATATGGAAACGTATGAAAAAGTTTTAACAAAACGGAAAACGTGGAAAATGTCACAGTTTAAACAAGCAGCAGGTTTTAAAGTAAAGCAGTTTATAAGGCATCGCTTGGTATTTGTGGCTGGCCGGAGTGGGGCTAACGAGACCATATCATGCCCCACCCGACCCCATCCTCCACCCTGAGACTGTGATATGGAGTATATTGCATTTGACGAGTTCCACCCTAGGCCTGTCATCTCCACGTAGATAAATATTGTTGTAAGCAAATCACTACTCCCAAAACCAGCACCAAATAATTACATGTATCTGAAAAATACATAAAAAACGGGGATTTTAATTTGTAGGTAGGTAAGAATGAAATTGAAGGTTGACTTATTTAATTGACTTAGTTCTCTCCAAATTCTCTCATGTTTTTGGAGGGTAGGGGTACATGTTCTTCATGCAGAAAACATCTGATACATGTGATATAAAATCGAGGGGTCTATATTACAACTCCAGCAAAAGGTTTTCCATAAATTGGAGTATGGTGAAGTCGTACTTTATTATTAATATAAATTAATATTAAATATAACTTTTCATTATCTATATATTTTAATAGATAGATACATTCTAATTACTTACTAGAGCACCCAGCACATGTGGGAGCGTACGCCCCTAGAGTATCGGGGCTCTGTTTCATCATGGAGTCGAGTTTATTGTACAGTGTGTTGGACTCTGAACCTATAAAGAACAACGGACCCAATATATATTACATAATTTTAACCGCCGTAAACTGATTCGATCAATGAACTTACTCTCAGTTAAAAAAAAAAAAGAAAGTAAAGAGCTAGAACCACGAAGCATCAAAATGTGCCTTAAAATTTTCACAAAATTCAAGTTTGAAATAATAATAATTACAGTATTTTATAAAGAAGGGCACACTTTTCTGCTTTTATACATGTACAAATTTTTTTTCAACTCGGCCCCGCCGTTTAGCACATGCGCAACATCAAACACACCACGGTCGTTGAAAATAGGTATGATATGGTGATTTTTTAGTAAAGGCAAATTTTGATGATTCGTGGCTTTAGCTCTTTAACGGTTTATTCAGATATTTTAGAAGCAGTCTATCAGTAGTAAACATATGTACTTGCATAGAGATAAAATGAATAATAATGGGTAACAGCACTCGATTTGTGGCATATATAAACATTTAGATTGCACATTTTACGGACCATTGACAATATTTTAACCCCCCCCCCCCTTTTATTTTTAAATGAACGCTTTGATAAAAAAAAAATATTTTAATTTTGTTTTCCCCTGAACTATCTTTAGATTTATGATGGATTTAAAAAAAAAAGATATACATAAAAATATGCAAAAAATGTCTTTGATTTTAAAATGGATTTTTAAAAAATGGAAATATTTCTTTATGCAAAATGATATATTTCATATTTGGACAGACTGAGAAGAAAATTTGAATTTTTTTCCCTTTTTTGGTTTCGCATGATATACAGTTGTAATACTTGGTGATCAGCATCCGCGTAAAATGGGAAAATATATTTCATTTGTAAACATGAAAATACAATGTACGCTAACGACGGCTTATGAATAAGTCTGACTGTCAACAAAATACAAAAAGGCATGATTAAGATCGCATTAATTTTGGAGACTCGGTGCAGACCGATAATAAAACGGGTAGTTGATTCTTTTGAGCCGCGGAACTATAGTAACCAAATTAGTCTAAAAACGAAAGCATGCAATGCATTACCCCCTCTTTCTATCTCACTGGTAAAATGATGGGAATATATTTCAACCTTGTCTTACAGATTAAATTGTTTGGTGTAAATACAGATTGTAATTTATAGCAAATTTTAATAAAATTTAGAAATACACCATAGACGTCTAAATCAAATTATTGATGTACATATATGTGTATAAAAATCTTTATCCCTATAATATTAAACTTTATAGTACCATTTTCAATTAATGCAGGTTGACTTAGATTCTGAGTGGAGGGATGCGTGTGTGTGTTTGTGGGGGTGGGGGTGGGAGGGGATATCAATGATTTACATCTGTACTGGTAATCCCGAGATAATCTAGTATCATACAACGTCATACCAATGAAAAACACTGTGGCTTGCATACAGCCTTCGCTGGCTGCGGTACCAGACGACACTTGTTCCACCATTAGGTTGTATGGCTGAGTCCCCAAAGCACTGGCGATCTGGGTTCTCATTGTTTCTCTGAAAGTTTCAAGTCACCCATTCTTAAAATTCCTTTTATAACACTTTAAGTGCTTTACATGCTCTAATAAGTAAATTAAACAGAGTCGGGAAATATAGATGGGGAAAACTGATAGTAATGAAATTGGACTGGGCTGGAATAATATAGACGTCTTATAAAGTATAGTTTCCATTCACTTGTCACGAAAGTTTTTAACATAACAAACACATGCAGGACAAATCTAATTCAAAGAAAAAAACTTTCAATACTGGCTTTAATAAAACTGCAAAACTGGATCCGAGTGTATTTAACAGACATCTATCAATTTTAAAATAAAAAGAAATTAAATCAAAATTTTAGTAAATTTAATTTTCAATTAAAAAGTTTTACTTACTTATTAAAATTAGACATAACTGGAAAAGTCATCTGCATCGTCATTCCATCCATCGGCATTATGTCTGCGCACGCAACACGAGCGCCGCCCGCGTTTTCAGCGTGCAGGACAAATGACCGGCCAATTACTGCAAAACACGTGATCGATATTGATGAATATTTAGTATGCTCACATGTTTTTAAAAAGTAAAAACCCTAAATTTATTAAATTTTTAAAAAAAATGTACCTCCGAACTGGCCCATGAGAGGGAGATAAACATCGGTATAAAATCGCCTCCCCTTCCCTACGTCATATTTGCCCAATTTCTTCGCCTGGTCTCCTAATTCGCAGCGGAGGGGGTTCGCAAAACCACATTCATCGTAATTTTGCTGTAAATTGCATTTCAAAAGGTGCATAAAAAATTAGTGTATTGCATACTTAATCCTCTCTAGGATTTCAGGGATGGCATAAATCTAAAATACATACAATGAACAGAGATTCACAAGAGAATGCTTTGTATGGAAACTGCAACCGGGTATTTAAAAAAAAAAAGACTTTTTATTTGTAGATCCTTTGGCATAGAAGAAACATTCTTAACTTTGGTGGCATAACAAAAGAAGCATCTCAATCTGTTGGCATTGAATTTAAATATTTTTAACAAAACTTTACTTCTTTAAAGTGTTGGATTCAGAAATTAATTCAACCGAGAAATTGGCGTTGGACGATGTTTTTTTTTCTTCAAATTTATATAAAGACAAACTAGACCACAGGTATATATCGACTATTTGGACAACACCAAGAAATTGATTATGTCCGTTAAGTAATATTGTTCTTGGTTGACTTTTATACACACCACCGAAGGGGGGTATTTTACCGCAAACAAAAGCATCGAGAGCAAACTAATGCGAAGGTGTTAAATGTTAGATTCCTTTAATTCGCGGGTTACTTCTAACAGAATAGAAATGTAGACTTATCATTGTTTGATAAAGGCCATAGTCAGACGATATAAAGTCATAAAATTGCACTCAGAGTACTAAAAATGTACGAATAACCTGGCGTTATTCAGAGTTACGGCTAACCGCTTGAATAAATAGTCCATAAGACAAAGCCATTTTTTTCGGGCAACATATCAATATGCTTTGTAATGTTTACAAATCACCTTTTTGAAAAAAAGGGGGGGGGTTATTTGGATGTGTTAATTGATACATGTATTCTATCAGCCTTAAATTCTCGACTTTTAAAAACCTTGATATAAACAATTAAAATAAAAATGCTTTCCTTTTAATGCACTTTTTATGATTATTAGATTAGATCACCGATGGATTCATATTAAGTCTCGTTGAACAAATAAATCTCCGATCTTGATGTAAATCTGGACAATATCTATTCGCAAAGCTTACAATAAAACTAAGACATATAGGTTCAGCAGAACGAAAATGTTGTCATTTATTCTATAGAAATAAATTGAAAGTGGATTGACATACAAACGTTCAACAGGAAAACCAATTCTACATTTGTTCGGATATTAAAGAGGTGTTTCACCCTGTTTTAAAATTTCAAGTGTCTAAAGTTTAAAAAAACATCAAAAGGAAGTACATGTATATCAAAATCGATATCACTTTTGGAAAAAAATGTTCAAATTTCTAAAGTTATTAAATGATATGGGGAAGCATATCCAACTTGCTTTAAAAACAGGTGAAAAAAAAATCGACAAAATTTTCTGTTTTCGATAATGTCATGTTTAATGTACCATTGCATACCGCGTTCTTGTTTAATTTATGTCTTGGTCTATTTTTTGCTCCCATTTTGCTTTGTGCCAAAGAATCTACATAATTATTAAATACACTGTACACAAACCCTATCGCGGGGTAATCCCCAAAAGGGGGGGGGGGGGGTCGCATCCAGTGTATGGAGAAGTTGATTTTCTTCGCTTCAAAGAATCCCCGCGTTAAAGGTTGTATACGGTGAAATACAGAATAGATGAAATGTAAAAATCAGATTCGTTTCATACAATACCAAATAAATTTACCGCGACATTGACTTGGAATGGATTGTAGTGACCCCCTGTGGACATGCAGTCAGATGTGACCTGGTTTTCGTGAACATGCCAGTTGTGATCGTTAGACTAAAAATAAAACAAATTTTATCAGGCGAATTAATAAAATATACATGTATATTTGATAGTTGATACACATGTCACAATTCTTTCAACATACCAGTTAGTGAAAAAATCTAAACGGGATGTTTAACAACAAACAAGACAGAATTTTGTCTACTTTAAGATAATTCAAAATATTTGATTCGACGGAATCGTTATTGCGTTAAGCCAGTGCAGTTTGAACACGCAACGCACTAAGTATTAAGAGTTACCATATCCCAACGAATGATAAGCCTAGGTTTAACAGACAGACAGGTACATGTACATGTATATTAATTAAACGTACGGTTTGACTTTGGTTCTGTGCATAGAATAGATCCACTATGACGTCAGTGTCGCTCATTCCTCCGTCAGGGTAAGCGTATTGCATCTACAACATTACAAAACTTTTGAAGTTTGCGAGTACATAAGAAAGCCAAACATTACTTTTATAATACCAAAAAGAGTACATTTAAAATAAGATTGTAGAAATTTTTATTTCATATTCCGCGCGGATACATTTTATGATAAAGGCTCAATACACTTACAAGTGTGATTGTTCCCTGTATGGTGCCATTAGAGAAGGTGGCCTTAGCTTTGTGCATAACACCTTTTGTAATGGTGGTGTCTTCCACGATGTTCCCACAGAGCCACCGCGAGGAATCTGCCTTGTGTATAACAATAGATCTCCCAACAACACTCAGTGGGCCCCGGAGTGGAAGGTTGGAGTCCATTTCCGTCACGCCCACGCTAGTCTGTCCGTTTAGGGGATTTCCGTAGCGGCCGCTTAGGTCCCCAACTTCGTACTGGTCGTCAGACCCCGTACCGTTAGCGGGGCTGGTGTTGACATCCACGTCAAATGGATTGAAGTGTCCGCCTACACTTCCGGGAGAACACGGCGAACTACTTCCGGAGGGAACTGGGTATACATGGACGTGAAGACCGCCGGCCTGGGAAGCCAGATTGTTCAGGTTTATCTCGGCTGTAGTCTCGCCACTTAACGAACCCGCCGAGTTTTCCGTCAACTTTACATATCCACTCACGCTGGAACTCTCCATTCGACTCCACGTATCCACTTTTACCGCGCGCTTTGGAAGTTCGTAGATATTCGCACACGACATTCTGGCACCACCGCTGTTGGCACCATGGATGACGACAGACTTTCCAATGATGCTTAAAGGACCCGAAAGAGGAAGATCAACATCCGTGAAAAAATAACGCTGTTTTCCTTCAGAAGATGTACCAATGTTTATGTTACCGTGCTTCTTTGCAACATCCCCAACCTCACACCTGTGTGGATTTGACGGGTGACAATCAGACGCGTAATTTCCTTCAAGGTCCACCATATATGGATTGTAGTGACCGCCTGTGGACATGCATCTGTTAGTCGTTGCCATGGAGTCCATTCCAACCATCTTTTCGTGAATGTGCCACTTATGATCGGGCGACGACCCCGTCTGTGAATTCATGTCAAGTTCAACATAGATCTGAGTTTCCGCATTAAACCAGTTCAGAATAGGTTGCTGGAAAACTATATATCCAATGTAAGGGTATGTGAAAGTAATCTGAGCGATCCGCATTTCGTCGGTGGATTCAATGTTAGCACACACCCATCGTGCTCCACCTGCGGCTTTATGGATAACAAAAGATCGACCTATGACACTGTTAACGCCAAATAGCGGGAGGTTGTAGTCTGTGTACGTTTCCATCAACTCTGATTTTCCGTTTAACGAGCCAAATTTCCCGCTGATGTCCCCTATTTCGTACTGGTCTACAGTTCCGGTTCCAGCGCTTGGGGAACCGGATGCAACAACGTTGTTTGGATTGAAATGACCCGCTACGTGCGAGCCATCGCAAACAGTCTCGGTCTTGAGAAGTTTCTGTGGCACCGGCCATTCGTGGATGTGGTACCCCCCAGCCAGAGACTGTAAGCCCGTTACGTTGACGTCAATAACTGTGGGGTCATACATAGACTCCTGGGTGAGTTTTATCGTCCCTTTCACTCCATCTCTACTGATCCGGGTCATTGTGGTTCTCTTCTTGACTTGCCGAATGGTTCCACACGAAAGAATTGTCCCATCCGAGGACTTGATTGCTAGCGTTTTACCAAACAGTGACGTCACATCTAAGCTCGTGTCGACGAAACATTTAACGTTCTGTCCTTTCTGTAAGCCAGCGTTGAGTTTTCCGTGTTTAGTTGTTAGGTCGATATCTACAGTACCAATGTTCTCACAGCGCTGACTGAGCGCAGTGCTGGTGGTGTCGGCGAGAACGGATGTCGAATAAACGTCCCAACTTAACGTCTGCTCCGTCGTGTTTCCGGTGTCGGTCACTCTAAACAGGTCCACACAGACTGATGCTGCTGCGTTGGCTTGATTGCTGGCCTGCCGAAAGGTGACTGTTCCAGCAATGGTGGAAGGCAGTTGAGCAATAGCTGTGACGTGGGACCCAGCTGGTTCTAGCGTTGCACAGACACTTGCACTGGAGTTGGTTGTGTCTGTTAAAACTACTGATCTACCTGAAGAAGAAGCAACAAATTAATGGAATAAACATTAAGAGGTCAACTTCGTAACAAAAGGTGCATGCAATATATACATTAATCTCTTCATGGCTCATAAAAGCTTCATATAATTTTGTATATATTATGAATTGTTATACATATCTTAATTTGGGTGCTACCTTGTTCGCCAATAATAATCTTATTTTCAGCATGAAATGTTGTATGTACAAGCTTGACAATTCCTCTTTTCAATTACGTAATACCGGTGTATCGAATGTTTTTTGATAAAATGAAGTCTTTAACGCATGTAAACTTTACAGAACAAACATTCATTGAAGGCAAGTAACTAAACTTCTTTCGACAAGTGAAATGAAAGAAATGTATTTCAAAAACTTGTAATTTCAATTATAGTAACTCAAGGTTTAACTTTTAGCGCACCTGTTATAGAGCGGATATCTGTGACGTCAGTGATTGTGTTGGAGCTTGCGCCAGTATTCGTGACGACGACACTGAGTGACCCAAATCTGTAACAAAGGCGATATTTATTATCATTGCGATGATTTATCAAAGTGCAAACATCCAAAATTACTTTATGGTCCTTTCGAACATAAAATTTTCCCATGTTACGATTGTTTTCCTGCATGTTGATTTTTTAAAACAAGAATCTTCCTCTCAAAAAAGGGCACAGATATTTAAAAAACGGCCAGTAAGTCGTGCTTGAAATGATAACCGTATTTTGATATGTATCTTAGATTTATTGCTTCTTGACCTCTATATCCATTTAATCACACTTTTCTTGCTATAACACAAAGTAATATTGTATATCCAAATACAGACACAATCTTTATTTTTCGTGAATATTTTAAACTTAAAATTTTTCTACAAGTATATCAAAGATTTTTGCGGATTGTTTTGTTCATTCCTCTAACCCTAAACTCTAAACTAATTTTGTAAATTTTAAACCAAGTGTTTGATGATTTTTGTGGTGCAATCAGCTTATTTGCGTCAGGGAAAAACAATATACGACAAACCCAATCAAATCTTTCGGTGCGAGTGTAAGGCCAGTGAAATCCTTAGTACAGATTAACGTTGGTGTAGGTGACTTTACATTGGTGTTTGTTGCTTTACATTAGTGCAAGTGGCTTACATTAGTGTAGATAACTTTGCATTAGTGTAAATGGATTTATATTGGTGTAGGTGGGTTAACATTGGTGTAGATATCTTTACATTGGTGTAGATGGCTTTACATTGGTGTAGATAACTTTACATTGGTGTAGATAACTATACATTGGTGTAGATAACTTTACTTTGGTGTAAATAACTTTACAGTAATGTAGATAACTTTACATTGGTGTATAGGAAACTTTACATTGGTGTAGATAATTTTACATTGGTGTAGATAACTTTACATTGGTGTAGATAACTTTACATTGGTGTAGATAAATTTACAGTAGTGTAAATAACTTTACATTGGTGTAGATAACTTTACATTGGTGTAGATAACTTTACATTGGTGTAGATAATTTAACATTGGTGTAGGTGGCTTTATAGTTGTGTAGATATCTTTACATTGGTGTAGATATCTTTACATTGGTGTAGATAAGTTTACATTGGTGTAGATAAATTTACAGTAGTGTAAATAACTTTACATTGGTGTAGATAACTTTACATTGGTGTAGATAACTTTACATTGGTAAAGATAACTTTACATTGGTGTAGATATCTTTACATTGGTGCAGATAACTTTACAGTAGTGTAAATAACTTTACATTCGTGTAGGTGACTTTACATTGGTGTAGATAATTTAAAATTGGTGTTAGTGGCTTTATAGTTGTGTAGATATCTTTACATTGGTGTAGATATCTTTACATTGGTGTAGATAACTTTACATTGGTGAAGATAACTTTACATTGGTGTAGATAACTTTTCCCGTGGCGTAGCTATATTGAAGCACTGTAAACACGTGCTAACTTTTTTTCTGAATCTCAAATGTTTAAAACATTGGGGGTTTTTTTCATTGCAAATTCGTTTGTGCCGCAAGTTTTTCCCGAAGCATTCTGAACTTGATTTTATACATGTTGCATTTAATACACTTTTTGAAATATTAATATTGACCGAGTCGCAAGTTCAAAATTTAAATTTAGACTCTACGAATTCACAAATATGACCAACATTACAATCGACTGATCAGCGTTTCATACCGTATTAAAATGAAAAGAGGGAAACTTTCGGAAAAAAAATTAAGTAGAGGGGAAAGTAAGTTAATATAGTACTAAAAAATCAAAACATGGTAACTGTAAATGACAGCTTTTATTCCCGAAATAGGCATATGCCAGGTATAAAATAACTTGAGAAATATTGCACCAATAACAAAAAAAAAATTCCATTCAAACGTCCCACTTTCACCGTGTTGTCAGGCATGATTGCCTCGTATTAAAAAAACCTCTGAATTGAATTTTTGGGGTTTGTTTTCCTGATTCTTTTGTATCTGTTGATTTGTGTTTTTCAATTTCTTTGATATTTTGTTTGAAGGTATTTGATGTTATGTAGACAAAAGGAAATAAATTTATAAAAAGCATTAATGCTATTATACTGACGACCTAATTATACCCCACACAACAATTTGTTAGGAGTATAATGCCTTTGACCGGTTCGTCCGTTCGTCAGTCAGTCAGTCCTGGTTTTTTATTTTTTTTTTATGGGGTTTTTTTTTTTGTAAGCAAAACTCCTTTTAAACCTGCACGGAATTCCGTAAAACGTGTTATGTATTTAGGATACAACGTGCAGATGTGCATATGACCGGAAAATCCCGATTCCAATATTTTTTTGCAAATGTTGGCAATGAATGTTTAAATTTTGTTGTTAAGAATTTTCTTGCTGTTTTTTTGATTTGCAATCTTGAAGAAAGTTTTGATGTGATGATTTTTGGGCGATAAGCTCGTTTTAGAAACAAATTATTTATTTATCAGATGCATACCCTGTCTTTTACTGTTTGTAGCATTGTCATGCAATGTGGGAGCGTGGGACAGGTACGTTCCGGTGAGCTTGCTGTTAAAGAATTTTGGTGTTGTTAATACACATGTAAATATGTATTCTTGCAGAGAGTTTTGATGTGATTATATTTGGGAGTTAAACCCGTTTTAAAATCAATTATCTATGTATCAAATGCATGCCATGTCTTTAATTGTGTGTAGCATTCTCATAAAATGTGTGACCGCGGGATATGTGAGCTTACTAACTTTTTAGCTTCTGGGGGACTGCGCCTCCAAGAGCCCCTGCTTACAAATATGTTGATCCTAGCTATGCCACTGTTTTCATGTAGATGGACTTATTGGTGTAGGTGCGTGGCTTTACATTGGTGTAGATAACTTAACATTGGTGTAGGTGGCTTTACATTGGTGCAGATAACTTAAAATTGGTCAACATGGCTTAACATTGGTGTAGATAATTTTACATTGGTGTAGATAACTTTACATTTGTGTAGATAACTTTACATTGGTGTATGTGACTTTAGATTGGTGTAGATAACTTTACATTGGTATAGATAACTTTACATTGGTGTAGCTAACTTTACATTGGTGTAGATAACGTTACATTGGTGTAGGTGGTTTTATACTTGTGTAGATAATTTAACATTAGTGTAGGTGGCATTACATGGTGTAGATAACTTAACATTGCTGTAGATAACTTAACATCGGTGTAGACGGCTAGTCATTGTCTCAAGTCACGGTCCAGATTCGTCAACGATGGTGGCTTGTATAATTATACACTTACTTTGCCCCGAGACGGGAAGCTGAACACATGTTGGAACTTCCGTCATACAGAGTCCGGAGTTCTCTTAATTCCATTGTGTAGCTTTGGGAAAGTCCTGTTAAGGCCGTGGTAACTGCGATAGGTTGACCTTGTGACGTCTGGGTCAAGGTCACGGTTCCCTTAATCCCCATCATCTGGATGTTTCCGATTAAAGTTGTCTGTGCCCTCGTAGAGAGCGCTAAAATGAAATGGATCTATTTTAGGATGATCTATTTTAGGATGGCATTTGTGATACCCGGGATACAAGTGTCTTTATATATATATTTGAAGTTAATATGCATGATTCCGTGAATTTACATAACAGTATATCAGTTGTATAGGATACACACAAGTTAAGTTTCGGGGTATTTTTAACGTTGAGAAGAACTTCTGTTTTGACTTTGACAAAGGACAAAGGAATTTAATGTATTTAAAAGGGTTATATGGAAATATGTTTTATTTTGGCCGCAAAAAAGAGAAAAACCAGAATAAAAACCACATGCTATATAAATGCGTGATGCAATGGGGCATCGATTTAAATTACACTATTTGAAAATCATATCGCGTGATTGGAACATGAAAAAGGTGGCCAATTTCCACTTCAAAACACCTTTTTTTATGAATCAGAAGGAAAAACCCAGGAGGCTTTACATTAACACGCCCAAATTTTGTTGAGCTTTCGTATTGATTTTGAGATTTCCATGGCATACTGGTTTATTAAACGTGAATTATCACAGATTGAAAACATTTAATCTTCATCGCCAGTTTTATTTACATTTTGACATTAGGGGGAAAAAATCCAATAAAATTTTAATTTATCTTGAACCAGTGACACTGAATCTTCTGTGGGATTAACGGGCGAAAATGTCAGTATGCTAACTCATCAGGGTGTGTATATACTAGTATACAGAATGAATTACAGGATTAAAATTCACTCATTTCCTTTCCGACGTCTGTAGGATTTTGAGGTAATATACAGGAAACGAACTTAATTTAATACGTCAAGGCGGATGACCAATGGGCAGTAACAGATATTAATTGTTTAAAAATTACTTCTGATTTGACCAGCATTGGCTCTTTTTCTTCCGATTTATCCTTACAAAAAATCATTTCCCCGAATTACTTCTACTTAAAGATTTTCGTCTTATGTTCTATAAATCGTCTTTAAATAATTCATATCTATAATCGTTTGAAGTTTTACCAACCAGAGAGAGAGAGAGAGAGAGAGAGAGAGAGAGAGAGAGAGAGAGAGAGAGAGAGAGAGAGAGAGAGAGAGAGAGAGAGAGAGCTCTTCCACTCCACCAATCTAATACAATTTTACAAATATCATCTTCTTATCAAATTTTAAGTCTTTCTACCCATGCAGTTTGATATGAAAATAAAATTATTCGATGATCCCAAGTTATCGACACCACCAATTAAAATTAACTCTTTTTTCTTTTACATGTGAATCATGCCTTAATATACGGGGTCTTCTTTCCGCAATATTGACCATATATTTTTTTTATTGGGGGGTTGGGTGGGGGCTTTAATTACGCTTTCCGATAATCAAAAAATGAGAGAGAATTAGAGAGGGGGTAACATTCCACTAGATAGGTCAATGGCTCAAAAAGAATCACTTACCCCTATTTAGTCATTTTACCTTTAATCATACTCGACTTACATTTACACGACAGCTCGACTTAAAGGTTACTAGTGCATGTATTTAATTCAAATGAAGTACGAAATCATTTTTTTTTTGTATTTAAATTGGTTTGATTAACATGCGTGGATGCTGAACAGTATATCAAGCAAAACATCAAATAATCTCTGTCGACAAGTAAACAAATATATATCGTTTAGTAAAATCTAAAGAAATATCTTTCAAATTATCTTTAATATCCATTATAAAGACATAAATCAGAGTTAATGGAGTATGAATTCGATTACATTGTGATTTATTTTTGCAAGGACGATTTCTGACTTCTTCAAGCAGACGATAGAATAGCAAAAAAGAATATCGTTGTTTCAACTGCATGTGTAAAGAATACATGTCTCTGGAGCGAAATGAAAATATGTGTATATTCTTTAAATTCTCCATTACACCAAGCAGACAACAAGAATAGCGAGGAAAACGTCTATAGCTAGTTCAATATTATGAAAGTGTGTATCAAAAATATATGTACATTGATTCAGAGTCTCTTTAAAGCGGCAAAATTAAAAAAAAAAATATAGGGCTATACGTTTCCGCTCTTCATTCGTGAAAGTATTTTGAAGTACGGTGCAAGTCCAACTGATGTACTAGTAATTTTTCTACAAATGGAGTGAATTTTGGGTGTCAGCATTGAACTCATGTAAACCTTTCGCTTATATACATGATTAGATATATATGCCTGTAATTCTTGTTTACGTTAAAATAAAAAAAAAATAGACTCCTACCTAACGACCTTTTTTTTTAAAAACAAAATTTAATTTATCATGATTTTAAAAGAAATGTTAATTGTTAAAATGTTCTTAATAAATTGTATGACAAATGAATACGCTTCGAGTGCAGACATCTATTAACGCAACATAATTAATATCCTACATTTTCTACTATAGACAGAATTCCAAACCCTACATATATTAACAATAAACTCATTGTTAAAAATCATATTTTTTCCATTCGAAATTCCCATGCATTCGAGGTGTGTTGAGATTTGAGCTTTGCTAATAGCTCTTAAATCTAACACTGTGACTTTTGGCGGTTTTGATCAATAGCGCGTTTCGCATAAAACAACGGCGTTTTTCGACTGGCAACACATGCATAAAACCATGGTTTTTATTTCGCAGCATTTATTAAAAGCTAAAATGAATATCATAAAAAATAGGAATGGGACATAATAAGGCAGTTGTTTTCATGACATAATACCAATCATTCATTTGTATGACATTTATATATTAAATATTCATGCACACTGAACATACGTGTATGTTTAAAAGCCAAACTAAGAATGAAAGGACTTTGATTACACAGCATGCATCATTTTTTTTCCTTAAGAAAGATACTATAAGAGTCACCCTCCCCCGCCCCACACTCATGTTGAGGGGTTTTGCCGAAAATGGAATCTTTCGTTGTTAAGTAGAATTTATCTCTCACAGCTGTTAAATGGATGCATGGAGTCCAGCTTACCCATTATAATGTGTACCGTTTGAAGGGGGTGCTTTCTGTTATCGACTTACATGTTTATATGAGGGTTAAATTGACCAGTGTGCCAGGAAAAGAGAGAGAGGGGGTACTTGGTTAGAGTTGGAAGACTTTTTTTAATAAAAGAAAACTTGCGTGTGTGTCACTTCGTGTGTGAATGATGGCTATAACTAACTGAACAAATAAAAACCAAACCAGAGAAAAACAAAATATGCAGTCGAAGTCCGGACGTGATAAGGCGTCGATGAGTGACTAATGCAAGTATTCTGTAATGTGAATGACGACCACAGCCAGGCCAGTATATTGAGGGCGTAAGTACTTCATTTGACAGCAAGTATATGCGGAGGTATATAAACTAAACCTTCCGAGGTAGGACCACATCAATTAAAAGTACACTATATAGGTAAATAAAACTGACCTGCACAGATTAGGAATACGGCGATCCACTGCAGGTAAAATCCAGGCATGTTGTGTAACGTGTGATCATACAACACAACCCATTAACAAGATATTCTCTCCGACTGCTATTGGCCGAGTGTATTCACGTAGTAAATTCGAAACGGAAAAACAACGTAGGGACAGCCCACGTGACCTGTTTAATTCGGCCCTTAGTATACTACATGTATACATATAGATATAATGAAGGACACGCAATCAATCATTGATAAAATATAGCGCCGCATAATCAAGCCACAAAACAACAAATTAGATTGTCAACAAATGCCCCCCGGGGCAGTGTTGTATAGACGAGGTTCAATAATTTCACTCAGATTCGTTCGCCAACTGCGGTTCTCTGATAAGCATTAAATTATTTGTGTATATAATATGTGTGTGAAGCAGAATATATATGTTTATCCTAGCTGTATATATACTTAGCATAAAAAGTTTCATACCACGCTATTAAACCTCTAAGGTAAGTATCTTAAGAAGTGAAGCTATTGAGGTCCATCGGATGAAAACTCAAACAAATGATCTGCTCGAAAGCCCTCGTAAAAGACTTAATTTTATGCTAGGATTAGATGATTAAAGATTGAGAGAGAGAGAGAGAGAGAGAGAGAGAGAGAGAGAGAGAGAGAGAGAGAGAGAGAGGGGGGGGGGGGAGAGAGAGCAATTATTTCTTACAATGCTTGTTGCAGTTAATTCCAATATAAATACTCATTGAATGACGTTTTAAAATCGTGTATTCAGCACAAGGAAAATATTTGACAAGGGTCTATATCAATATACAAATACAATCAAAGAGAAAGCTAAACTAACAGTACACCGGGAGAATAAAAACCCAACAAAACAGATATATTGTACCCTCTTTCCGGATATCGATACAACCAGGAAAACTTAGGTATAAAATTCAACATGAAGAACTATACTGCGTTAAAATAAAAAAAGGGGGTATTTACAGATAAAAAGAATCTCTCTCTCTCTCTCTCTCTCTCTCTCTCTCTCTCTCTCTCTCTCTCTCTCTCTCTCTCTCTCTCTCTCTCTCTCTCCACACACACATAATAAATGAACATTTATAAGAATGTATTCAAGGAGAATTTAGATGGTTTTTTTTAACAAAAGAAGGTTATGAATGGTCATATCTTTTTACAACAGAAGCCGTTTATTAAACATGTACACACCTTGCAGGAATAGTAATCTATACATTTACCTTTCAAACACAAACAGAATCACAACAATTCTATGTTTCGTAATCACTGCATTTAAACTTGAGCTCAATGATGTATTTAAAGCATTGTTACATGTATTAACTGTAACACCCCCCCCCCCCCCTTCACCTTCTCGTTCTTCAGTTATTGAGTTATAAGGCTTTTTTTTTGGTCACCGACACAAAATACATGCGTAGATGTATAATTCGAAACGGATGGGCAGGTAGAATGGTTGAGCACGTACACCTGTGACATTTTTGCACTTTTTAAAAATAATCTTATCTTAAGATACATGTGTTTTTTATTTAAATTGGCTTGATTAAATAACACGCATAGATGCTGAACATTGCGGTGTATCAATCAAAACATCAAATAATCTCTGTAGACACGAAAAAAATATATCGTTTTGTAAAATCTAGAGAAATTATTTTAAAATTATTTTTTAATATCCATTATTACGACATAAATCAAAGTTAATAAGGTATCGTGTCATTTATATTGTCATTTTTGAAATTTTATTCTATTATTATTTTGGGGGGGGGGGGGGGGGGCAAGGCTATTCTTGATAACATCAAGCAGACGATAAGTACGTTGAAAATAATTATCGTTGCTTCCATTGTGTAACAAATACGTGAATGCCGCATCTGAGTCTCTAGCGCCAAAATGAAAAAAAAATCGTTCACCATAATACCAAGCAGACGATAAGAATTGTGAGAAAAACGCCTAGCTAGTTTATTATGATGAAAATGTGTACTACAAAAACGAACATGTTTATTTATTCGTAGCCTCAAAGTGGCAAAAAAAAGTCCAACTGATGTCATTTTCATTACAAGCGTAATTTGCGGTTTAAACATTTTATAAAAGTCGTTTAAATCTTTTGACCATGTTTTGTGAACATGATATAGGAATATAGCTTTTGTTTACGTTAAAGTACAAAATATAGCTTAAATTTAGACACATGTCTTTCACCATTCAAGCCAATTTAAGTGTCCCATTCACTTATTTTTTTCCTTTATTTTTCTTAGCTTTTTATTTTCTTCTGCAATATCAAAATAGTTTTGAAAATTGATATATCTTCATTTGTTCGCACATCATCAGCAAGTTGCGGGTCAGGATTAAGTTACTAATAATTGCCCCCCCCCCCCCCCCCTTTTTATTTTTTTGCTTGCGTGTCAGGATTTTTGTCCCAGTTCCCCTTTCGAATTCTTGACTGAAAAACGATACTACCGTGCCCGGTCGACCACACATCGAACAACTCGGCTATGTAGTATGACCCGGGCCTATTAAGCCACGGAGAGGTTTTTCTCTTAATTAGAATGAATAATAAACTGAGACCAGGTGAGAAACACTTAGCGGAAGGTGTGTGTGGTGGATTTTTTTTTAATTTGACTACATATCGTGTTCATCTTTTCTTGCGCGAATTTCGACACATAAAAAAAGCACTTTGACAGAAACCGAAGAACCGTAAGTTCAACGATCTTCACCGCGTTTCAAAACGACCCTCGAGTCATGTTGTAAATTCTAAATGTAAATACAACGTTAACGATTTTCGCCTGATTTAGATGAATTATATCGAATATATGACATTAAGATATGTACATGTAATACATTCGTGCACATACACTTTTGTTCGTTTATAATCACTGGCAGATTTAGAAGGTGGCCCGCCCCCACCCCCACCCCCAACCCCCTTTGTTATCAAATTAGGCCCCCATCAGGGCTTTAATTGTCCTGGACCCACTGGTGGCGGTTTGAGGCCCCTTTCAACAAATCCTGGATCCGCCACTGATGATGCATGCTCAATCTCCTGTTTATATATTATATTCATTAACAAAAATAAATTAAAGTTAAACTGGCACATCACATAAATTACTATTTAAATAGTATTTAAATTACTATTTACTATTTAAATACATGTACATGCAGTACCCGAGTACTGGGTATTTGATTATTAATAAATGTTTCAGTGATATAGGCATAAGAAAGCTGTTTTCACTATAGACTTAATAATATATATTCAAATCTGTTAGCTGATGGTTTACAACATCAACATTTTAATTATGTACATGTGTGTCTCTTTTATGTAATAAGACGTTAAATAATTAAGTTATAGATATTAATATTTAGCTACATCAAGCCCCTGAAAAGAGAAATAACTCACACATAATTTCTTGATGAAATTAGCAACAATTTAAAAAAGAAACTTACTTCTGCCAAATTTTTCACTGCGACGGTACTAGTATGCTTATGCAATGCGATTTAATTCAAAAGTGAATATTTCTTTTTAAATAGGTTTAATGAACCACGAAGCTGTGAATAAAGCAATCATATTTTGCTTCAAATTAAAATTTGATTGTCGTGGATATTTTCAGACCTTATTGATCTCCTTTAATTAAAGGGGCATGGTCACGATTTTGGTCAAATTCTATTTTTCTGTTTTTATTATTTGCAACCCTTTAGTAATGCATTTCTATTCATCAAATGGAATTTGTGAGTCAGTATTAGAGTTACAAGTATAAGTAAGATACAGGGCTCACAATTCTTTGTCATGTAAACAAGGCTCGTGCCCTGTTTTTGTTTATATATTATTATAGGTTCAATATACCAGTAAAAAATCTTTATCAAGCTGATTTGGCTATCGCCTTATTCATTTGAAGCATAAATAAACAGTTCCTAACATTTAACACAGTCATTTTAGGTCTAAAACATGAATTTTCACTTCAAAATTAAAAATGTAAACAAAAGCTTTGTTTACATAGCAAAGAATAGTAAGCTCTGTAACTTGCTTATAACTCAACGAATGGCACTCAAATTTTGGTTGCCTATTGAAAATGCTTTACTGAAACATTGTAAACATTAAAAAAAAAAATATTTTTTTGACCAAAATCGTGTCCATGCCCCTTAAATAGAACTCTGTATATATAATGTACATGTAGGAAACCCTCAAAATGAAAACATATAACATATGATGTTTTTTTCTTGACTAAGTAACAGTTACACAGTTTATAGCTATACAAATGCTGACTAAAAATTTCAGGTCTATGAGATAGTTAATAAAATTCGTTGAGAATATGAACTTACCAAAATGGTCTTAACAAACTCATGGCATATTTTGAAGCCACGGACAATCTTCACTTTCCAATGTCTTTTCCACAACAACACATGACGAGGACAGGGATAAAACATTTGTCCTGGGACTTTGAATTTGTCCTACATAATAACACTGACTTATGAACCCCGTGAATTTCGTTTGAACCACACTTTCAAGATGTTTCTCGCAATTGTTTTATTTGGTTTGCAATTCTTAGATGAATTTCTCTGCCTACCCTTATATTTCGTAGGTAAAACAAATCGTATCTCTGTGCTTCCATTTTCCAGATTGTAGAAATCCCTACAGTTGATCACTGTTGTGCAGAATTCCTTGCAACTGGTCATTATGACCATGCGTTATGAAATAACTGATTTCCTATTACGTTCCCCAAAGGTCGCGACTCTAGTTTTCAATACAATTACTTTTACAGAAATGCACTAACTGGGATTGTTCCTTTACATCCCCATGGACGACTTTTTGTGATCAGACGTGATCGACACCCTTGGAAGTCCTTTGCACCGATACCATATAATTGTAAACTTTCCAAAAGCTTTTGCCATTATACCTCATAGAAAGTCCCTAAATGAACAAACAGACCTATTGTTCCATACAAGGGCCAAAATGCACGATCCTCTCCCAAACCAAGGCCAAAAACATACGATCCTCTCCCAAACTGAGGCCAAAATGTATGATCCTCTCCCAAACCATGGCCAAAACATACGATCCTCTCCCAAACCAAGGCCAAAATGCACGATCCTCTCCCAAACCAAGGCCAAAATATACGATCCTCTCCCAAACCAAGGCCAAAATGCACGATCCTCTCCCAAACCAAGGCCAAAATGCACGATCCTCTCCCAAACCACGGGCGTGTAGGAGGGAGCTATGCAATCAGGACGGTGGCCTGAGACAATGAATCAGTTCATAAGTGCAGGAGGACTCGCATTATTTCTTCAGAAATTGGATTAAAACTTGAAGAATGGTGACGGTCGGAAAAAGTATCTTTAACAATTGTTGCATATCAGTAGAATAAGTTCACATTAATTTGCTAATTTTAGGACTTGCCTTTACCTTTGATATGTATTTTTCTTAATGAATAAAAGTTTCAAAGGGATATACTGTTACATTAAATGGCAAATTGGCAAAATTTTAAATTGAAGCGAGAAAGTTCGTTTAAAAAAATTATAGATAGATTTTTTTAAAGTTTTATTTCCCTTTGTCATCAAATTTTTTATATGTGTCATCCTTTTCATACTCGGCTGAACAGATGTAAACATATTAAACAAGAATATCTGGTAAAACAACTTTTAAAAAAACTGAATAATATGAAGCTTCCTGTCAGTTTTAAAAAAACCAATCTTAAAACAAAAACTAAATTGAGCCCACTAGGCCTGTACTTATAGTATAATTATTTTAAAAGTGATTTATATCCATGACACAAGTATAATATACTCTAAAGTATACATGTATATTCTTTCGTGAAAACGAGGGAGGAAGTTATCTGTATCAATCACTTGACGAGTTTGACCCATCATGTGACGTTTATAAAGACTATGATAAGGAAGAACATGTACTTTAAAATCATAAGTAATTTTTGCCATTAAGTGTCTAATTGTATTGCTTTTCCTCTAGATCTATGAAGGTTGACATCATTGAGACGGTGACTATCTCAAAGGGCCACACTTTCATAAAAAGCATTATTTAGAAGACTTGCTTTGACTTTTATTTGACCCTCAGATTATTGAAGTTCAAACTAAACAGCATTGTCGGAAACCAACGGTTATTGACGCGTAATTAACCGTGGGTTTCCGACGATGACTACACAGTTGTTTGCTTATATATAGAACCATTTTAACATGAGCTTGGACTTTAGGTAGTTTGTGTCAAACAGCAATGTGACGTAGGCCTGTCTATTTCATTGCTGGCCACTCAGCTATCAGAATGGCTCTTTGAAATCAACAAGATTTGTCTGGCTTTCGAGCTAAGACTATGCAATCGGTACATACATTTCGCTTGAAATCAGCGTCATTTAAAACTTGTTTTGGCGCAAGAAACAGTGTTACGTCCAATCAAAGTCAAAGGCCTTGTTAAAATGGATCTATCATTATTGTAACGAATAAAATATTCAAGCTACATGTACCTCTAGGATGTCAACGAATTTAATCAATAAATTATGGGTTATGCGAAAGGTTTCGAGTTTTTATGTGCAAATCTAAAGCGTTTACGTACAGTTAAACAGTATTGGTGTGCGTTATAAGGCAAAATGTTTTTCCATTAAAACTAACTTACGTTCTTTACCGAAAGCTTGGCGAAAAATTGCTATACCGTGAAATTTACATGTTAAATCGCTGAAGTAAAGGTATTCTGTGTATACCTAATAGATATTTGAGGCATTTATCTGAATATTTTTTTATATTTCATTAACAATTGTGATTTCAAAGTATTTTTTAAAAATGTCTTCAAGAGTGTCCGAGAGTAAAGATTTTCAAAGATTGAATCAATTTTTACACAAAATTTATGGCCCCTGGGGCATTGGGGATGGATAAAGAATTTCACAATTTATGTCTCCCCTTCCCTGCCATCCAAATTTAGTCTAGTTTGGTCTGATAATTTCTGAGAACACATTTTAAACTGTTTATATTGTCAATGTTTAACAAACAAACAAGGATAGTAAAAAGATTACCAAAAACCTGATTCTTTTCAATTTATACATTTTATTTTAAACTTTGTTTTTTTTCCTCTGGAAAAAAAAATGAAACAATGTAAACATACATTTATGTACACAGAACAATGATACATGTAACAAATCTCATCACCTTTCTTCATTATGATAAAATTCTTATCAGAAAAAAAAAAATTCACCGCCAATTTAAATATTTACTGCTGCATTGACATCAAAACTGAGGGAAAAAACAAGAATGATACACTTCCTAACTCATGAATAAAAGGTCCTGGTAAGTTTATAATTATCTGATTTTACCTGCATCCACTTTAAAATTTAAAATAAAAAGCAATTTGATTTACTAATGAATAAAAGAACATTCTAGCAGTTTTATGTTTTGATCAGTGCTTTCACCTGCAATAACTTTGAAAATTAAAAAAAACAATATGGTATATCTCCTAACTCATAAATAAATGAAGGTCATAAGATATTTATAATTCACAGCCTTTGCCTGCATTAACTTTAAAATAAAAAACAAAACAAAATGATAATATACTGACACACATATCAAAGAACATAATAGCATTTTTATGGTTTGAACACTGCATTTACTAGCATTTAAGGCAGCTCACTACACCGAAACATACTCTTAAAGACACAATGTCACAAGATGGCTAATTACATTGTTAGTACGTATCAATCGATTTGGTTGAATATCATCACAGCTCAGTGGTTGAGGTATCAGTCTTGTAAACAGCAGATCACAAGTTTGAATCCACCTAAGGCTTTTGTTTATACTTACTGAATTAAATATTTTAATTCAATTGTTCATCCAAAATTGCATATTTTTTCCTCTCACCAATTTGTCTTGTATACTTCTCATACACTGAAACATCTTTTATAATCAAGTAAATTTCTTTAATCTGAGAAACTACCTGTATTTCAAGATATAGTGAGCAACCTTAATTTCAAAACAAACAATTATCAATAAGATTCACTTCCTGAATCATGAATAGAATTCGGTCCTAGCATGTTTATGGTCAACGGACCACTTGGACGGTAGGTATTTGGGTTTCATGGTGTCCAGGAAGTGCTGTCTCCAACGCCTCTCAAAGTTGTAGATGCCTTCGTTCTTTCTGACATGTCGAATCACTCCCTTGCCGTGTGGAAAAAACTCATCGTTAATTGTTCTGAAATTATATAGCGACACACGGTGGTGAAAATAAAATCATTGTTAATTGACTTGTAAATCAACAACATGATATATGTGGTGGTTAATTGGCATGTATCATTAAGAGACAATGTTCTGAATCATCAAATTCCTTCTATATATATTGCAGAAACTTGAAAATTTTGTTTTGTTAAAGGGCATTGATAGTGAAGCATTTGGGATGCAATGTTAAGATTTTGTTATGAAATATGATTGTCCATGTAGTTCTCGGGTTCTAATTCTTATATGGTATTTTTCTGTGGAAGAGAAATTTTTACAAATAATACAATTGAGTAAAATCAAATAGAATTCAATTGATAGATTTCTTGTACCACGTAAAATCAATTAAAAGATGAAGAAATTAATTTTGAACAATTATTTTCTTCTAAATTGGGTTTGTCCTTTTTTTTTTATTAAAAAAAGATTTTTCACCAAATTTTCTCAAAACCTATTTAGCATAATATATAAATTGACATTAAGGGATGCAGTGTTGGACGTGTGTTTCTTATACTTTACTCTCAAAATGCTTGTTTTTAAATATACCATTTGTATTCCTTCTTCAGCAGAAAAAACCTCTATTATGCATGAATAGAAAATAGTTATGAAGGACGTTGACCGAACACTTCAATTCACAATGCAGCTTGACAATGAAATCACATAACTTTTGTGAGCATGCATTCATTGTGAGTGAATGTATTCATCAATTTAGTTTTCAAGTCCACATAACAGAGGTGATGATATTTCTGTACAAGTTTTGCCATTTGTAGTTAACATCTTTGTTGGCTGTCCCATTTACCGATTTCAACAGTTGCAAATAGCCTAGCTTTTATTGTGGGTTGAAAGCAAAATTTATACCCTTCATGCATGTCTAAGCAAATATTGTAGATAAATTGTTTTAATTGCTGCACCCTTTTTGATAGAGATATGCAGAGAACAGCAGTGCGATCTATTCCAAATACTCTCTCACATGCTTCATTTCTCTCTTTTTGGTGATTTTTTTTTTTAATAAAAACTGAAACCCAGATACAAGAACAAAACAAAAATTGATACCAGGAGGAAGAAAGTAAAAAAAAAATTTTTTTATTATGCACCCTCACTTCAGTGGACTAAATTTACAAGGAAGACAAAAAAAAAATTCTTTATGGGTTTTATAATTGGAATTAAAATCTTGCTTCTCCATTCATTCTGAACTTTTCAGAACACCTTGCAAAATTTTTCAACTTTATCATGCAGGTACATGTACCTTCACGTTGTTTGCAATGGAAAACGCATGTACTTGACGTACACATTCATAATTAACAATATTATTTAACCTTACCAGATGAATAGGGAAATTTTAAAACAGAAATCGTGGATCTTTTTCAATTCTAGAAAATAGTTATAGTTTCGCTGCTGAGGAATTAATGAAAATCTAAATATCAATGAAACAAGAGGCCCACGGCTTATATCACTTGCCTGAGCAACAAAGCAGTCAGACAGAAGTACATGTATAATGTAACTACCAAATGGATTTAAAATTAAACTACCTTCATTAAATTGTTTCTCTACATTAATTTCACACGGACTATGGCATGTCAATATGTGTGGTTTTGAAATTATATTAAATGAAGTATGTTAAAATTTTCACAATTTTTTTTATTAAAGTACAATATGTACTTTTCAAGGTAGTTTTGACCTGCTAATAACTATCAACTGTCTTACCATTTATATAAACTGCATTTCATTGACAAATTCATAAACATTTATTTTTATATTTGCAAAAAATTCTTTGATTGTGAACATAAATGGAAAATGAAAATTAGAACAACTACATGTATGATGTGTTCCACTTTTACAGTAATTCAGCACTCTACCTGAAATCCATCTCCGCCGCATCCTGTAAAATTTCTGTTGAAAGCTCCTCGGTTCCGTAAAAATCCAGGACAACCTGCTGAAGGTCTTTCCTCCTCTCCACTGGAATTTGGTCAGACTTTGGAGATAATAAGGCCCTATATTGCAAAGAAATAAAATTAAATGTAATAAAAGAGAAAACCAAAAAAAAATGATACTTTCTGACACATCTAACCAACTATTTTTTCTTGATTAATAAAACAGATATGACAAGTATTATCAAAATTGACTTTCTATGCTTATTGCATTTTTTTTTCTTCAAAAATTGGCTTTATCTATTTACATACAGCATCTATCCTGCAGGCAATTGTGTAATCATATCTTTTAGGTGTGAGCTAGAAAATGAAAATGTAAGCAGTCTTGAAGATGTCAAAATGGAAAGAGAAAGTAGAACTATTTGTTTACCTTGCTGCTGATTTGACCTTTTGTAGGTCTCTGTCTGCGTGAACTTTGACTGATGACCCCATATCAATAGGGTACCCACTCTCCTTGGCCAGTTGGTATCGCAGCACGTTGTCGTATTGTGTGCTTTTCCGATGACATGGTACACAGAGCAGAAGAACGTCATGCGACGAGTGGTCTTTCAAGGAAGTAGGAAAAAATCTGGAAATAAAGTTCCTTTATAACTACCCATAAATACATGTATCATGGGATAAACTGATCAGATATAGATCTTTTATATTTTTAAAGATTATTTTTAATTTTATCATTTATCATTTACAACTTATATTTTAGTACAGGAATGAGTACCAGTGCATGTAAAAAAATGTCTAAAAACTTGAAATTTTATTCATTTTACGACAATTAATTAACAAGTTCTACAATTTATATTAATATCTCTCGCTGGCACGGATGTTAGCGCGAGGGGGTCATTGATGTGGGAGGAAGCCTACATGATGTAGGATCTTTCTTCCTCAACCCAAAAAGACCAAGATGAGAATTTTCAAAGGAAGAAGTATGTTCTTAAAGAAACAAGAAACATGCTAAATGCATATTAATCTTATTATTACAACCAGCGTAAATAACCACTTTACCAGTATTATTTTGGCCATTGCAAACATTACCAGTAAACACGTTACAAGTGTTTAGGACTACACTTGAAGGTAAACATTAAGAAGAAATGAAAAAGCATGGTCACAATTCATATTCATCTACACAAAATACACTAAATGATCCTGTGACGAACAGAAGTATATTTGATAAAGTTCATCTTTTGGTAACACACATATGGATTTGCTATTAGGACAAGGTTGCCTTGAATATTTTATAGGGTGAAACTTCACCTTCTGTACTCCTTTGGAACGACCTGTTTCTTGATGAGCATCTCTTCACTGCCACACGCTACACATATGTTATCTTTCTGCTGGAGGTAGTAATCGTCCTCACCCTCCGGCCGACCTCCAGGTTCAAAGTTCAATTTCACTGTTAAAGGGTCATCTTTTACCTTTACTGTTGAAAAAAAGTACAATTAATTGATACAAGTATACATGTATTATTTGTTACATGGCAAATAGGATGTATTTATGACAGGTGTATGTGAAATAATTTCAGATAAAATATTATATTACAATTTAGATCAGGTCCTCAAAGACAGGTTTTAAAAAACTAAAATTATACTAAAACTTGTATAAAACTAAAGAATTTAGGCCAAAAAAATTTCATGCATCGGCCCTTAGGCACCGCTGCATTTATAGGTTGAATTCTGTCATGATGATTAATTTTAACCGACCAATCTTTTATTTCATGTTACAAATAAGAAAATTCAGTAATTCATGTTCGGAACTTTTTGCCTGAGAATAATAAGATTATTATATTTTTTTATCTTGCCTGCCAATCCTTTCTCCAAGTACCATTCAACTTTTCTGACATCACAAGTACACAGTTCCTGTCCGTCAGGAGCCAACAAGAAACAGTTATAATATAGGGGGCGCTTTCTGACCACGTACGCTCGCTTGTCCTTGACAGACAGGGAGGAAGATCCTTCAGCATCTTCAGTATTATTATCATCATCCTCATCATTATTCTGTTCAGCAGGAAAGTTTGCAATGATTGAAAACAAGTCACCAGACAAAAACAAATGTGTAAATTCTTTAATCCTTATTTTTTGAAGACATGTGATAGTCAAAATATTTTCATTATACACAAAGCTATCAGTAAATTTTCTTAATAATTTCCAATGCATTTTATAAAGGTGAACCAGGACTAATTTGCCAGATAAGTACTTGCTTAGCATGTACAATGAAAAATGTGAGTAACCTATAAATACCTGCAGGTCATCTTTATCAAGAGATAACCTCATGGTCTCCATTGACACCGTTTTGTTTTCCTCTTTATGATTTCTAGCGATTTGTGATTTGTACGGCAGGTCCACAATCCCCTGGCACATGGACCTGGCAGTTGGCCAGAATCGTAGGTCAAGTTCATTTTCCATGAGAGCCTTTTCAGATATATGTACTTTTTGTCCTTCCATTTTGGCCATGATTAGGTGTGTAAATATATCCACTCCAACCAAAGCATCCTTTGCTGCATAATCTATCTGCCAAAAAATATAACTAAGCCATTCAAACTGAGTCCATTAATTGATTTAGCTTATCAGATATCTGCTCTTAATTCCGTTCAATGCTTAAGTACAAACTCTAATCATTCTTGTATGCCCATAAAATTTAATTTGCGGATATTAGCATGTTGATCTGAATTGTGCAAAACCTACCTGAGCTTCTGTATAAGTTTCGGCTTCCCAGTTACCACGGCGAACTGCAGCATCCTTTTCTATCACAACATCTAAGACCTCTTTGGTTATCTCCCTCAAACTCTCAGTCTTGCTTCGAAAACAATTACTTGTGTATTAGACAAACCCTCTAACATAAAGCTCTAATCACATGACATGGAAGTTGGAAGGGTATTGCCAGAGATTAATTTGTATCGTATTAGATTTATGTCCATTTGTTTTAAAGCAAAGGTGTATTTGATATGTACTCATCAATCAGGCCAAAATAAAATTACATGTATTGTTTGTTTGGAATTGTCTCCTACCTCATTGAAATACCCTCCCCGATAAAATTTTACAAGCAAACAATAAAGAGCTTAGATTGGCAATTGTACCTGACATACCATGATTATAGGATTATTTTGAAAATAATATCTACTTACACATTAAAAATTCCCCGAACACGGGCTAAAACATAACGCAGGTCAACACAGCCTTGAACTGTTATCCCATAATCCCTGCCAAGCTTTTTCCCATCATCAACAATTGCTACGCCTACTTTCAGGATGCTGTTCAAAATTAAAGATGTGTCAATTGCTTAATCAAATCTTTAGTTTGAGAGGAAACTCTGAAAGATTTAGCTTTGCTGGATTAAATGTAACAATTTAACAAACAAGCAAAATTATTTGGTGGCAAGAAAAGTTACTTGGCGAGAATTTATCTTAGCCAAATAAAGTTCTTCAATTTCAGCTCAAAATATGTTTATCATTCTTCATATGTTAATTGATATTCAAATATTATACATATGGTAAATTGAGATTAAAAGAAATGTAAATACATATCTATGATAAAAGTTAATAGGCTTTTTACTAAGTGATAGCTTGACTGTTTGTCCAGTACAGTTGTTATAGTCTTTAAAAAAAAGCATATTAAAAAGTGATGATATTTGTAAAAAATTTATTTGGCATATCTTAAGGTTAACAGTAATTACCTGCGGTCCTGCATGATCTGATGAAGAGACTCAGGGACCTCCGACATTTTGGACAGGCGTACTAGGCCACAGTCACCTCTTGGTGTCGCCACTTGTAGCAGAGACACCGGCAGGGCACGCTTTCCGTGGCTGACCCACTCGCAGTCCAATCCTATCACCTACAAATTGCAAATTTTGAAATCTTTATTATTTTTAATTAAACAGCAATTGTTTAGTCCTTGACGTTTTAAAGAAAATACAAAACTGAATATGGGTATTAGGGTCATTTTCAACTTGGATTTTAATTGAAATGCTTAGAAAATAATTTCATGGAATTATTCTCTACATGTTCAATTATACATACCGTATTTAACTAGAGGTACTGTGAGCAAGCTCACAGTTGATACCCCCCGCTAAGAAAATCATAACTCATGTATTTTTTCTATTATAGAAAACATTTGATGAATCTATTTCACTGTCCATTTTCTATACATAACAACTGCTCTATTTTTTAATAAAACTGTTAATGCTAATATGAGTACATAAACCAATTTCTATTCTTTAAATTCCATTTTAATTCAAGTTAACTGTTAATGCATGAGGACATTTGCATCCTTATGTTAACAAACATGACTCGAATCAAACAAAATTCCACATGTCAAGCAGCCATTTAATGTAAACATTTTGAATTATAAGTATACTGAGCCCGATTTTTTTTTAAAACAATGACCTTGAACTTCCTCAATTGACCTTGGGTCAAGGTCATGAGACACCTTCAGACTATAAGCAATCTTGATGTGAATTAAGAACTTCCAATATTTGTCCATTAAAAAGATATGGACTGGACATGAATTTTGAACTTTTTCTGCCAGTGACCTTGACCTTGCCCAAATGACCTTGGGTCAAGGTCATGACACACCCTTAGGTCATAAGCAATATTTGTGTGAAGTAAGAAATTCCAATGTTTCTCCATAAGAAAGATATGGACCGGACACGGATTTTGATTTTTTTTTCTGCCAGTGACCTTGACTTTGCCCAAATGACCTTGGGTCAAGGTCATGACACACCCTTACGTCATAAGCAATCTTTGTGTGAAGTAAGAACTTCCAATGTTTCTCCATTAAAAAGATATGGGCCGGACACGAATTTTGAACTTTTTCTGCCAGTGACCTTGACTTTGCCCAAATGACCTTGGGTCAAGGTCATGACACACCCTTAGGTCATAAGCAATCTTTGTGTGAAGTAAGAACTTCCAATGTTTCTCCATTAAAAAGATATGGGCCGGACACGAATTGAACAGACAGACGGACAGACGGACGGACGGACGGACAAGGTGATTCCTATATACCCCCCCAAACTTCGTTTGCGGGGGGTATAAATATATTTGTTGCTTGCTCTAGGGTAAACATAGTGAAAATTTTATATTTGAATTTACCGTACTTTGATATTTTGCTTCAGTATTCTGTGACAGAACTCCTCCCATATTTCTGGAGACTCAATCACATGCACCTTCTTTTTCTCTCTGTATTTCAAAGATGGTTTATAAATCCTTTTAAAAATGCTATGAATTCCACTGTATTTTCGAAACTGAAGAAAGAACAAGACTACCATGCCTATAAAAAAATAAACATAAGAAGTGTATCGTAGAATTTTCATATTTGATACTTGAATTAGAGAAGTAAATCATGTAATTATTTGTGAAATACATCTGCTCAACATCATCGTAAAGATCATTATAATGTAAATAACGTACATAGAAATTCATTGTTGAACAGGTTTTAAGGCAAACAGACTTTGGGCTTATGAGAATCTCATTGGAAAGCATCAAGGATGAACATGTTAAAAACTTCATAGGGTGACCAATCTAGAAGCACGGACTGGGGAACATTCTGTCCCAAAATTGATACATAGCATTGTTTACTGTTTATTGAGGCATTTATGTTGTATTCTACTACTGTATAACAGTTGTGGCCAAGGTCAAAGAGATGCCATGGCCATTATTCACCAATATACAAGAAATGTCGATCCTCAGTACATATTAACCACACAGTGTTCACATACACATAAAAGTAACTGTAACCTTCTTAATGTTGTTTGAAATATAAAAGCCTCTCCTTTTAATTTAAAATAAAAAATCTCTCGACCTCGGAGATTATTCTGTAACATTCACAAAAATTTGTACTTCATTTTTTTATCTGGTTTAAATGAATGGCCTGCGACTGATTCTTGCCATTTTTTTTTTTTTGGAACCATTCAATTTTGCTTGTGAGAAACTCTTACATTTCAATGCATTAGCGAGAAATGGTACCAACTTGCCAAGAATTCCATGCTCCTATATATAAGATACTCAAGTCTGAAAGTTTTGGGGAGTTCCATTATCAGACTGATCATGAATACAGCTTTCATCATTTCGTCGTTTTGTTTCATAAATTTAAAAATAAAGTAAAACCCTCACTAGCCAGATACAAAGGTGATAAAAGGTAAAATCTCAGGTTTACATGAGATTCAATGTGGAACTCAGAACGCTCGAAAGGGGGGGGGGGGGTATTGTCGAATTTCCTCTACCATTCATGGGAGGATCACGTCAATTATAGTAGACAATTACCCATAAGAACCGATCAAGATACATACCTCCAGCTGCCAAAATTTTAACGGTTTTTGACTGAAACAGTATACGAACACTTGTGATTAATGATGACATATTTGACTCTGTTCGTTCAATGTTATGTTGCACAACAATTCTCTAGATATGGGCGCATCCATTTTTGTTTCAGCAAGTTAATTCGATCATTGAATTATTCGAGTTAAATCAGCTTACAACTCCGACCACCTCTCTACTTTTTCTCTCAATCTTTGTTCATATTTTGCTGATGTTTGTTTGTTTTTTATTTGTTTAGGGCGGAGGGGGTGTTTTATTAAGTTTGTCAATAATTCTTTTTTTTTAGCTCACCTGAGTCATGGGCTCTTATTTAAAAAACTGACGTGGGTTTTAGCATTATTTATCTTTTCTTATATAAAATCTGGAAAATTTAAAAAAAAAAAAAAAGTCACAGCACTTTCAAAGATGAAGGACTTCAAAGTCTGTCCTGAAGAGATGTATTGTTTCATAACAAAAATAATAAGGGAATAATAGAAATAAGGAATTTACAAATCTTTTTCTCCAGACAAATGGTTGGCATTATCTAACTTTTTAATTAGGCCTATAGGGTACATTTTCTATGTTTCAAATCATGACTCCCAAAAGTCTGAAACATGAAAGGATGGGATAAAAATTTTAACATAGAAATATATTGGTTAAAGACTTAAAGCAAGCCTCTACCTTAACCACTATTAAAATTCGGGAAAGAGGGCATCAATATTAAGGGTTCATTTTTTTTTTGGTCCCCCGCCGCAACGCGGAGCGGGGACATAGAAATGCCGGGCGTCCGTCCGTGTGTCCGTGTTTCCGTCCGTCACACTTTTTTTGTATGCGCTCTCATGCCTACAAATTTTGACGGATTTTCATTAAATTTATACCAAATGTTTATACTACTAATACCATGGTCAAGTTAGAAAATCAGCATTGGTCGATACTTTTTGTTGGAGTTATGGGACTTTGTGACCTTGTATGCGCTCTCATGCCTACAAATTTTGACGGATTTTCATTAAATTTATGCCAAAATATGTTTATACCACTAATACTTTGGTCAAGTTCTTTTAGATTGTAGTATTTTGGATATATTTGTGACAGGAAAAATAGAAAAAAAAATGGGTGGTGGGGGTAAAAAAATGTTCCTCCCAACCTCCCCACACATTTAATTCTGGAACAGCCCTGAATGTTTGAAAATATTGCAATTTCATATACAGTATACTAGTATACTGCTTGACCGGTGGGGGACCCAGGAATTCTATTCTTGTTACAAATAAAAATACAAAGGGTTAATTTTCAATTGCTGTTGTAGTAAGATTTTTTGAAGAAAATTCAAGTAACAGTATACTAAGTAATTACTAACAAGATCAAATCATTCATGATCATGTTACAGTCCAATATGGCAGCATTTTTCGATGGAAATGCATAGGCTTATCGGATACTGAAACATATACCAGTATTGATGTTGACTTCATGTACTATAAAAAGAAGTATGATTATGGAGGCATTTTGAGATAGAAATGTACCGAAACATATACTGGTATTGAGGTGAACTGTTCAAAGATGTATGGTCTTTATACATGTTTGTTAAAGACCCAATTGTGATGTATTATTAACATTTGCATTAATTTTTTTTTTGAATGTATACCTGCTTTGATATTTAAAAGATACACAAAAACTAATAAACTGGCAAGGCAGGTAATAAACAGGTTAGTAAAATGGCCCATGGGCCTCCTGTTCATCATCTTTGCTAGCCAGGTCTTTTCGGTCCACCACACCCTGGGAGTGGAGTGTACAGAAAAACCGAAAACCCTTTGCTAGCAAAGATGCCTGTTTATAAATCAAATTATATTTTACTTTTTCTTGATAAAACTACTAAGTACCAAGTACAAGAATTACACACAGATTTTTTTTTATTCACAATCTAACCAAAACAGTACATATAAGTGTACAGCATTTTACACTTTTTTGGAATGTCATAAAACAATATTATTAAAATTCAAAATAATACTTCATTCTGCCCTTCTTTCCAACTAAAACATTTCTTTGAACAAATAGAATCAAATTTACAGATAATTCATAGTTGATTATTTTTTTTTTCAATATGACACATGTTACAATTGGCACATGATATATTGAGAACACTTCTTTCCATTTATAGTTCAGCTTTATATGTCAAAAAGAAACGTTTGATGAGTAGAATCTTAACTATTATTCAAATAATACTGTATAAGACATTATTAGATGCATTTGTTTACTTTGTTGCCCTAATTTTATTCATTAATTTCATTTTAAATTCATCCTTAATTCTTAAGTTGGGTAGAAAAGCCAAATGAAAATGTATACCACATACACTTTAGAATTGATTGTATACAATATTATTTTGGTACATGTATCAAATAATACATATTGCTGCCAACAGATAATGACAAGATTGAGGAGCACTAAAGCATTATATATCAAAAATACACAACTGGGAATGTCCAACCAAGTGTGAATCTCACCCGGAGCTATTTGTATAATCTTTCTTAGAAAGCAATTTTCATAAGCAGTGAACGCAGTTAAAAATAGACCCAACGTGCATTCAGAGTATTTTTAGGGTCACATGAATTTGGTATAGAAATGATTTTCTATCATTTTTCAGCATAACAGCTCAACAAAACACAAAGACTTTCACATACATGTAAACTACATGTGTGAAATGTACACACCAGATAGTGGTACACACAGAGACAGATACACAATGTGTGACACAAGTATCACACTGACTTACACCATGTAAATAAAACAACAAACGGTTACATAGCACTAACAGTTAGGGTTTGTTCCATCATTTTCTGGTTGAACATATAAGATCAGCAATAAGGCACTCCCAACTCCATTACACATTTTGGAGCGCTGTGTTCCCTTCCTTGGTTACCAGTTTTACCAGACTCCCGTTCTCTGGGCGAGTGGATCCATCAGAAGTCCATTTAAAGAACAACCTATATGCAGAGAAAAACTTGTAAACTAAGGCAAAGAAAGAGTACCATTTCAACATTTCTTCACTGTTCAAATTCTGTCCCATTGATTTATTTATGATAATAATGAAAAGGGAAATAACTCAATTTTAAGTATAAAAATTTACTATTATTGCCAGCCACATTTCATTTTGAAGATTATTGGAATGAGAAACTTATGATAATTTTTGGGTGAAATAAAAAAATTCCAACACACTACTATTACTTTCTATGTCAGTATATTTGGGAAAAATTCATTAATTGAATATGGCTCTTACAAAATAATGCATGTAGTTAAGTGCTACAGATGTCACATTGTCTACATATCATTGTCAGACAGTTACATATCAAATCACAGAACTTGAATTGCAACAGCAGCGTGTAAGATAACCGATGAAACTTGACATTGAATTTTTCATGATATAAACACTGCACTTACTCTGCAACAAACTCTAATGGAGTCCATGTAGTAAAGTCAGCCTCTGACATGAACTTCCTGTTCATTGGCGTATCAAGAGTGACTCTGAAAAAAAAACCCACAGATTAAAAAAAAATTTTGAACAAAGTTTTGTGAGAGAATAGTACTGCCACTTTGGTAGCTGCAGATCTGTAGCTCTCTGGTTGAAAAAATTCGGATAGACAAACCAGAGAGCTACAGTTCCAAGCGTTATAAAAACCTCCGATTTACGCCGCCGTTTTTGTGTCGCTCGCTTCGGGAATTATATCCGACTTTAAAAGCATTCAACCGCCTAAAAAATTGGATTTATTAATTAAACATATAGTTTACCCTAACTCTGCTAACTTTGTTTTCCTTTCAATGGTTCACAACGGCCATCCTTCGCCTTGGAATGTCATCGTTTTAAAATACTCGCCTTATGACAACCATGTTTACCTAGTAGCGAGATCTCGGATGCGTCGATTTACCCAAATGGACCCAAATGAACCCAAATGGCGATTAAAGTGGAAAACAATTATAATAAAATCCTTATTACTAATATTATCACTTGTTTTAGTCATTTCGTGGGGTTGTTAGCCGTTATTAAGAAAAATAAAGACCCAAATGGCGATTCAAGCGGAAAATAATTATAATAAAATCCTCATAATTTAGGGAAATTTGGAAAAATAAAAGCCGAAGGTCCATAACATAAATTAGAATTATTTTAAAAAGTTGTTTTATTTTTATATAATATATATATTTATATTATTTGAATATAATTACATACATTATATACTTTTCAAATCGAGATAAAATGCTCATCTTTATTTTTCAAAAACAATTTTTAAAGATATACTGAAATAATTTTAATTATTGTTTGAATCGCCATTTGGGTCTTTATTTTTCTTTATAACGGCTAACAACCCCACGAAATGACTAAAACAAGTGATAATATTAGTAATAAGGATTTTATTATAATTGTTTTCCACTTTAATCGCCATTTGGGTTCATTTGGGTCCATTTGGGTAGATCGACGCACCCGAGATCTCGCTACTAGGTAAACATGGTTGTCATAAGGCGAGTTTTTTAAAACGATGACATTCCAAGGCGAAGGATGGCCGTTGTGAACCATTGAAAGGAAACAAAGTTAGCAGAGTTAGGGTAAACTATATGTTTAATTAATAAATCCAATTTTTTAGGCGGTTGAATGCTTTTAAAGTCGGATATAATTCCCGAAGCGAGCGACACAAAAACGGCGGCGTAAATCGGAGGTTTTTACAACGCTTGGAACTGTAGCTCTCTGGTTTGTCTATCCGATTTTTTCAACCAGAGAGCTACAGATCTGCAGCTACCACTTTGGCATTTCAATAAAGTCTTGCGGTAGTATAGCCACTTAGGCATATCACTAAGGTCTTACGGTAGAATAGCCACTGCTGAGCTGTTGGCAGGCAGTCCACTTCCTTTGGAGGCCAGACTCTTGACCAACTGGTGTACAGCTGCCTTGGCCATTCCATATCCCATCATGCCTACAAAAAAAGGATATTAGGGTAAATTATATGAAGTTATTTGAGAACAAAGGCTCTGCTAAAACAAATTTTGGTCGTATATTCCTCTTTGATTTTATTTAATTTGAAGAATTTGTGGACCTGCTCAACCACAATAGCTACGCAAGACTAGTTTTCAGTTATTAATAATGAAACTACAGTACATTGATCATATCAACCTGCTAACAGAAAAGACGTTATATTTTTTGCATTGAATCTCATCCTATATAATATTTTCTCAATCATAAGGTTCTACAACGAACTGTAGAGACCTGGCATTCTGGAATTTGATTTTACAGACCTGCTGTGCCACCGACACAGGGTGCAGCTCCAGGCAGGGTGATTATTCCCCCTTCTTTCAGGTATTTAGCTGCCAGAGCTGCTGCTATGGAGCTTGTCCAAACACTCTGCTTCCACATCATGTCAGCATTCTTGATGAATTCTACAGAAAATTTTCAAAATAATTTATTAATAAATATACTGTGATTTATCAAAAAAATTTAATTGCATTTAATAAAATTATCATCCTGAACTTAATAAAAAATCAAGATAAAGTGATTAATGTGATGTGTAGGTGATTAATATCAAATTACTCCATTTCACAGTAACTGCGTGCAGTGCTGCTCTTTTGCAGGGCAAATTCATGACACCTAAACAGTCATCATTATGTTATCTCACATTTCATCAACCAATGCAAAAGAGCCTTAACGCAGTTATCATGAAAGGGGTTTATTCAATTAAAATATGTACTTCTAGTATAAGTTTGTATTTAACAGAAAAAGGAAAATCCTACCTTTCAATCCTTATAAAAAAAATAATAGGCAAAATTAAACAAATTATTTTATTTTTTGAAGGGGGGGGGGGGGGTCATACCTTTAGAGGCTGCATTTCCTCCGGCCCATCCTCCCGCTACACACAAAACAGCGTCCAGTTTCTCGCCCCCTATAATGCTTTCTACTCCTTTCAAGACCTCGTCTTCTTGGTTAAGCCATGACTCACTTGGTTTAACCACAACATTTGCATCTGCTTGTTCATTTGGCATCAGATCAATGGATCCAACCCACTATAGTAAAACAAAATATAATCCCCATATTATATGGCATACATACCAGTACACGTAAAGTATAACGTTATTTTTGTCTTGACAAGCACATTTTAAATTAAGATTCAGTGCAAATACCTTAAGAGATTATTTATTTGCAATGTTAAATCATTCGTTGTAATTAAGGAATTGTGTCAAACATGCACAATTAATGAATTATGCATTACTGTACACGAAATATACTTCATGCACAAAAATGCATGGGGCATGAATCGCCATTCTCGATCAAGCATATAATTCACACATACGTAATTTTTAGACTTGAACAGGCTAACGCAGGAGGAACCTAGAGCTCCTTTGCCTCCATAAATTAAAATTCTGCCGGCGCAAGACATGTTTCTTGATTTTCTGAGAAAATTTATTCAATGTTAAATGAGAGCTTGATTAAGAATACCGATCCCGATCAATAAGCTCATACGAGGGGCTGATAAAAAAAATCATTTAAAAAAAAAGATTTAATCATTCGTGATTTTGTAATAAATAAATGAAAAAAATTAATATAAGCAATTAAACATGTACATAGAAATTCACAGGGCTAAACTTTAAAAGGGGAACGGGGATGTCACTAAACAAATTTACCATTTTACGGTGGAACTTGGAAGTATAAAGGAATAACAGTTTCTTATTATTGCACACCCTCTTTACACGAGTATCTAACCTTGAAGATAAAATATGTCAAGGACAGGGATTATTTTCGACCTTATCTTATCCCAGAAAAAATTGTTCAAGGTCACTGAATTCGACCTAGCTTAACCTTAACTCAGAAAAAAATAGTTCAAGGTCACTGCACACTCTCTACCGATGAACACTCCATTGATGATGTTAAACCTCCGGATCATGATTTTAAACTTGGATAATGATTTTACACGCATAATTTGTAACACTGATCGACTCTTATTTCAAAAACTTGATTCACGGAAGGTCACTTCACATCATTCACCCATAAGCACCGTATTTTTAAAGTTTCTAGGTTTACATTCTGAAATCATAACTTTTAAATCAAAAGATGGTTTTAATATAGCATTAAATGATTTATTTTTGACGTCGTCGTGTCAATAACTGCCGTCAGGTGAGCAGACAAATTGAATAACGCGCGTTAGCGCGTTATGATAATTTGTCTGTTCACCTGACGGCAGTTATTGACACGACGACGTCAAAAATAAATCATTTAATACTTATATTTACATTCCCTTACTGAAGAAATCAATTGTTTACTTAAATAAATCGATATTAAGTGCAGATCACGGAGGGAGTGAATAAGTAACAGCAAGAACAGCTGTTTTGTAAAACCGGTTTAAACTGGTTTTCACATAGACTGTTGAGATGAGATCAACGAGCATGGAAATATAATCTATGATAAATAACTCTTGAAATGTTGCTTTTTACAATAAAGTCAACTTTTTTGTCGAATAATTATAAAACATGGTGTTTCGACAACATTCATAAAATACATTTTTTAACCGATAACATAGAAATCACTGTTTGAGAACTACTTATGTAAATTACTCGTAAATTCATACGCAGTGAATAGGTGTTGCATTTGGAGGCATTTAACCATCACGGAATTTAATGGAAAAACACAGTAGAATGTAAATATATAGTTTTAAATTCCATCTTTGTTAAAGATCGATACAATCCGCAGGAATCATTATAATGTGGTTACAATGGTTACAGCGATATATTCTATTGGTGACAAAAGGTAACAGAGGTGACGAGCATTTTTCTGTTAGCAGCAGGGGGTCTTTTTTAAATTGGCTACATTGGTAACATTGGTTACGACGGTTACCTAACCCTAATCCTAAACTAACCCTAATCCTAAACTAACCCTAATCCTAAACTAACCCTAACCCTAACCCAAACCTAGCTCTGTTTTGTAACCAATGTTACCAGTGACCACTGTAATCTGTCAAAAGTACATCAAAGTTTGAAAATCATTCATAATCAAACATTGTAACCGATGTAACCAATTGATGTTACTGGTTACAAACAGAAAAGGGTAAAAGTCAGGACTAATTTCTAGCCATACATACAGAAATACAACAACTGAAGTCTCCCTAGATGTGTTTTAATTAAAACTACTTTTATGATAGTGTAATAAATATATAATTAATTACAGAATGCACTTATACCTTGCAATTGAGTCGCATTGAACTTGGTTCAACTTGTACATGGGGCCTATTCCCATAGAATGGTTTGTGTATGTTCATATGCTTAGAATATCAGATTAATGTATTATATGCATTACATAATTATAGCAATGGTTTTATAACTGAAATGTAAATGCATGTAAATTGATATAAAGGAGATACTATGTAAATTGTAGTTTACTTATATGACTTATCTCCCTTTATAAAATTAAATTACTTCAAGACATTGATTGTACATCAATACGTAATTACTTGAAGTTCATGTGTTTTATGCCGTATATTCATACTTGTTATATTGTTTTTACAGGGTCAAATCTATTTATATAACTGGTGATAATAAAAGCCCGTTAATCGAACCCTAACAGGAGTGTTGATTTCTTCTTTACATCAACGGATAAACCTGTTACACATGGATATGGTACTATTACTTTTCTGAATAAAATTCTTGCTAATCTGTTCACTACATTAAAGCACATTCTATATTAGAAATATTGAGGGGAAAAAACTATGCAGAGGCCTCCTCTTGATGAAAAATAGTGTACTTATCGTCTTAGCGGAGAAACACTAGTACTGGAATAAAGATATATATAAGCATTTAACATTTTTTTTAATTAATGGAAAACGACAATACTATGTCGAAAAGTGTAAGGTTATCAACAAAATAATTAAAGCCTAGCAGGTAATATTGTTACCCAAAACTCTGAAACAAATTTACAAAGTACACTGCCGATAACCACACATGTACGTGCCGATTCTATTAGGTGACGAGTTGACTGATACCTAAATGTTATATCGTCGGGTTCGAGGTCTTCAAAGGAGCTCTACAAACATAATACCGACCTAAAATTTTCTTTAAAATAAATTAAGAAAATTATTAATTTGTAGTGATATGATATTTTTGTTGAGCTATGTAAGAGAGGGTGATAATCATATATTTAAAATAATATTTATGATGATGAGCATATCTCGTGCTCTAACGAGAAACAACGTGACGTCATCATGAAACCCACTTGCCAAGAATGTAACCTTGGAATTATCTGAATTAAGCTTATGTTTGATTGATTATAGTCTTTTTTAATTGTATCTAAAAGTAGAATTATCCAATAAGTCAATAGCATTTGTCAGAAGGGTCATTTTCCCGTTTCTGAGTAGAATGTCTCGACATGAGGGTAAGTCATAATTTCTCATCCAAAATGGCAACTGCAAACCAACTTCTGTTTCCTTGTGAGCCGTTGTCTTAGGCCAACTCAAAGCAGCTTTTGAATAACTTCAACTACAGTGAAGCTAAATTATATGAACGAAGAGTAAATGTACTGAAATCTTTGATACAATTTTATGTTGTCGTTACAAAACGGAAGCCGTAAACCGAAACTAGTAAACATAACAAACACAAACGTAATTTCTTCTGCGTAACTGATACCTCCTGTTTGAGGTGTCTATATATATCGCTAAATGAAATCTTAAGTAACATTTAGGACATATTTTATCTTTTCTAGTAAGAATGGGTGCACGGTCTGACGTGTACACACTTCATGTGGTAATCATTATGTTCATTACCACCTGGAGAAATCTCTGTTCATATTACCATATAAGCATAAAAAGGATCCCATGATATTATTAGATTTAAAATTGATGATGATAACCATTGGCAATCAAAAGATTGTATATAAATTAAAATGCATCACATCCGCTACAATGAATAAGAAGTTTGGGTTTGCAGGCCAGTCTTTAACAGTATCATATGTTATGTGTACAGTATTTGCATATAACTTCTTCTTTTTGAACTGAAGCTATAAACTTCAAAGGTATATCTGTATTGTTTGGTAACTGAGCAAGTTCAAATATGAATTGGACAATGCAATTCATTTGTTATGTTAATTTAATGTAATATTTTATACACCAATTTATTACTTTTGATAAACATGGGAGGTAAAAGATTATTGTAATGTGTCAAGTTAATTCAGAATTTCAATGTCTGTGTGTTTATTTATTAATGCAAACGCTTAATGAATGGTAATCAAGTTGAGAGGAACAGATCACAAATCATTGTTGATGATATAGTTACATGTATGAGTTATTTTATTTGATGTTGGAAATGCTTTCAAACAAATACCATTTTATCAAACAAAAGATAAGTAATGGATACCTCTTTCTTCCTAGGGGTCAGCTGTGATTCTTGTCTGAAGGGAAACTTTCGCGGGCGTCGCTACAAATGTCTGGTGTGCTACGACTATGACTTGTGCTCAACCTGCTTTGAGGCTGGTGCTACAACAACCAGGCACACAGCTGACCACCCGATGCAATGCATTCTCACCAGGAATGATTTTGGTAAGACTCAGCCCAATTAGAGCCATTTTAAGAAGAGCTTAGACTTTGGGCATTATGTTACTAACTCCGATTTGATGAAGGAAGGGTATACTTATGGTTAACTTCTTGGTTACTAGATATGAATACATTGAATGCAATGACAAGTTGTCTGACTCTGATTTCAATTGGAACTGTCTTATTTTCACACAACTGAGCATCGATTAGATATTGGGGAGAAAACTATACAATTTTTTTATTCTATGAACATAGTGAGCTTCTCTTAGCAAATTATAAGAAAGAAAGAAATTTTTGACAGCCTATTTTGATGAGCAAGCTAGATAGCCACATCCCTCCAAAAGTCCAAGCTCTTGTTAAAACAGCTGTACCATTAACTTAGAATAGACATTATAAAAGGCCAAAATTTCAAACAAATGTAACTTTGAAACTAATTTTGGAAACAACTTTATTAGCACATGTATGTATTTGTGAGTTACTTAGGCTTGAGCATTTTTCAAACATTCACGTGAATCACTTCAGAAATGTTGATGTATTTTAAAGGAATTTGCAAATATAATCCATTAACACCACAACCCTAACTGATAACATAAGTGATACTTTAAAACACATTGAAGATTCTGTCTGCATTTACTTCTCTTAGTTGATGGAGTAATGCTAAAACAATAGAATGAAGTCCCCATTTGTATTCTTTGTTTGTATTAGAATATGTGACAAGCTTTCTTGCAAGTTATGTATACTTTAGTCTTTTGTTCCATTATCATTGCACTGTCCCAACTGTAACACAATGATTTTCTGCCACAGATTTGTACTATGGAGGAGAAGCTTTAACAGCAGAACAACCTCAGTCTTTCACTTGTCCCTACTGTGGAAAGATGGGCTACACAGATGCCACACTTCATGAGCACGTCACTGCAGAACACGGGGAGGCCTCCACAGAAGTGGTCAGTATTAGCCGATGTATCCATACATATAGTAATATAAAGTTACAGGGGTGCAGGCAAATTGTGAGACAATGCAGTTTGTCACTGCATGTCAGACATGTAAAAAGTTGTTAAACCATAATAAGGTCCTAAGTTGTAAATATTATTTTGTAAAATATTTTACAATTTTGAAATAAAATCTTAGGTACAAAATGAATTTTTATTGCTATTTTTAACCTATTTCCATAAATTGAGAATGGTAATGAAATTCATTGGATACAATCTATTTAGGCTCATGTGGAAATGCAGTTTGTAATGGTATACGTATGAGTATGTTTAGTACCTATGCTTGCCTATCAGATATATTTGGAGTAGAAATCAAGTGAAAATATAGGGTTGACTTAAAAGATTGACCTGTGATCAAAACTTTTTACAGCACATATTACATGTATTTTCTAGTCTTTCGATATGTGGACAATTTGTCTTTATCACTGTGTATATTTTGATGGCAAGCCTGATACCTTAAAAAATATTTATGATATCATGTGGTTGCTTTGACAGGTCTGTCCTATCTGTGCATCACATCCGGGTGGGGACCCAAACTGTGTGACCGATGATTTTGCAGAACATCTCTCAATACAACACAGAACACCAAGAGAATTCATATCCTTTTTTATCTCTACATTTGAAGCACTTGAAGAGGATAGTTAATTTGTACATCACATCAAAGAATTGATACTTGATTTTCATTTTTAAATTGATCAAATTGACTAATTAAGAACATTTTGTAAGATTTGATTATAATAGAACTGTTGTTTTTGAGCTGACGATTTTTAAGTTTCCTTAACAATCTGTACGATGAACCAGCGGGAGTTCGACATGTTCGTAGAATCCCCCACCCAGGCCGAGGTGTGAGCGGCACTAGGACGAGGCGGGCCAACATGCACTTCTCGTCCGGAGGGTCGGCCCTGTCCGGACTGTCTCCCGGCACGCGGGACACCATGGATCCAATCGCCGAGCTTCTGTCTCAATTGTCCAGTGTTCGCAGTCGAGCTGCGGCAGCACAGAGTGTATCTTCACAGCTACAACAGCTCGAGATGCAGCTGCAGTCTACAAGGTACGGGTGTGGTCGCTGATTGGCACTGATATACACAAAATCTTCTCTATTAGTGGTTAGATTGGATTTGCTTGTTTTATTGGGTTTTTTGGTAAACTTTAAGATTTGGCATGGAATGGCTAGTTACATAGTGCATTTAAATGAAGTATGCCCACAACACTACCCCCCATCAGTAATTCGATTTGTTTTGGTTGGTTTTTCTTTTAACTTTTACTTTTGGCAGGGGTGTGACTGCTTGCATACATGTACAGTAAAGTAATATGGCTTGCTTTGTACACTAGTTGCAACTATGTTTAGATGATGATATTGTAGTGGACATGTGTACCCTCTTCAGAAAATACAATAAGAGTCTAAAATATCGTTTGACTGTTCTATAAAATAGAATTGATAAAGTATAATATCAAAGGAATAATTTCATTTGAATTGAACCTTCCTGCCAAATTTTTTTTAAAAATTCATACAGGGATTTTGCATGTATAATTTAGGTACTGTTTACATATGTAGCTTTTATTTGTAAGGAAGCTCCCCAGAGCATTGTTGTTTTTTAGTTTATGGGAAATTCCTTTGAAAATAGGAAATTTAGTTTTCAGTCAATGTACTTTGGTGGGTGTTTGGCTTTAGTGTGAATTTCCATTTGTTTGTGCATGGGATATTTTGATTGAATTAGTTTAAATATTCATTTCATCCAAAGGAAAAATTTCTAATAAAAAAAAAGTTGTTTCATCATATAAAATTGCCTATCAGCGTTTAAATACTATTCGAAATACTTGACCGTTCAACATGACTAAGTGATTATAATCAAATTCCAGCATTTTGTCCCTATATGTAGACTATAGTATGTAGACTGCAGTGTTTCTCTATTAGAGAAACACTTAGGGGGCTCTTGTAAAATTCTTCACAGTTTTTAATTCTGACTGTAGTTTGGAGAGCTCACAACACTCTTATCTACCCTACAGACAACAACTAGAGAGACTACCGAACAGGCGGCAGGTGGAGTCTAGTAAAAGTAATGTGACTAATTCAGCGAATTCAGGGAGCTCGACAGATAACCAAGGCGGACAGGCACAGACCAGTGCCAACAACGCTGCCAAGTCTAACTCTCCGTATTTGTTGGTTAGGTAAGTCATCTTCTATTTATGCATTTGAGTTGACTTTTGAATAACTTTTAACATAAATTTAGGAATCATCATACAAACATGATATAATGAATTTTTTTTTTTTTTAAAGATTGGTCCTCAGTTTTATTTAAAGTGAATGAAATACTGTCAGTTATTAAGTTTTATGTTAGCTGAATGAAATATTACTACTTTCAGTTGTTCATGATTTTGTTGAATTCTCTCAGGTGTATGGAGAATGCGGATAATGCCAGCAAGAGTATCGGTCAGGAGGCATATGATAGGAGTATATTTGTACAAGAACTGTTGTTGTCAACTTTAACAGAGCAACTTCATGTGTTAGAGGAGACATCAGTCTGTATAGAGGAAGAGGCTCCGCGGTTATCTCCCCCTAGTGATGAGGCACCCGAGAGTGTGTCACCTTCAAATTCGAGCACTCACAACAAAGTTCCTCCTACAAAGCCATCTACGTCGGAGAAAAGTAGTTCTACAACGTTGGCCAAAGCACAACAGCCCACTGGCGGAGGAGGAGGGGGTGGTATGGCCGCCAACGGATCGGGGGTGACGTCATCAAGCTCACGAGGGGGACCGTCTCAAGGCGCCTCGCCCGTCGTCCGCCAGGGTCACAGTTCTCACGGAGGAGTACAGCAAATGTACAATTCACACTCTGGGGGTAATTCTATGTCTGCACTAGCAGGGGCCAGCATGAGTAATCCCGTGCCATTGCCGGGGCGACCCCTCTCGGGGGGCAGAGAGAGAGACAATAGAATGAACCCTGCTGCTGTCAAGAAAACAATGTTCAAGCCCATGCCAACATCTCAAATGTCAGATCGGGAACCCCCACCCCATTGAGAGTGACAGTGGAGTCCTACCTGTATTCAAAGCATCTTAAAATCCAAAAGACAGTGGATATGTGTTAGGATATATATTTATTTGCTTGTAAAATAATGATTTTTTTTTTGTTTCATTGATCTATTAATTCATGAAAAAAATTGTAGTGTAACTTGTCGATATTCATTTAAGAAAAAATTATACGCCAAGTTGTGTATACATCTTATGAAAAAGTGGCAGATGGTAATATCATTTGCTAATGTGGTTTTCTCTTTTCTAAATGTGTACTGTGTGTACATTTTCTTATATCATGATAATTTATCTGTTCCCCAATATTGGATTTGCCTATCCGCTGTGATATATAGATGTGCTATCCATTTATGCTAAACTTAGGAGACAGTACTACAAGGCCATTCCAATCTAATGTTTTGTTTTTCAAGTAGCAAGAAAGAGATCAGTATGTGATTTATAACCCAAACCATCACCGAGTTTGTGCTCTGCAGGAAAAAAAAACTGTACATGTATTATACCCTGCTATACATGTAGTTAATGTATTTCATTTGATTTTCAAGTACGAGAAACTTACTTTGTTGATACAGTTCATTTCTGTTTAAAATTTCAAATCTTTACATTGATTGGAAAAGCAAAGATTTGAATGAAGTTAAAGCATGTGCACAGTATTTCTCAGAAGTACCTTTTTATCACATTCGACTATTTAGTGTCCTTTTTATAAATTAAAAAAGGTCACTTGGTAGTTTAGTAATTTACATGTTGCTTTAGGAAGTAAAACTTTGAACAAGATGTGTTGTCTTGTGTTAATCAAAACTTTATCCTTTCTGAAAAAGCACTGTGAATGTGGAATTCCTAGCGATAGCGAAATAAAAGTTTTGATTTACAATTTCTTTACTATTTTTCCAAGAATCTGGAGGGATGATTTGGTTTTTTTTTTTTTTTTTTTTTGGTTCATGAATAAAATGTTTTGAATTGTTCCATGAAATTGTAATGACCTATTACAGGGAAAGTACTGGAGGAATGTCGACTGGTGATTTGAAAATTTTATATTAAAATTTGAACAAGTACTTGCAATTAATCAAATGCATACACTTGTTTGTTTATATAAATGTGTACCCATGTGATCTATAATCTAACTGGCTTTTACTGTATGGTTGTCATACACTAAGAAGATTGTTCTTATTACTTTTGTTGTTGCTTAGTCGTTCCACATCAATGCTGTATCTCCATCCACACAGGAAAATTGATAAACCCAAATATGAAATCAAATGCTATGTATCCTTATTATAGAAGAAACCATCTCAACACAATTTTTTTATATAAAGTTATGACTCTTAAACAGATGTGATCAAAATCAATCGAGCATTGTTTGTTCATGTACTCCAGAGCACATTTCTCTCTCTTTTTCTAAATGATAGAAAGCCATCGGGAATCTGTTCTGTTTTTTGTAATGTAGACCGATTGTATGTTGTCTTGCATTGGGGAAAAGTATTGAGGTTTACATTGAGCACGAAGTCTTGTGTCTGGGTTATTAGTAAGTAAGAGAGTGAGGAGTTCTTTGAAAATGGAATAAATTCCTAATGTAAAATTAGCTGGTGTGTCTTCTGATTTTTTCCATGGGTTTTGCTTGAAAAATATGATTGGATGAATGTATAATTGTGAACTTATTATGCAACTTTTGCATTCAAATCACATATATGGCATTTCAATACATAGTGCATAACGGCAGCTAACAAACTTGCTTCAATCAATAAAACATGGTTAGATCAAACAAGCTTATTACAAAATCATGCTCACAGCAGTCAGTTTCATTCCTTTACTCTGTAGGTCAAAAGTTGCATAAGATACGTAATTTTTTAATATATTATTTATCTGGAGGGAAAGGGGGGCAAAAAAAGCTGTAATATTCAAGCAGGATTTATCCCTCTGTTATTTAAACATTGCAAATGGAAAATGTTGCTTTAATTAATTAAATCGCCACATTGTGATGGATTCATGCATTAAAGGTCATGTCAACTTGGTAGAAGCGAGTATTGTGGCCATTTTAACAGGCAAAGATAAAGTAGTATTGAGATGATTAAATATTTGGTGAAAATGATATTATTAAAGCAAATGATATATACAAGTGTATGTACCCTTTGGGATCAGAGCGGGGCCACAACAGGATTGGTATGTGGGGAATTATTATACATGAGAATTTATTTTTTTATATTTTTAATGAGAAGTTTGTGAAAATATTATGGAAGCAAGATTGTGATGTCAGATGTGCAAAGTTCTTTTCAAAATAGTGATGGACTTGCTTTGTCAAGTATGGGCCACAAAATTAATATAGAAATAATCCAATAAAGAGCATGCACATAGCTTGAGAAATTATTAAATATACATTTCAATAATTCATAATAAGCTACTTTAAAACAATGTGTGGCTTAACATATGATTACTTCTTAAAAAGTACCTTCAACTAATAATGTTATATAATATTTCAAATCACAGAAACTCAACATAAAAGTAACAAATACGTATATGAAAGACTTCAAATTTATTGCATGAAAAGTAATATGCAAACATATCTGGGACAATCTGTCGTCTCCAGAATCAGGTAATCATAAATACACATTCAAATCTTGAGGAAGGAAAAAAAACGCAACAATAAAAAGAACAATCTAATCAAATCACCTTACACCCTTTAAATAATTCTATTTTTTCTAATATACAATTTGCTTAGGTTTGAATATTGACAAAACAGTTTTAAAATGTAGATATACATGTATCAGAAGTTGACTATATAAAAGAACAAAAAAATAATCTGAAGTTTTTCAGAACCAGAAAATTTTTAGGTAGAAGCATCATTATTTGCTATTACAGTACATGTATTAAATGAATTGGCAGTTGATGGAATATTCACTCCCTTATCTCAATCTATCAATGGAAGACTTGGAACTGTAGTGTGAAAATGGACCAAGTTTAATCCTAGACAGCAGATTTGCAAATCACCTAGTACCAATACAATTAAAGTGGGCAACCAAAATAATGTTTTGAATTTTATATTATTTACACAAATGTTCAGGATTGAGTAGCTACAAATAGAAGCTACAGTAACTGTTATTATTTTGAATACGGTACACGCTAGTACAATAATTGATGATTGCATAGTTTGAATGTTATTATTGTCGAGGCCTTTTGTTTATATACTACGGTAATATATATTATGAAAATATTATGCCTTTTTTAAAAGCAATATGAGCCTTGTTGAAAAATAAAATAATTTTGCATAGATACCTGTAACTTTCAGCCTTAAATATGACCCAAATTAAGCAATGAATTTTATCAGAACAAAGTTTTTGTACTATGGGATACAAAGCAAATAGGAAAATAGGAACAATAATTCTGTCTCAGCCAGACCCTTAAAATAGGTTTCCTCAAAAATTTATGAAACACAGAAGTTTTTAAACCATTTTTTTTTTGGGGGGGGGGGGGGTAAGGGGTCTACTTATGTAGGAAATTACAATTTTACAATAAAAAATCCTGACAGAAAATTGCATCTCAATCATATCACATTAAATTTAACAGCACTTTGATAAGCAGGATTTCAGAGATCATAAACATTCTGCAATTAGGACAATAGGAGAAGAGACATGTTCATATTCATATACAACACCATTCACCACTAAAAAAAATTGTAACAAGTGCACCAGTTTGTATTTCATCTCCATAACCACAAGTGTAAGCTGCCAAACCATGCAAAGTTGGGTTACAAAAATATCAATCTCATTCATTCAACAGAGTTTCAAATAACAATACATGTATATGATATTTGTTTCTTATTGCATACCACTGACCAAGTCAGAAATACATGTAGACTGGTAATATATTAATATGAATACTAGCAAATGATGTAAGACTATCCAGAGTATCACAGTTAGGTTGCTAAAAGAAAGGCAATACAGGAATAACTTTTTATCTAATTGTATTGGAATCATCTAAATAGTAAAGCCCACATTGAGAGAGTGGATGGGCAGGGACTAAAGGCATATTTTATATTTCATTTACATTTGGTCTGGAGGTGGGATGACTGAGTTAATAATTAAACTGATTTGGTGCCTTGACCAGGATCATCACCAGAGAGTCCATAGAGGTTAATTGTTGATTGGGTTAATGGCAGAACTGGTTTGGTGCAGAGACCAGAATCACCAAAGTGTCCATGGAGGTTGGTTGTTGATCATCATGGGCATTCCTGTGATGTTGAAAGGAATGTTTACAATGGCGCTATCCATGCGATACTTTTCCAGGGTTGCTTTAATCATGTATCTACAAATAAACAAAATAGATTAATTGTTTTCTATATAACAACAGATGCATGGCTACTAACAACTCAACTCATAAAAACCAGGTATCTGCAGTTATGGCATGCCATCAAATTTAACGCTGCTCAGAAATATGATGAAAATGGTGCATGCCATAAATAAATTATAGTAAACTTTTTGGTGAAAAAAACCCTAATATTTTACCCCCCCCCCCCCCCCAATATAACATGAACCCCAACCTCCATCCCCTATATTCAACTATTATCGATGAAACCAGAGTATGGAATCTCAACAAAAGATGTAAAGTAACTACGCTGCCTCCAGGTGTCGTTTCTTACCCGTCCTTGCCCAGCAGGAAGAGGCTTGGGATCTGGACCTCTCTCTCTGTGCCATCCTGTACCATCTGTATCTGAGCCTCGTCGTTCTGAGCATCGTTGTCCGTAATCAGGACTGCCACGGCCCCTGCATTCTCTGCATTGATTGTCTTGGTCACAAAGGAACAGTCACTACAAAAACACACAAGCTTCATTGACAAGTCATACATTGTTTTATCTATGCAGCTCCAACTACGACCGCTATGAATTTTTCTTTTTTTTTGATTTTTCAAAGTCACTGTTTGATTTTACTTTTCCAAAAGTACAATTTTTCCTTTTTGAAACTGGTTCTACAGGAGTCTGATCAAGGCTAATTGGAATGCACAGAAAAAAGATCATATAAATACAATGGTTCATGTCTTTTGATGTCGGGGTCCTACACATTATGAAATGCACTAGAAACATTTATAAATTAAAGCAGCACTTATAAAAGATAAGTTACAACTACTGAATAAGCATTATACATGTAATTGATCTTTACCCTCTTTGTATCAAGACCACTGCTCCATCTACATGTCGCTTATTGAGCAATTCACTACATCCATTGTAGGGGTTAGCAACTAATAAAGGGATATGGTGATAAACCTTCTCCTGTAAAAGGAAAATATAACGTAAGAAACATTTCTGTGTTAAGTTAAATGCTTCATTGTGTGGTCATTGTATGTATAAGTTAAAAAACTTAACACAGCTATAAATAGATATATTGTACATCAGTGGCTCATGATCAGTAGAGGGTTCAAGTGTGTGGTATGACAGTTCACAAGTGTTTTGTCTCATGCTCTGTTTGTATGAAATACCGGTAGAAATCTAATGCAGTGATCATACTAAAGGTGAAAGCATAAACTATAGGTCAAACTTGAAGCTCTTTATTTGCATCCTATAAACTAATGTCCTACATTAAAGGTATATATATAGGTAATCTAAGTCATTAGATACAAACTTTAAATGAAATTTTTTTTAGTATCATTAACACGTTCATGGACTTGAAATTATACTGGCATGTGACCACTTTGTACCGTATATCATTTTTATGTTTTGATAAAATAATGTAATAATGCACCGGTGAAAAATTGGTACTTGGCGCAGGCCAGTATAGCTAGGCTCTAGTCGCTCTACTATACTTACAAAATCTACACCAAAGTTTCTTGCTGGCCTGATTTTATAAACGTAGCTTATTTCTTCAGGCTCTACTATTTGCATAAAAAGATTATCCGAGGTATACAGCAGGTTGATATCTGGAGTAGTGGCCAACTTCACATCTGAGCTCAGAGCTAATGAAAAAATCATAATATTACTTCCACTTAGGCAAAAAGTTTTTAAAATATTAAAGGAAGTCAAATCAATTCAATACGAGATCGGTAACATATAGATTATTTACAAAACGTTATATATCAATGAACACTTTTTATCTCATTTAATTCATTGTGTATATAACGATTTTGTTTACTGTCAATTAAGTATCATTGACAATATACTGAAATACACAAGAAGTCAATAACAAGCATAAACTAAGGATACTGGTAAATCTTTCTTTTTTTAAGTTTGATCCACATGTACACCGTTCTTTTGCTGTTGAATCAAAATATTCAAGAATATAACACTCTGATGTCAAAATTACCTGTCGAAAAAATAACAGCAAATGTTAAAAACAAACTTTTTAAACTTTTCCTCGTCATCTGTCGTTGTAAAACGTGTCCATTAGAGTTATCGCGCTTTACACCACTTTCCTTCGATTATTTAAAGTAACTCGAGTCAAATTGTTTCGCGCGCGCGTTTGCAATTCCAGAGGTGACATACAAATACAGATCATAGCCGTTTACTTTATCAAATTAAGACACCTTTCTTTGTTAACAATTTAGAAAATTGAAGACAATATCTAAATTACCACCCCCAAGTCATTTACATTTCGTGCTTTAGGGTGCCTTTGGTATGACTCCGGTCTGCCTCATATATATTGAGTATATGTGATTGTCCATATTTTAAAAACCTTTAAGACCCCCTTCTTTAATTTAAACTTCTTTTCTTCTTCTTCTTCTTCTTCTTCTTCTTCTTCTTCTTCTTCTTCTTCTTCTTCTTCTTCTTCTTCTTCTTCTTCTTCTTTAAAATTTAGAAGTTTACGGGCTTTCGTAAAAATGAACAAGGAAAACTCAAAATATACAACTTTATACAATAAGACTTTTGTTTAGTCCAAACAATTTTTTTCAGTACATGTACTGTATCTTAGAAGGTCCTCAGCCCGCAGATTCAATTTACAAGTACGTATACAATGTTTAATTTAACGATATATGGTTGACATGAAAAGGTTGATAAATATTCAATTTGTGGAAGATGGCTGTGAACACAGAACACAGTTCAAAGTTCAAGGGAAAAAAGGGGAAAATGCACTTTTAATATTTTCAAAATTACCAGAGACACAAATAACATGTAATTTATGTCTCTGCAATTACCCACAGGGGCAACTTATCCGCTCTGCTCTCTATGACATATATAAGGAATAAGGAATCATTCTTTGAGTATTATGAGGTGATAATTTTGGTCGGGGCGTGATTAAATCCAATAAAGCCCGAAGTCCTTTATGATAGATTTGATAACGCCCCGACCGAAATTATCATCTCATAATATTCAAAGAATAATTCTTTATTACTTATATTTATATAATTTTAAACCACCTTACGATTAAATATTTAAATTTAAATAAGCAACCCCCGCTGGCGCCTCAATTTGGCTTTATGAGTTATACAGTACAAAATCGATACGTAGTGTTATCACAGGCAAAGACACAGGAAAATGTAAATACATACCAGTGTATATAAATAATTTAATAGGTGTATTATTTATGTACAATATATATATAGCATAGAGTGCAGAGCTTATAAGATGCCCCAGTGAATTACCCATGCGAGCATCTATAATTAGGTATATAGTTACCGATATGTGTAGCATCTATACATGTATTTCTTTAAACATCGCAATAGTTAGAATAATTAGTACAACGTGCAATTGACTTGCAGCATTCAAATTTTTATTGCTAAGCGAACAAATCGGGCGACTTGAACATAGCAAGAATTGAAAAATATACATATATACATCTTTGCAAATTTTTTCGGAATCTATATGATGACATAATTTTATTACTTGTATCTTTTATTATGATGCAATTAACATAATGTTTTCGAAGTCGTAACAGTCAATAACAAAAGTGTTCTAAATTAAAGTGCATGATTGTTAGGTAAAGGTATATGCGTTAAAATGAGTGATTATGGGGCAACGGTACTGCCGTGCGACCATGCAAGTACCATTTCTCACCAGTGCATTGTTACGTCATTTTCCTAATAAAATGATTTTATGTATTGATAAAATGACTTAATCAATGCACTGGCGAGAAGTCCACAAATTGCTTTAAAGTGCGTGATTGCGGGGAAGACGGTGAAAGAATTTCGTATTTTTCTGAACAATTAAACGACTTGTGTTTTGATTTACATCGATTTATTATATACTTGGTATAAAATACAGTGTATTTGCACCCTGATCGATATGAACAGTGACACGCGCCTTTACCACACCCTCTGTATCATCACCCTTTACCACACCCTTTATTACGGGCCGCCGGAAGGCGGTCCGTTATTTGATACACATTTAAATATTGTTACTGCGTTTCTGCGGGATAGTTCTTTTTTAATAGAATTAATACTATGCTTATTTTTATCAATTAAAAGTAAATTTGCATGTAGAAATATGTTTTATGCCTTTTAGAAAATATCACATATTTTTTGTTTTACTCGTAAATGAAAAGTAGGTCATAATTAGTAGATTGTCGTATTTGGCGCGTTTTTATCGAGACTATAGTCTATTCGGAAAATTTCGGAGTCCTTCATTCTTTTCAAAACAATGCATCAGGATCGGTATGCGGGACATACTAAAGACCTGAAATACTAAAGACCTGAATGTCATTAAATTTTATATAAATGATATATTTGAATTTCTATGTGCCGTGTCAAATAAAATGACTTTGCGTGTGTATTTTTTATATTTCCATGTAAAATGTGGTAGAAAATGTGAAATGAAATGACATTATATCAATTATTTACGCAAGAATATGACAGAAATGAAAATTTGAATTGACTGGAAAATTTGAACTAATCAATTCTTATTTTATTATGAGGTCTCTTGAAATCATATATTAAACTAATGCATTAAGTTTTCATTCAATAAAATGCAACAACAACAAAAACCAAAATGGTTTGAAATACATAATCTCCAAGAGAAAAATGATGAGTTGAACTTTGTATTAGAGTAATGTACAAATCAATGTGTTCTCCATTACTTCATACTATGGCAATGATCATACAATTTCCGTTAGAAATGCTTACAGTAACGAAATCGATTCTTAATGATAATAGTAAAATGTTAAACTTTAAAACAAGTTGCTGAAAGTATATTAAAATTTACCGTAAAAATTAGTACAACCAACTCTTATTTTCTTCTTTGTGGTGTGTTTTTATGTAAACAACCAATGATTCATACAACAACTATATTTTTGCGGCCCATTTGACGCTTGCGTCATTTCACCTTTCTGGAACACTTTTGCACTTTTTATCGGATTACCTCGGATTTTATTCTATTTTCTTTGCATATCACATTGCCAAAATCTGTATCACATCATATGAACTCTCTACTAATATCAGCCTTCGGGCCTTCGGCCCTCGGGCTAATATTGGCGTCTCGGATGTAATACAGATTTTACCATGTATTATATTCTCTATACATGTATATCATACGCACATGTATCGTGGCAATTAATTTATGGTTTATGAAGTAACTGATAAATAAAATCGACACTGACTCGACAGTACCATTTTATCCCAATCAGCACCACTGAAGGTACACAATTACGCACATATTAATTAAGTGTTATTTACAAACTTAATTAAATTTATTTCACTTGACTTAATAGTAAGAAGTTGCCCTATGTATGTACAATTAGAAACCTACGCACGGCACTGACATTAATCATCAAGGTTATAGATATTCTAGTCCAAGATTTTATCGCTATACTCAGAAATCTCGTGTTATTTCCGGATTTCCTCAGAAACAAAATGTCCGTTATACACCGAGAACGACGTCCGTAGGTTTATTGGACTCATCAAATAAATGTGTTAGAAATTGTACAGATACATAGAGAACACGATATTCTTGATTCAGAAGCCTATTACTGGCCCTATTAAAGGTAATCAACAAATGGAAAATACTAAAAGCCTCCAAATAAAAGTGTGATTCCGGTTCAAATTGAGGCCAAAAGTTGCATGGAATTCTTCCAGACAGAAAATTTATGCGAGTTTAGATGTATCAAGGAAGAGAGGAGAGTTATTGGTAGAAGAATGCGCTCCATTCATTTTTCACATTTCCCCATTTTCTGCAAGTGTGAACCCCGCCCTTATAACCTTAAAATGTGTCATATGGTGATAAACATTGGGGTTTAAGACTCTTTTGGGAGACATTAGAACAAGAAGCAATTTGTAAAGGACTGCATTGAATGATTTGCTTACGAAGGGCCTTTAACACGAGTTGAGAAATAAGGAAGTGAATCTTGACGGCGCATGATTTTATATGATTTTACCTAAATGAGAGAGAGAGAGAGAGAGAGAGAGAGAGAGAGAGAGAGAGAGAGAAATAGAACATGCATGCGCGCGTGCATTTTGTTGAAAAGTTTGTTGAAAAGTTCTGATCTTTCTTTTTTCTTCCTGTTTTGAGAACTATTAATCTTCAATGTCAGCAAAACACGATTTGTCAGAATGGAAAGCAATGATAGTGAATTGATATGCATTGTGCATTGCATTGAGAGAGAATAAAAGATTAACTTATAGTTACAGAGATCGGTGAAGTACAGACAGATAGAGTCTGGTTGCCTGAATGATAAACGAAGAAGCCATCAAATGTTTGAATGTTTGAATTTCTTTAAATATTTTTACATTTTTATCATAAGACAAAGAGACGTCACCCCAAAGTATCACATGTACATCAATTACACTCTAAAAGTTAAAAAATATAAGATTATACATAAACGATTGCTTTAATAATGAATATTTTTACACACGAAAAACAAGTGATGTGCATCTTTTAAAATTCCACATGTACAAATTAATTGGGTTGGCTTTTATATTACATTGATGAAGATAAGAATTAAGAATATTACTGCGCCTTAATTTAATAATAATTTAATGAATAATGTTTAAAAATCATCGAGCAAACTAGAAATATTTAGGAGGCTTTGTAAAATCCCTCTGTAGTTTCAGACTTAGTTATATATGGTTCAACAGTTATAGCGTGTCAAAATTCTAGAGCATTCCTCTCATTTGAAAGCCAAGGTCATTGTAGCGTTTTGAAAATACGTACAACTTTTATCAAGTTTTTGTTTAAATATGTGATACACTTCACTCTTATAATGAATGAAATGAGACAATGGGGGATATTTTCTGTAAGCTCTAAGTCTTTCAGCTTTGATTGAGTACGATGCACGCATAATTAATTAATGTCGAAGGTCAAGGTTAATGATCACTATGTAAATTCCCTTACCATTTCATACATTAGGTAAATCATTGATCGGTAAGTTAAAAGCCGTGTTACGTCAATATTTGGGTATATTGTTTGTCACACAATTAATCGTTTGGAAATGAAAATAAAACGACTATTTCACGATGAAATAATTAGAATTCTAATATCATTGAAAGCATGAAATTACAATATCGTGTCCTGTTCGGATCACTTCCGGAAAGCCTTCTCTTGGAAAAATAATGTCTCGCGTGAACTCGCGAGATTCTGTTGATGGCCTAATCGATTTTTAGGTCTATAGCTAATGTAACTTATTAGAAAATTGTGATAACAGGAGGATGAACTATAATTGAAATGGTATTTGAATAAAAATCATTTTTTTTTCCTTTGATAAAGTAGCAATTGTGTTAGCTACTCTTTTTTTTACCCGTTTCAATGTCTTTAATGTATGCATATCAAATTACAGTCCAATTCGAAAGAAAAAAAATGTTGTAAAAAAACTGTCTCGTATTATCAGCATTATATTACAGTTGAATAGTCTTGATATAAACATTGTGTTATAACTATAACAACCATTATGATTAAATAAATAACAAGAAAAAAACAATTCTATCAGAAAAGCCAATTCGAATAATATTGGAGACTTACATTGTATTCAGTTGAAATTATAACATCTCATGAAACTGATATTTGTGACACTGTTACATTGTATGTTCATATTCACGTGTTAGATGTGTCGTTTACTAATTAACAATTTTAAATTGTCAATGAGTTCATGGCAACAATTAGTTATAGACGCATTGACAATTAAAGATTGTTAAATAGAAAAACACAGATATTTAAATTTTTTGTGCAAATGGTTGACGTATACAGTGTCAGCAATGCATGTTTTCCATGCGCGTTGAATAGCGATAATGAGACGTTTACTAAATAGTAATTTCTTTTAACAAATTTAAACGGCTGATTCTTTCTTTTGGTTTCAAAATCTTTTTATTGGTATAAAATTCTAAACACTAGTAAGTTTTAAGGACTTTTCGGTATATTCATGGGCACAGGAATTAAATGTATATATAACTATAGAAAGTACGTGTAGTTTGTGTCCTCTATTTCTAGACATAAACCATATATTACATATTTTTCCATTTCAAAAATATGAAATCAAGAGTTAGCCAGCCGACTTTGATTTTTATGCAGTCAAAAGTGAATTCTAAAGTAAAGATACAGTAAATAGAAAATGACAACAACAAACTGTCAGCCATCTCAAAAATCCATCAAACAAAATACAAATTCAAAGATGCCCACTGGTTTATAAAAATCATGATATAAAATTTATTCTTTCAACGATGCTTCATAACAATAGCTTTGATTAGTAGGATGTAACGCGGCTTAAATGTTTGGTAAACGCAGTGTTTTCAATGTCAATTTCTGTGTAATATGAAGGTAATAAGTAATAAATATCGACCCGTGTCAATGTGGGTCCCATGTTGGACCAATTTTGGTTTCCTAAGTAAATCACCCCATCTATTCTTTCAAATACAGAACATATACAAGGAGAAACTTTATTTAATTGCTACCTGGGGTTTTTTGGTGTTTTTTTTTTGGGGGGGGGTGGGGGGGGGGGTTGTGTTTTGTTTTTATTTTATCGAATTGGCTCTCTCTGAGACATTGCTTGAAACTCATTCCATAAACGGACAAAATTTAGGTTCTGTTTACAGTGTAATCATATAATTGAAACACTTTACATTTATATTTGATAAGACAGTATTTTGTTATAGTTGTATATTCGTCATATTTGTAATTGCTGAAATCGAATTACACTGTAAATGGTATTTAATTAGTAAAAGATTCATTATCTTAATATTTTTTTTTATACTTTCCAAACTATTAGTAGTGACCCGGCCTGTGCATTCTGTATTGAGAGGTTCGCTCTCTATCTAAAGATCTTGGACTGTAACATGATAGACTCTTTTTCACCCCCCCCCCCCTTTCTCTTACCAAAATGTTCCAAAATAGCATGACGTATAAAATAATTTTTTTTAATGCTGTTGCTATCGGTAAACGATATCGATTTAACCGCAAAATTACAATCGGAGCAAATTCATGAAAAATTGATCATGATGCATTAATTCATAATGATTCATTTATCATCTCCCATACCTGTCTTAGTAAATAAACATGCAGATTTTGACAACACAAATATGCAGTCTGTCGCCAAAGGCAAACCGCGTCTCATTTGTGCGGCTACAATCTGCTCATTTGCGCAAATTGTAAATGCATTATCCATGCAATATCTAAATTCTAAATTAGATAAATTTCCATTAATTTTTTTCTCTACGCCCTCTCTTTGAACATTATGAGGTATTGTACAGGTTTTCTGAATTATGTTTTTATAATTATTGTTTTTCTGCGAATCAAGGTCGTTCTGAAAAATAATGGATACATAAGTGAAAATTATTCAGTTTCCAATGGATTTTTTCTGACAAATCAATCAATGATATTTTGATAAATGAATATTTAACAAGATTTGCCAAGCTAACAAGAAAAATACTATACTGGATAATATGGAAATTCTCCATGTTGTTGCTGGATTTGCTAAAATGAGGCTGAAACGGGGACATACATTGGGGACATTGGACTGTACTCAGTTTGATGCCAATATGATTTATATGAATAAACAATTTAAAGCAACACAAAAACTGTTTTGGCTCTAAACTTCTTTTGAACACATTAGGAAGAGTTAATAGAAAACAAGTTTAGCTTTTTTTAAAAAGCTTACCGTCTTTAGAACAAACCATAAACAGCAATTAGTTATCAAAGACAAGTTAATTCTTTTTATATAAATGTCAACTTCCTCTACATAGCATGGCAAGTGGAACATATGTCATGTGTCGTTTAAGTCTTCGTGTCTAAAATTGAGAACTGCTAACCCGAGCTTGTAAGTTGAGATCGACTATAGGGTAAAATAGATCTTAGGTAGGGTCGTAGACTCGTATTATTTTTATAAAATCAAAGTTATCCCACTGCATCAATCTATCTTAGGTGCAAATAACTTTACCGATATTAGGCATACCGCATCAATTTTTTTTAATTTTGTATAAATATTTGAATAAACAATGCTTAAAGAAAAACAAATAATTTCAATAGATATTATAGAATGTTACTTTCAACTAGTTGGACCTGAAAACCAAAGGCTGAATTTCATTCATAGCTACATGTATTTTGTATTGCTTTTTCGTTTTCTCACTTTTTAAGATTTGAAAACTACGAAATTTGTTAAGTCGTACATGAAAAAGATCATTAGAAAATTATCTCCCTTGCACCGAACAGTATTTCAACCAATGAAATAAATGTAAATTTTCACATCATGTATTTTCTACCAATCACAAAGGAAAGGAAGTGCAAAACCCGGAGACTGTAAATTATTTCAACTCTTTATACCGTCTTCCAAGGAAGACGGTAATGAGGCCAAGTTACGGGTAAGATCGACTTCGCAAATTTAGTAAAATTATCAAATCTTTTAAATATGTTTTGTCCAAATATATATGTAAAAAATAGCGTGCTCTTTTTTCCAACATGTTAGAGAAAAGTGGTTGAACATTTTCACATTTTTACATGTATAAGAGTATCATATGCGAATTGATAGGAAATTAAGTGATGATAAAACGTTTACCCAAATTTCAGAAAAAATATGTTAATTAAAATTTAGGTGTCAGGTAAATAATATAATGTACGCATGTGGGGAACTGGAAACATGCTTTTTTGTTTTTGGTCATTTCATGCATGTTTGCATTTAAATTTACACGAAAGTATTGAATAAATTATAACTGACGCCATATAATGGAAGCATTTCTTGTGATTTAAGACGGTTAATGGAAAGGCAAAGTGGCACTCAATGGATGGATGGAATGTACGTATAATACACATTTGTTCTGAATTCCTGAACGAGAAAAGTCCTGATTACGAAAATCTCATTAACAAAAACGATTTTTTGATTTTCTTCCATGACCCGGTCAGTAATACAGAGACTGTATGGTACATGATATATGACCGAACCATTGGCTCTCGACCTGGTTCTAAAATCGTAACAAATTCTTGACTCTCAATGAGACGCCAACTGGCAAGAATCGATACCACCTACCTTCATTGGCATACATGTAAACACGAAAACAAGTAAAAGATTACTAGATATAATGCCTGTATTAACTATGTTGTTGAGATATGATAAATCTTTGATTACGCAACATTCTAACATATAATTACTGAAAAAAGTTATGAACGCTGCTTATCGATAAGGCCTATTTACCGGCTAGATTATTAATCTTTGATTTACACCACTGCTACGAAATAAAAAAAAAGGCCATGCATGGTCTTGGAATTTAATAACACGAAACGGTACAATAATACAAATTGTAGAATTCCAAGATTGTTTTCGCTCCTCTTTGGAGGAACCATCGTAGATAGTGGAAACAAATAATAAATTGTCAAGAAAACAAAGCAAGACTCTATAGAAAACAATTGGAATCTCGTTTGCAACGCTACAAAGAACCCTAATGGCCAAAATGTGAACTTGCGGAGAACGACAACGCAAGATGTGAATTCTCTATGTCCACGAGATTTGATTTTCATTAGAAAGTCGGATTTTGTGAGCTCATCTAGAAATGATTTATTGTATTTTGCGGGGAATGACGGTCTATTTGCTATAATTGGTGATCAATGATATTGGACGGAGAACCAACCCATTCAGAAATTACTCCCATTTATCAACCAAACAGTAGTGTAAACAAAATGGAAATTCGTTTATCATCCCTCCATTTATCTAGAAAAATGTAAGCTATTATGGTCAATTCTTGTTGTTCTGAAATGCCTTGCTTTCTTTGTCCATGGTAGCTTCCTACAAAGTTTTAAGAGAAGTCATGCTGACCAAATGGGCTTTCAGGAAATCTTGGTGCACGGGAACAAGGTATTGGTTTTATCAACAAGGTGATGGACCATGCTTGTGTATACTATAATCACCCGTTTACAAACAAGGAAAAACGATTCGCATAAAGAGAGACCTGTTTGTTTGTTTGCTTCCACTAGCTTTGTCAATGCTGCCGTCTTTTACAAAAATTCAGATTACTGAGAAACAAATTGACAAAGTTTGGTTCTCAAACGTCTAAATTTTGAAAAAGGCACTGCCCAATATATCAGTTTGACATGACTTGTTTCAACGGCTTTTTAAAGGAAAAAAATTTCGTGTTGATTGTTTTCCATGTTTAAGAAAAATTGTTAATAATTACTAGTTGACGACGCTCATTATACAACAGAAGCTGTCCATATTTAAAGAGTAAATCAAATAAAATAAGATCAATAATTTATTATCTTATCATTTAGCTACATGTATATATAATAATTGTTCGTGAGGAAATAAATTGTCTGTATTGATATATCATTTGGATAAATGTTGCTAAAGAATGTGTTCGTTTTTTGACCAATAAAATAACTGATATGGGGTTTGAGTGTTTATTAGAATAACATTGGAGATTTATAACAATTATCAAGTAATAAAACATCAGTACAACATTTACATCAAGAGAAATCTGAAAGACATGGCTACGTTCATATCACACGATAGGCTTACAAAGTAATGATAAAAAATATACCCCCTATCGTCTACATGCGTATTACAGCGTAAACAACTACGGTTCCATTAAAATATCAAATTGTGAAAATATATATGTTATAACTCATTAAAACCGATGGTAAGTTTTGATTTTAAAAAAATCCGGAATAAGGAAGGAGTCTTCTCGTTTTCAGACATACTTCTTATATTGAGAAAGTCATGAAATTTTAACACAGTCAAATTATTAATAGACCATATTACCAAGTGAAAGTATCAGTTTAATCAAATTTGACCTTCTTTTTTCGCACGAAGGTCAGGTCAAGGTCATTATCTCTCTTTCCTCCACTTTAAGGATGATAAAAGTAGATGTAGTTATATGTTGTTATGTAGACATCTCTTCAAGATATAAAGTATCTATTCTTCAATGAAATGATAAATAATCACAATGTGTATAAGTTTTTACAACTAAATTGATCTATTTATAGAATGAGCGTTTAATAACGTTAATAAAAATGTAATTTGAATGGAAAATCATATTTTAAAATACGTTCTTAAACCCAAATATCTTCTGATTAGTTCGATTTAGTTGAAAACTAAGCATTAATGCTAGATAAGCTCATAAATGTATACCGTAACTCTGAATTACAAAAACGTGATATTTTCACACGCCAGTGTTCCGCCCAAAATAGTCCTTGTTACAATCTAAACTCTTATGCCAAGTTGTAAAATAGTAAGAAAGGAAGAATTATATAATCTTTTAATTTCCTTTCATCTTGATTTAATGAACATTTAATCAATTGTTCTTTTGATGTTTTGACAAATCAAAAACCAGAGAAGACCCCTTCTTTAATACGATTTTTCTTCATCTTTTACCAAAAAAAATCATATAGAACGCTAAAAATTACAAAGATGTATGTAAAGTTTCAGGTCTTTATTTTAAACCTGGAAACGTCTGGCTTGATTTATTTCTGAATGATGGTTCAAAATATTGTTTTTGGCACTATTTATATTGCTACTACATGTAGTTTAGAAATAAAGATAAATTAATATTTCATTGTACGAATAATTTGATGGATTTTAAGGTGGCTCAACGAATACGTCAATATACACGTAATGTGTATATAATTATGGATGTACAAAGCATTTGCTTTTAAACTATATTTCACCTGTAAAAATCAATGTTAGCTCTGAACTATTTTACGATTTTTTCCTATATTTTGGGAGAAAAGATAGGTCTTAACATTAGTTGATTGGTAATGAAAATATCCGATTGATATTTTACTTTTGTGAAGAAAAAAATCATTGCCTACTTTTTATATCCAGAGATTTCAAACTAAATTTATACATGAACGTATCACTCATGATAAACATATATCAATCAATGAAAATTTCAAGATAAAATGAAATAATAAAGCCTAAAATTTAACGATCATAGCATAAAAAATTGCCGAAAAAAATTGAGCCACTTCAAATTTGCATTTCGAAATCCTTACCCTTGACCTTAAGTACAGTGTTTTCTGTAAAAATAAGTCTGCACACATTTGTTTCATCGAAAAAAAACCCACCTGATACTAGATTTCCAATCTATAACACAAAACGGTTAATAACACACATATTAAGCTTAAAAAGAAACACGTTATGCCTTTACAAGAATATTTCCATCACTTTTATTTGAACTAAAGGGAAGACGGATTATATTGTCAAAAGTAAAAGTATACTTGTATAAATAATTAATATGTCCTTCCTACGTAAGAGTAAGGAACAATAAATAAGGTTAAATATGGCGTCACTTATAACTTGGAATAAACTGGTTCACACTACACCTCGGCAACTGGTGACAGTTTTCCCGGCGATCCTTTAATGGACCCGTTCTCGTCATGCTTGGACAAGACGGTCATATGGAGCTCCGAGGTCGAGATTACGCTGGTTTCCGTGGAAACACTATCCATGGACGCGTTGGAATATTTACTCATTCGATAATTATTACCTTTTTTATTATCGAGGGAAAAATCTTTCCGCAGTAAAGAAACTGTATCACAGTGATTGGCTGCACTGTCAACTTGCGTAATATCCGGGGAATGAGACAATTCCGAATTTTCTTCATGCTTAATTTTGGAAACATCGTTGATGTTTGAAAAGTTATCGTTGGTGTGGGTTTTTCCTTTGTGGACGCCTCCTTTGGTTTTGCCCGCTCTGTCCTTCGAAGCTGTACCACGTGGTCCCCTCGAGGCGGCCTTTTGATCTTTAGAAGGAGAAGTAGCTCTTGAATCCACATTTTCACTGGAATCCGACTTTTCTTTCAAGTCTGTTGTTGACGATGCGTTTTGACTTAGAATTGACTCAAGACTGAAATTTAAAAAATTGTCAAACATTTTAAACGGATTCATTTTGTCCCCTTCATTTTACATTATTTATAACTGCAACATACATAATTAAGGACGAAACATACGTTAATAATACAAGAATAAAAGAAAAAGGAAATAAAAGTCATGTTCAATAAATGTAAATTACAACATCGATGTTGATTTCCAGACAGCTCGTCGACTGTGTTGTAATAACAGTTGACTGTTATAATAGCAACTCATTCTGAAATACACATGTAAAAACGCGTGTCTTACCCATGGTTGCATCCACTGATAGCGTGTGGGAAAATTGAATAAAAACAACTTACTAAACATTCAAGAACAATCAGTGTTGCTCAAATGAGATGTTTTATATCAACCGCGATGATGAAATGTATTATATCAACCATGATGAAATGTATTATTATATAAAAAATAATGAAATGTATTATATCAACCATGATGAAATTTATTACATCAACCATGATGAAATGTATTATATGAACAATAATGAAATGTATTACTTAAGTATATCAGCTATGATAATGAAATGTATCACATCAACCAGGATGATAAAATGTCAAAAAATCAGCCATGATGACGTGTGTTTATATCAACCATGACGAAATGGAAATATATATTGAAATTGAATATTAAAAAAATGCATGTTGTAAATAAACCATGATAAGTTGGTGACATGTTATATGTAATCCATGATTAAATGTAATATATGAACAATGGTGAAATGTAAGATATTAGCTATGATGAAATGTGTTTATATCTACCATGATGAATTCTAACATAATAACATAATAACAATGGTGACATGTTATATACATTTATAAACCATTATGAAATGTAACATATTAACCCTGATTAAATGTACTCTATCAATCTTAAAGCAAACTATTATAGATATGGTTTTTGGCAAAGCAATACTACTTGAATGACAAAGGTCAATCAAATTAAGCAATTACTTATTGATGTTTGCTTCTACTTATCTAATTAAATGTACTTTATTTGGACTCACTCGTGCAATGGAGGGGGTTCGGGAAGGGGTTTTGTAAATCCATCCTTCCCTGTTAACCAATACGTTTTGGCCAAACCTTTACCCTGCAAACAAAAATGAACACGATCACAACTACTAACTTATCATAGGTATATACTAAAAATCTACTAAATCTAGTTCTAGAATTTTTTTCAATAAGTCGTTGAATGAATTTGCACGCCTTTGTGAAAGTGTAATGTACGTATTCGTTTAAACCTTTAATTCCACCTCGCCTCTATATTCGATACGATATCCACCAAGACTATCCAAGACATCTTTAGTCATCTCACTGATATGTATTCTGAATGCTACAGATATATAACGATTGCTTATTGAAACATTTCAATGACTTAAAAAACAAATCAGATTCTAAGACAAGCTTTGTAAATTTTAATCAAGATTCAATGTCAGCGCACCTGCTCCTGACGATTCCATTCTGGAAGCTGTGTTAACGGTGTCTCCAAAAAGACAATACCTAGGCATTGTCAGACCGACTACCCCAGCTACACAGGAACCTTAGGATCAAAGATTGCAATAACTTAAACAACTCAGAAACCATTTCAAACCACATTCGTATTCAGCAGAGGGGTGCCCGCAAAACTTTGTGTTACAGATAAGGGAATTTTAGCGAGCGCTCTTAAGCAATCGCTCTGTTGAATACGCCTTAGAATTTGTTCCCTAACAAACAATAAAAATCAAGTAATAATAAATTGTCTACAATATTTTATAATCATAAACAAAAATCCAATACCTGAGTGTAAACCAATGCGCAGACGTAAAGGAACTTCCGGCATGTGACGTATGGTAAAAGACCCGCACTGACTGAGCAGATCGAGAGCCATTGTACCAATTTCACCGGCGTGGCGATTTCCATTCGCCATCGGAAGACCGCTGACTACCATGTAGGCATCTCCAATGGTTTCTACCTAAAAAAAACCCCAGAAAATTAACTTTGATTAAAAAGTAAATGAGAAATATTTGATTATCAATCGGTCAATCAATCAGTCAAATTTTCTGGTAGTTTGTCACAGCATCAAGTTTTAATTGTTCTAGGAATCAACGAAATTATACATATCTATGCGCGAGTAGTTATTTTCTGATTATTATCATACGCTTACAAAAGAACGATAATAGAATTCTTATATATTTAAAAAAAAACCTTCTTTAAAAAAACAAAAAAACCAAAAACAACAAAATAATGAAAGGTTGTTAAAAAAGCTGTATTTACCTTGTAGACATCATAATTATCAATGGTAGCATCAAACATTGTGTAGAGATCATTAAGGAGGTCCACCACTTGCATCGGAGTACTACGAGCTGAGATTGTTGTAAAACCAACAATGTCGCTGAAATAAATGGTCACTTCTTCGAACTCTTCGGCCTCAATCGGTCGGCCAAGTTTCAGTTTCTCTGCCACAGATCTAGGAAAAATTTATACACGTTTATCAACTTTGTAATTGTTAAATATGAAGTAACTGAATACCCTTTCTCTCCGTTTTATTCTAATTTGTGTATGCAAAAGAGATTTCTGTCCACTATCACTTATATTTTTATTCGGCGGAAATATGGCACGTAATCTATGTTGAAAATGAGTGTATAGTAGCCTGGAGGTCCTTAATGTTCGTGGATTTCGTAAATTTAAGAGTTTCGAAGATTATGTAAATTTTAAAAAAAAGACTTTTCAATAAAAACTGATAATTACATAAAACTTAAATAAAACATTAAATTTCGAATATCGACTCAAAAAATCGCCACCCCCCCCCCCCCCCCCGAACTTAAATTATTCGACAGAATGATTAAAATCTCACGGAGGAAGCATGCGGAAGAGGAGGAGGTCCGTCTTCTTCTTCTCCTCCTCCAGCTGTACCGTCCTCTCCTTCACCAGGTCCTCAAGGTCATTGGAGTACTTCTCCAACATCCGAAACATGGAGTCGACGATGTTCGTCTTCCTTTTAACGAAATACGGAATACACTTGGTTTCAATGTAAAATTGAACTTCAACTTTATTTATATTTCTTTTGCGAAATACGAAATAATTTATAGAAATTGATGTTATGGTATAATTTACATAAACTTTATTCATCTAGCTTTACGAAATATGTAAAAAACTTTATATTTTTTGAGTGGAATTAACTTGACCTTTCAGTCAAAATGGACCGTCGCCAATGTGTGTAAAGGCAGGAAATACAGTACGATTGTGTCTGATTTGTAAATTTTGAATTTAAAACTTAAAATCCGTCTGATCGATATTTTTTCATAGTATATTTTTTTGTCGTTTGTTTTTTTTTTAAATGTGTTTTTCCATGTTTGTTATTTATCATAGAAAATGTCATTTTTTAAAGGCATCGTTTCAACTTGACCTACTTTCCTCCGGCAATGGACTTGAACTGCTGATAGATGTCCTCTATGGTAGGCCTGAGATCGGGACTTTCGGACCAGCATTGCTTCATCAGCACAATGTACTGAGGCTGGGCTGCTTGAGGTGACACTTTTGGACGGATTAGTGGGGGAGGGTTACGTAATCTTTGTATTAACTCTGCAATATCAAACGAAAGACATTGCATTTCAATCTATTGACATTGACGATGCAACATTGCAAAAACTTGATTCTTTATTAGATAGTTAATAGTAATATTTGCATATTCTTTGGTGGTTTTCTAAAAACCTTTTGACTTGTATTCCAACATCCCATAAGGCGGTACTCGAAGAATCACTTCCTGCATAATGATAGCGAGGCTGTATATATCGCCCTTTTCGGAACCTTTCGTTCCTGGAAACGGATCACGTAAATGTTCCGGTGCTATCCATAGCAGTTCTATAATTATGGAATATAAAAAAAATTAATTTAGCAATTTGAACAAGAACAATGTATAAAATGAGATACTGGGTATCACTGTCATTATTGTCTGACGTCACAGCAACAAACACGTTTGGAAATTGAAGCTAGCACCGTCATTTCATTTATACTTTGGAATGGGGGCATACTCAACATAGTAGTGACCTCATCTCATCTCATTCGCTGCAGATTCCCCAAATGGAGTTAAAATAATTCATCCAAACTTGTTTGAAAATGCGTATGTACTATAAGGAAGACGTCAGAAGTTCTCCTTTTTGCTTACAACAGAAAATATCTATATCTCACTTGACAGGTGAGATACAGTACATCAATAACATGAATGATCAACAGGCAATAGTCTATCATGTGCCATGTATAAATTTTCCGGAATCTGCACCTTAGAGGGTGCAAAATTACCACCTTGGCACTGGCATAATTATCTGGCACAGTATTCAAAGTTTATGGGAAAAAAATATGGAAATCTTAAGGAGATATAGACCTACTCCATTCATGTCACATTGTCTTTTGAAATTAATGGTATACTATTGATCATAACTTTATCCATTCTGTCTTTCACAAACTTTAAGTCTAACAGCATCTTAAGGAGATATAGACCTACTCCATTCATGTCACATTGTCTTTAGAAATTAATGATATACTATTGATCATAACTTTATCCATTCTGTCTTTCACACACTTTAAGTCTAACAGCCTATATACTGCAATTGGATAAAGTGTCATTTCCTGATCTGGAACTATTGAATTATAAACCCGAGACTTCTACTTTTTTCCGAATAGAAAAATTTTAAGGAGGCTGGATGGTAAACAAATAGAATTACATCAGATATGTTTAAAAAAAAATTAATTTGACATTTTTTGCTTTATGCTATCATAAATCAAAGAATAAAATCCAAATGTTTTAATATTTTCTTTAATCCGTATACGTAGCTCTTCATCGAAAGGAAATAAAAAATAGTCTTAGATGGCAACGGCCATCTAGCCCTCTTAAAAAGATTGTTATAATATTTTGATTTTTAAAATCGTCTTACGATCTGGATCGTAGTTGGCAGTCATCTTAGCACATTCTTTGAATCCAGGCATCCCAAAATCCGACAGTTTCAAGACCCATCGACTGTCTATGACGCAGTTCCGTGACTTCAAGTTTCCATGGGAACGGATTGGAGACCCTTGGATAAATCTTAGACCCTTGAAATTAAAAGAAAGTCCAGCTGTTGAACATCTTACATAATTTCAACAATAAAAGTAGGTTTTTAATATTTACAGAGATAAACTACATTTGAGAAATTCATATACTGTTTCAGAATTATAAAATTAAACAATTTTAAAATCTTCAGTTACATAACCTATCGTATACGTTTGATAAACCAATTCGTTCCTTATTTATTGCAACGACTTTTTAAATTTAAAAATTAGATTCATATCGTTAACATATCAATGGACACATGTCTGTTCTTTAATGGCAAATCATTATCGCGTACTGTTTAAGATATTATCAATAACATCGATCTATGTACTGTATCTGTACTTTGTATAATTATCGTACATGTATTATCACTATTATGGCTTCATTATATCTTTTTAAAGAAATATTGATCAACTTTGAAATTTATTAACAATAATATTTAAGAACGATTAGTGATACTGATTTATACGGAGACTGCACGACAAGACCGTGTGAGGTGCTAAGAGTAAATTATATACTCAGTAGTATGCACGATGTGCAGGTGCATAATATAATCAGGTGCGCTATAAGTATTCAGGGAAACCTTTAATCTCATATTTAAAAGAAAAGAAAGAGAAAATAACATCAACACCAGCTTCACCCCCTTGTCTCTAGGAGAACCCACATTTACTTACCACAAAGATGATGAATATGATTCTTAAAAAGCATATCATCAGCAAAAAATTAGCAACATGTTGCCATAATTAAACTAAAAGATGAGTATGACGAAGCAAAAAAAGATCACTGATTTTTTTTTACGACATAACAAAATGCGTACTGACTGAAACCAAAATTTAAAAAAGAACCCTTATATAAGTGAAAACAAACACCGTCGCAGAATGGATAATCCTACCATTTTGAGGACATTCTGTGTTGTATTTTGCTGAATATAGCAACGCCTTACTATTATAATTACACCAAAAAATTTAGTTTGGTAAAATAGCACTGTTTGGTCGTTTCGGGTTTCACGACGTATTAACAATTTACGTACTGATTGAAACAAAAAAAAAAGGAATCGAAGAAAAGAACCCTTACATATGCAAAAACAAACACCGTCGCAGAATGGATATTCTTCCATTTGAAGGAAATTCTGAGCGGTATTTGCTCACACGCAGCTTTTATTACGCCGTCTCAGACGACACGCAGCATCGTGTTGCAATGATAAGTCTTTAAGCATCCCTAAAACTCTCTAAAATACTGTGCGCGGTTATAAGGGCTGGATAATCGTTGCCATTTTTAGGATATATTTATTTCCTTTACACGACGGGGTTTTCTTAAGGAATAAAGAATCATTCTTTGAGTATTATGAGGAGATCAAATACGGTCAGGCGTGATCACAACTAATAAAGGTCTAAAGGCTTTATAATAGATTTGTTTACGCCCGACTGTATTCGATGATCACCTCATAATATTCAGAGAATGATTCTTTATAACTTATATTAACTAAGTGTTCAGCAATTATACGATTAAATATTGAAATAGTCATTGATGAAATATATTGAATTTTACATTACAAAGTCGATTCGTAGTTTTATCTCAGACAAAAACACTGGAAAATGTAAAAGTCTTTACTAAAAATTATAGTTTATGGCCGAAAACCATCATATCCAAAAGATTAAAAAGATTTGATGGCTAATAAGTTAACCATCCAGACTTTTTAAAACGAACTGAGAGAGAGAGAGAGAGAGAGAGAGAGAGAGAGAGAGAGAGAGAGAGAGAGAGAGAGAGAGAGAGAGAGAGAGAGACTGAGACTGAGACTTTGCCATGGGCAAATGCCTGGATAAAAGAACCCACTTTCATCATTTTAAAAGGCAGCAAACAACACTGAGAGTGCCATTGTTGTAGTGCTAGGAACAGATATGCATCGCTATTGATTTAAACTTTGCTTAAGAAGTATGAAAAAAATATGGATGACAATGCAAGTGCTTCGCCTCGACAGACCTACACGACAACGGAGGAGGCGGATTAAGAAAAAATATATCGTTAAAATCAATAAACAAGAACTGAATCCCACGCATCGATATCTATTTGATGTTCTTTATTTGAATATATTCATGACTCAGTACGAAATATAAATCTCTCTAGGTAGATATATATCACCACTCGTTTGTTTGTTTGTTTGTTATGAAATATTCAATCACTTTAAATATTTAAATACTTTGCTTGTTTTGGTACACATTTGACCTGATATCTAACCTTGCTCTAGACACAAAAAAAAACGTACCTAATGGCAAAATAAAATAAATGCTTTGTTATTGTTTACGTATTGGAAAGATAAAACCTGGTGTAAATTTTGTATCAGACTATGCAAAAATTTCATACTGTCTGTGAAGCCATAAATTGCAGACGTTATGAGTAATTCTAAACGAGATCATGATATTTATAGCAAATCTTTCGGAGAAATTTTATCTACAGAATAATATGACACTACTAGTAAATAACACTATATTGTCTTTACCTTTATTACTAGCAGTCTTTTCTGATATTTTAGTAGACAATATATATCTAAATATAAGCCTTAGGTTATAGTTTTACTAATAACTTAAGCCAATAACTTAGCTTAAAATTGTGAGAAACCGACAGCTAGCTATGTATTTTTTTTCTATTCCGTTTGACGCTTACCAAAATACAGTGGTGGAAAAATTCGACGAACTTTCCCCTAATTTGATGCAGTTAAAATAATTCAGTATAAATGGCAAAAGAGGAGAGATTTTAAAATTCTATAACTGAAAATAGTTAATCCATATGTTATAAAACTTATCATTTTTTTTTTTGACATTTTAAAGCTGTTCGCTTTAAATCAAACCAATCAATTTAATAAAAATAAACATATGGCCGTACGTTACACAAGATGTAAATAAATATAAATATCGACAGAATAGCTGGATTAATAGTATAACAAAACATGTTTTTAGAAATTTTGTAATTCGTAGTAATATCTTTAGGGTAAATTAAAACCATGCATATCAGAATCTGAGTCAGTTAAGCAATTTAAGACCAGATAGATAGGGTTTGATGCAAACGAAATCAACACAGTAGGCGTTAAAAGGGTTTTTAAAAAAATGTTTTGCATATATACATCAGGCAACGTCTCTTGATATTCACTAGAGAATAGAAGGAAGATTTACTCGGCGTATAATCCCACCTACGTTATAATTGCAGACATTTAAACTCCCATGTTTTTTAAATGAAAATTTAATTTGTCATTACATGAGAAAAAAAAATAAACTGATCAAGTAAATTTGACTTCAAATAATGGCTTCAGATAAAACCCTATATTTTGTCTTAAATTGCTTAATTACTGAAGAAACATGCATTTTCCAAAACATACTTTGTTGCGCTAATTTAGACATTCTGTCCATATTATTTTTATGTCTTTGATATCTTGTTTCTGGGTGACTCAGGTGACCTACTGCAATTAGTCTTCGTCCGTCGTCGTGTGTCGTCGGTCGTGTGTTAACAATCTTATATTTTTAACTTCTTCTTCTTCTTGAAAACTACAAGGCCAATTGCCACCATTTTTGGATTATATGTAAAGCATGTCTAGGACAAGATGAATCTAAATTGTGAAATTCATGACCTAAATTGTGAAATTCATGACCTAACCACCCTTGGGGCCTCATGGGGGATTGTCAGATTCGTTGCCCCTGGGTCGAGTTTAGGTCCTAGAGCGGGGCCAATACGGCCATATAGTGAAAATGTAATAAATTTTAGAATACCATCTTCTCTACTTTCGCAGTGGTAGAAGATGAAATATGATGTTCATAAAGCACTCCACATATATCATGAATATCATGGCTTCTGGGTCAGGAGTTCAGGCACTAGGGTGGCGCCAATATGGCCATAAAGTTAAAATGTATTTAATCTTAGAAAAACTTCTCTACAGCAACAGCAGAGGGAGATAAACTAAAATGTGAAATTCATTACCCTTACATTTCATGTACTTACAACATTGCTGCCACCTGGTAAATTTCAAAATCGCAATTTTTTTAATTATAATTTTAAATGGTTTGAGAAATATTGGGTAGAGCATTCTTATTAGGCAAAAACGGTCTGTAAATTAGGCATAATGTCATGAATCATTTTGCCTTTAATTTTCAAGAGACGCTATTGGTATTTTAAAATTGCCTGCGATTTGTAACTATAATCAGAAGACAGCACATTGGAAATCATCGGCAAACCAATCAGAGCTAATTTCGTTACTCAGTTTTAGCTAATACCATATACTCCTAGATAATACGATAATTCGATTAATCTAGTCACCGCCTCTGGATAGTAAAAGATGCATCGACGACCGATCATTATGGAAAAGAAAAATTTATCTTTTTTTCATCACATGAGATCTCATCAGTATACCGTTATCAAAAGTAGCATTTGTTTAGTGATAAAAATTACAAATTTGAATGAACAATCATTTATAATTTTTACCGTATATCCGGGGTTTTTTTCGCGCGTGTCAATCTGATACATTTTTAATTGGCGTCAGTTATTTTTGCGATTAAAAGAGTTTCTTATAGAAAATGATACAAAAAATAATTTCTGCGTATTCAATTATTTGCGATTTAAAAGAGATCGCGAAAATAGCAAAAATTAGATCATCGCAAAAATTACCGGATATACGGTACATGTATATATAGGTTGACATCTGGAACACGACACCCCTGCAGTCCGCCCCAATAATCACCACACAGACACACACACAAATAATTGCAAAAAACTGGTTTTTTGTACTCACTCTTACTGCATCTGAAAGTAAGGAGACTTTGAAGTCCCAGTCCAGTTTTATGTTTTCGTTCTTCAAAACATCCTGAATAAGTAAAAAAAAAGTTCGGTGTCAAAAAGATGTAATACTTCTACATATATATGCGATTTTGAAAAAAAAAAATCAAACATTGTCATTATGAAATCTGAAAGTAAGAGATATTTTGGTTATAAAAAGTTTTAAAAATATGAATAGATGAATATAAAGATAGGTTATTGATTGACTGAATATCCAACTTTGTAAATGCGAAAACTCAATAATGAAACTATTTGGATTTTTAAAAATCAAACGGTAAAGGCAATCATGCGCGGATCAAAAAAAATCAAAGTTATTAAATTTACTTACATGTATTATATAAACTTAACAAAAAAGGCTTCGGATTACCCCTTTTTGAACTTTCACCCCACCCACCCCCCCCCCCCCTTCCAGCCCTTTTTTGGAAAAAAAAACTGGATCCGCGCATGCAATCCATTATCCCAGGGTTACGTTATTAACATAAAGTGTTTGACTGTCATTTCCGGTGTCCGTATGGAACACTTACCCACAGGCTTCCTCTACTGCAGTACTCAGAAACAAGCGCCGGTCTCAGGGGATCAATGAGGAGACCATACAAAGGATTCACATTCTCGTGGCGTATGTCTCGTAACTGCAAATGAAGGATATCTAAAGAGTGAAAAACCTAATTAAAGTTCTGATCATGCCGCGACTTTTGATGAACTTGCAAAGAAAGAGCGAAGCCATTCCGTGATTGCAAGGGTACACTGAAAGGGAACTTGATGGATCGATCAGCGTGTACATGCATGCCGAGAAACGTTAAATGATATAGCTTTTAATGAATAAAAAAAAAAGAAAATACGGTATTGCCCGTAGGTTTATTATCATTAGATAATTTTGTTTGATAGTTTAACAATAAAAACGAGCTGTTTTAAAACTGACGGAAATTTTTTTTTAAGATAAAGTTAATATGCATACTTGTATTCTCGACAATTAGCACAAATTCGTACACTGCACGTTTAAATAACGTTTAGTAATTATATCAATTAATACATTGTATTTTAATTTATGTATTCATGATACTTTTAAACTGGTTTTCGCACCATGCCAAGTATATATACATGTATATCAATTCATTTTTATTTATGTAATAAAAAATAAAAAATATTTCTTACAAATATCATACAACTTTTCTCTAATTATATATCATTTATCCTACCAACTCCTTGTCAATGATTATACAAAGGACTTCAATGAAAACAGACTTTCTTTAATATGTTTATCAACTTTTCAATGATCCTACAAACAACCTACATATACGTAATTCATATAGCAAGCCAACCAACCTCACACTGAGCATGCAAACATCCCTGATTGATCCTACAAACATCTTTTCACCAATTCAGCAAAGAATGATCATAAAAACACCCTTTTGCCAATTCTACAAATGGGGCGGGTCCAGGATTTGATGTATGAGGGCCTCCATTTTAGGCAGGGGGTCTGGGGGCCGCCTTCAGGTCCCCAATTGGGTCCATGGCAGAGCCCTGGTGGGGTTTCTAAAGGGCAAAGCCCCCGGAAGCTCCTGGATTTTAGAGATTTTGTAGGGTAAAATTGAAGTCTTCAATTTATACTTTTGTGATATTTCTTCTGGTGAGTATACTTAAAAGTTAAACGATTGTTTCCAATTTTTAAAGGTTTGTAAATTTAAAACATCCATTAATCCCATCAAAAATTTCTGCCTGGCATAAAAGTATATCGAAACATTTCCCGTTATCTTTATAGAGGTCCAAAGGCGGAGCCCCCGGAAGCTCCTGGATTCTAGAGATATTGTAGCGCAAAATTGAAGTTTTCATATTTAGACTTTGGTGATTTATATTTCTTCTATCCCACCAAAACCACCTGCCTTGCCGAAATATAAGAGACATTTTCTTTTGTTTTTTAATCAGTTAATCGGTTTTAAAAAAAATCAAGTTCTATGGGTCGATGAAAATAAATTAAAAAAGAAGAAGGATGCCAGCTTGTATTACAATAATCATGGAATAGTCTTTAAAAAAACCTAATATAATCAATTACTTTAAGGTGGGTGACAGGTCAAATTTAACCCTCAAGGAGAGGTTACACCATTGGACCCATGGGTTTTCTTCTTACTACTCCATTGAAATTAGTCAAATGTAGAGAAATCCCTCGAGTTTCCAAAAATTGACAATTAAAACTCGCAAGTAACACATTTTTCTTTGCCAGAAGGAGTATGATTCAACTCAATTTTCAAAATTTTAGGGGAGCGCGCGCCGGATGCGCCCCCCTTGAATCCGCCACTGCTGAAGATGTCTGATCCTACAAACACTCTTTAACCGATTCAGACAACAATCCTACATATCACACCTTTTCACCAGGCAATGATCCTACAAAGCCTTTTCACTAATTCTTTAAAACACCTTATCATTGATCCTAGAAACAACCTTTCACTGATCCTCTGAACGGCGATTCCACAGACAGCCCTTAATACATTCTACACAGTCTCTCACTTAATCTACAATCAGTTTTTGTTAAGTATTTCCTATATGATGTCATTCTGTTTGTTTTTTAGATTTAGTAAATGACAAAATTTATTACATTTAATTCTTAAAACTACTAGTATGTATTTTCAGTAATATTACAGCGCTGGTTGTGTATGTATGACAACTAATAGTTTCTGTGTTTCCTGTATTGTTACAAAATTAAAGCAGTATTGGGATACAGATATGATATTTCTGTACGCCTTTTCTGTATTATTAGTGCTTATATTGTCATATTGTGTGAGACCAAACCAATCATTGTACGCATTTCGTACATTACATCAGTCCTGCAAGATGTGGTGCATGGCAATTGTTATTATCGTTGGTAGATACTTGTATTTACTGTATTCTTACCATTGTATGACAACAATTATATTTTCCGTCGGTATTATTCTGTCTGTAAGACTTTTTCCTGCATTGTATTGTTTTCTTGTGTTGCTGAACAACCAATTGCAACTTCTCGGGCCTTTCCGGCAGAGGTCGGAAAAACAACTTCAAATGTATTACGTAGGCGTCCATGACAACCCGACCTTTTCAATAACACGACAATTTTTTTTTTATCAACTGAGTTTCATTAAATTCAATTACATATCCTAAAATATGGCGTTCAATTATGTCTTGACAATATAAGTTTATGGAAAGTGACTCCATTTTGTATAAAATTCTAAAATCCGATGATGTTAGTACATTTTAGGTGTTTTTCCATGCTCTGGTGGAAAGGCCCATGAAGTTGTGATTGACAACAGATAGTTTCTTACCGTTCGTAAATACGATAACAATTTTCCTTTCATTTCAAACCCCTTCACTTTAAGCTCCTTCACAAATACGATGTCTCCCTAAAAATAAATTAACACATTTTATTCTGCATGTTGTAAATAATTAGCAATCCTTGTTTGACCGTACCATAAGATGTGCTTAACCCCATTAACATAAATCAATTTAAACATTAATGAGTCAGAAAAACTATTCTCTAAAAATAGCGAAGTGTTTTCTTATTAGAGCACTCATCTCGTAATGACCCTAAACAATTCAAAATAATATACGAAACACTGACAAATTCTTAAATAACCGATTATAGAAATACAATTGTTGTTTTGTGTGTCGAAATAAACAAAATGTCATTAATGAATTACTACAAAAGAAAATCCCTGATGTTAAATGTAATCAAAAGTAAACAGTTTTTTTGTTTTGCTTTCAAAGACGGATAAATCAATTTATTTTAAAACTACGCATCAGAAAATTTCAAATAGATTGTAAACAGAAATACTACGCATGTGCGAGTTTGATTTTGTCTCTTATTAAGGAGTATTAAGTCAGTAACCCGTATGCACATTCATCACAGAGGGCGCAATAACACATCGGTAGATTCATCACTCACGATTTACATATAAAGCCGCGCACTTATTTTTCTTGGACACGCATCTGCAGCGTTAACCCAGCGCTTGCAAGTTGTGCCGTCCGTGTCATTATGACAAATGATCGTTGAAAGCAGCTTATCTGAATAATTTGACAAGAAAATGGCCCGCGAAGTGAGTTCTAATCACCGACTGAATGAATATAAATGAACTTATTATCGGGATATCAACACTGTGCATTTCGTTTTTGCATGTTTCTTTAAAAAAGTTTCAAATGGTGTGGATCAATTCGTGTAGTACTCAATCAAACTTGCATAACGTTTAAAAAAAACCACAAAACAATTATTCAATTTATAAGCGTCTTTGTTGTCTTTCTCGTTTTAAGTTTTTATTAACCTTTTTCAGCATATAGCCATTTAAATAATGCGTCAATGGCAAAGATTCATCTTGAGAAATAAATGGTATTACTGTGTAATTCGACCTGAGGTAAATATAATACCCAAAAGTAGCTCAACTAAGCACTGGTAATCGCTTGGTAACCGCTATCGTTTTAGAAAATTGCTCTAAAATAGAACATGTTAACTTATAAAATTCCCATTGATTTGGATCAATATGATTAAATCAAAGGTGAAAGCAAATCAGGAAATGTTTGATTTCCTATTCGGATATTGTTAACTAGGAATTTAAGAATTATTCTCTCCTGCACATATTTGTTGTGGTTGCTTAAGTTAGCTTGTTTATTTAAATAACTTTATCTTCTGTAAGAGGTGAACAACACGAGTTTACCTTATACCGTGCAATTTCTGAGAACTCGGAGAACTCGTGGAGACTGGCCAGTGAACGGTTTGACTTTTCTGATGCCTTCACCAAATCCGGTTTGTCTAGGAATGGACCATTTATCTGTGTAAGTAAAAGACATTTCTATAAAAGATGAACCCAACAGTTTTAAGGATATATTAAGTATAGAAGCATTGCACGATTCTTTACATTTAAGTAATCAATGATAGAAATACATGTAGTACGTTGTGGTAGGAATAAATCATAATAAAGTTTCAGCAAAAAAAATATTTATTTAGAGCTAAACCAATTGCTCCAAATACAGATAGACACACAATAATATATATACTCTTTTAAAAGTATTTCTAATTTAAAGATTCAAATATTTTTTTTCTGAAATCACTGATAACGTATTTCATATTAAAAAAAAACATGCAATTGCTTTAAAGACACTAATAAATAGTTATACTGTAATGCATCTTTGCTTGAAATGTGACGCATCCTTGACCAACATTTTGGACCGGAAATCATTATTACAATGCTGAATTATGTAGATTAAACTAGAGGTTTCCTAGATTATTTAAGGAAGAAGGAATCATTCTATGAGTATTATGAGGTGATAATTTTGGTCGGGGCGTGATCAAATCCAATAAAGCTCGACGGGATTTATAATAGATTTAATCACGCCCGACCGAAATTATAACACCATAATATCATAATATTCAAAGAATGATTTCTTATTACTTACATTCATAAAATGTTCAGTACATGTAATTGTACAAATACATATCATAATATTAATTATGCAAACCCCGCTTGCGCCACAACAGTACGTCATTTAAATTTATTGGACTGTACAGTTCAAAGTCGATTCGTACATGTAGTGTTATCACAGACAAAAACGCTGGAAAATATAAATATTATATAAATATGCCTGTTTGGGAGGGTAACAGTTGAAATTGACGCTTCGCGTCGGTTGACAATGGTTTTCTCGGGGTGTTGAATGAATTAATTTTAGAGAAAATTTTACTGCTTTTATATAGAAATGACATGAATTCTACGACGAACCGTACGCGCATAATTTACGCGCAAGTAACAATTTGTTGCGTTACCCGTTGCCAAGTGTGTTGCTAACGCTGAGGGTAATAGAACGGATTGTCAACTGCGTCTAAACCAATCAGATTTAAGTATTTACAATGAAAATATAATAAAACCTATTATGACCAGATTATAAGTACAGTATCCTACATTAACAGTTCTACGCACCTTTGCTGATTTGGCCTCTTTCTTATGTAGGTACGTCAGATCTAGCACCTCCAGGAGAATCTTGTTGGGTCCTCGTGTCATGTTAATCTTTCTCTGCTTTTTCCTGACACAGATACAAAGAACAATTACTGAAACATATGATATAATGGGAATGGGATTGAATAGAGGAGTTGGGGTGTTTAACTACAGGTATTTAACGAACACTTGCTGGGTCGATGTCATTTGGATTTGTGGCCTTTATTATTGTAAATACCCAATTTTTTGTGAGGACTGTGCGGACTGTGTTTGATGCTAATAACTTTTTTTTCCATTTGTACGTGGTAGAAGGTCAGTCATGTATATCTTGGAACATGTTGTCTCATGAGTTTTGAAATCTCCCATATTCTGGTGTTCATCATTCTGTATAATGTGTTTTTTCTATAGATTTTTTTTTATGTGTTTGTAATTTGAGGCATAGTTTGTAACAGACAAGACGTATCATTATATTCACTTTGTTTACGTTATAAATGTCTAGCAGTGACCCTCTCTTCTATATGATTCTGTTTTTTGCCATTTACTTGATAGATGAAGCAATTTCCATTCTCAAACTCTTTGTTTTTTTGCCCGCAACATGAAAAACACATGCTGAGTTAAGATTTCTAAACAATTTCCATTCTCAAACTCTTTGTTTTTTACCCGCAACATAAAAACACATGCTGAGTTAAGATTTCTAAACAATGAAACATTTTAAAAATATACATAATGAAAATTTGTCATTTTCATGTTCTGTAACACGCATTGTTACTTCTTCTATAGAAATTTCGCTTTCCATCTATCGGGAATCTAATTTTTCAATTTGAATACGATCACTTTTCCCCAGTATATTATGTTCAATAGTTTTCTCCTCTCTGTGACAAAAAGTATGCACATTAGAGGGATTTTTTTTTTCAATAAAACGAGTTGAATTTTTTTTCCCTATATGTTTCGATGAAATTACTTGCATTCTTAACTTGACATATACATAATTGTGGTATATTTTGACGTGGAAGTATAAATTTGTATGAACTGTATATAATTATGTTTTTATGCATTGTCGTTAGATTCTTTGTTAAAAAATTTAGAAAAACCACGATCGCCATAGATATGCGAGCGAGTCATAATTGTTTCTTCTGCTTAATACACGGTACATATGTATACTGAAACACTCTAAACCCATAAGGACCATTTTATCAAATCAATGTACGTCGTTAAATCTTAATTTTCAACACATAAACAATACGAAAGACGTTTTAATTCTGAACAAAATCTCAATATCAATATTGATCAAGAGTAATAACTCCGCATCATTCATAAAAAGCTTCGTTTGTTGCTGAAGCATTGTTTTTAATTCTGTATCGAACCAATGTATTTTTTTTTTGTTATTGTGAAAGTTAGTTAGAGAATTTTTTTTAGCTCTATGTACTTATTATCTAATAGTTTTGCCTGTTGTCACATACATTGTAAGTCTTTTTGTTTAAATATTATAAAAATGTATTTGATTTTGAATTGAATTTTTTTTTGGCATTTTAGTACAAAGATCTGTCTACCAGGAAACCTTACCAAACGAACATGAAGATCAGGACACCGACTATAATAACAACCAGCAGGATTATAGGGACGGCCACTGCTACCCCCAGGTCGATATCTGAAATATTTATAAACATCATCATCATCATCATCATTGTCATCATCATCATCATCATTTACCTTGATTTTTTTCTGCCTTGAGTGATATGAATTACAAGGATTATTTTTTTTAAAGAAGTTTTGAAGTTTTATGAAAAGATCTAATATGCCATTAAAGAACTTCGTGAAAAGAAATATAGCATGTAGTTACATTTAGAATAAGTTCTTTTTATAGAACATGTAAAAAAAAAAAACCCATAAAACAAATGTGTTATTAACCGGCGAGATAGTTGCATGATTATATGAAAATATTCTTTAAAAAAGCCCCAAAAACAAAACAAAAATAATTTATTGTTGGCTATACACAATTAAGAAGTTGAGCCTCAACCATACCAAATATTCATTTTTCTGTAGAAATATCAAACACTGTAACTGTATAATACCCTTTAAATGTGAAACAAATGTCACTTTTTAATAAACAAAAAATATATATAACCATAATACCCTTCACTCATTAATTTTATTTGATACTATTAAGAAAATGTGTAAATCACAGGCATTTAGAACGTCGTATCTTTAGACTCAATTGTCATTAAGGACGGTGCATTGCATGACCACAATCACTTTACTCTTGTCAAAGATATCTATCCGCCGCGGATAAATCTGAGGAAGACAGATCCGCACGCTAACAGATGATTTTTCTGGATTACGATGTCACAACGGATTGTTGCGGTTTACTTCACTCAGAGAGTCTTTTGTGATTGGTGTGTTATGCTAACTCAAGTCACCTTTCTAAATGTTATTATCAGCTTTTGTTAATAGATCTTGCATCGGTTTCCGGCCAAGCGCCACCTATATGTACACATAATATCTACACCTGTAATCTGTCTAGGACTCTGGGCTTTTTTATACAAATAAGAAGTTGATGCAATTGTAGTGTGGATGATCAACGAATCAACCATAAGATCTACCTTTACATTTTTTGACGATTTCTTATCTATAAAGTATCATTTACATGTAGTAAAGAAGAATTCCAAATAATTTGGATTCAAAATTCAAATATTTTGTAGTATCTTTGGCTCTTCCTTTAAAGGAGATTAATATATTCTTAAAATGGACATGCTCATATAGTCCTCTTAACTTCATTATACTTTCATCTGTTCGACCGAGAACCATGCACTAATGAAACGTAAACAGATATATTCTGGGCAGACTTCCGTTATAAAACTTAATGTGGATTTCAATCCAGATTTAATTATATATAAGACAAACCACCCAGAAATGCTTTGCAAGAAACAAAGGCATAATTCGTAGTAGGTCATGGCAAAATCAAAATGGACCTCAAATAACTGTTTAACGATCTCCCATCGGCGGTTAGACATAAAATTCCCTCAGCCGTACCTGAGAAGTCTATTCAATTCTAGTAATATGACACAGGGGCATAGTTGGATTTGACCCTGAGCTCTATTTCAACCATAGAACTATAGGTCAAAACGGGTTATAACAAGGAAAGAGTACTGTTTGCCAAATAAGCATTACCTTCTTCTGGAGTGCAGTTTGTGTTCTTGAAGCACGGATCTGGTAATATAACTTTGTCATTCGTCCAATCAATGTCACTAATTCTCCTAATGTTCCATTTCCCATTTAGTTTATACATGAGTTTGCTGATTGTGAGCTTCCATAGCTGTTCCTCTATGTCAAGTAAGGCAAAGGAAAAGTACCGTTCTCTGTTTGCATCGTATTCGAACGGTTCACCTCCTCTTACAAATTTGGTTTCTAGAATATCCACAATGCTCTCCTGTTTCCTGAGATATAAGGTATTGTTTACTGTACTATTTTTATTGTATGCACCTTGTAAAATGCATGTTGCAGCATCGCGGAGGGATTTTTGGACGTCATCGTGCGGGATGAGTTCAAAGGTCACGTTATTGAATATATTTGTGACGTTAAAAATCGGGTGTAACACCAAGATGGATTCGTAAGTCTGAGCTCCCATGTTTTGGACAGCGTCATCGATGATGCTCGTGTTGAAGAAAGGTGTTCGGGCAATAAGGATGTACACGAAATTATTCTTTTCTATTCCTAGCCTATCCACTGTGTAAAGCAGCTCAACTGCAATCTCTGGCTCCATCAGAAGAAGAATGGCTGAAAAAAAGTTTTTTTTTAAAATATTGATTAGAACAATTAACAACAGATATCAGTATAATCTTTAATAAGAATTTACAGAGTGAGAAGCAAAAAAAATGATATGAATTTGCACCAAAGTCAGATTAATTCCGGGTTGCACACGGAAAACGGTTCGTGAATGCGTCTTTGCCTTCGAACAGATTGGTTTAATCAAAATAATAAAATTACTTTACATTTTAAAGATATAAAAATGATAGTATCATTATTAATAGATAAAAAGTATGAGAATTAAAATACTGAAAAAAAACGAGTTTTATTGTGCGAAAGCATACACAGCCAGTTTGAGTGGAGTTGTTCAACATCTGAAATTGAAGATCTGTTTTGTATTTTCGCTCTTTTCGGGTTTATTGTTTTCAATTTAGAACTGGTTTCTGTTAGGATATCAAGTGCGTCTGCTTTTACACATGTAATTAGGTTATTGTTGCGTTTTTTCTATGTTTACCATGTCTAAACAACACTGAAGCCTCTTTTTTAATCACGTCAGGAGCTCTGGGGAAACTCAATTTTCCAAGTGAAAGGATCTCGTTAGAAAAAGTCCCCTGACATTTTTTCAAATTTTTTTTACATTTATCACGATCTATGCAGGACAAACAAAAGAGAGCTTCTTGCAGCAGAGTGTTTACGGCTGAACTATTCCAAGGACGATATTGATAGAAAACGCCATCTTCAAATCTAACGAGTTTTCTTTCGATTCATCATCAACTTTAAACAAATTGTTTCTGAATTCCTGTAAACAAATATTATATTTATTTGCTTTTCCCAAACGACCCTTCAAAAACAACGAAATTCATTGTGGATTAATCATCTTAATAAATACTGCTTATAATTTTCATTAAGAAAATTAGATATTATAAGCCATTTGAAGCCGATTGTATTTCAAATCTTGAATCTTTGCCCTTTTAACCTTTCAGTTCGTAGTTGTTCAGATGCACAAAAATATGAAGCCAAGGTCGAACTTAGGAAACTGAAAAAGCCATTTCAAAACAATAATAATGATAAAAATAATAGTATCGTAAGTAAAAAAGATTCGTAATTACAAAATTAGCTACGTTTCATGTAATCACAGGGTAGTTTTTGTTCTATTATACATGACACTACCCATCTTACTTATGGTTGTAAATCTACTGACATGGCCGAATCACAATATAACCAGTTTAAGTGTATGCGTATGAAAACGCATTCTCTAAACTTTAAAACCCTGCCTTCTTGACGTATTATTACTACTTATTTAGCAGAAAATTACAACAATTTCAATTCGCTTAACGTAACATTAAAATCTATGGACATTGTCTTACATGCATTATCTGTACTTAACGGTTGAAAATGACACTAACGTGTATTTAATTAAAAAGCTTCCTAATTTATGATTCTATTACAATTTGGGCAGCTTTTGTTTTTTGGTTTTTTTTTTAGCTCACCTGAGCTGAAAGCTCAAGTGAGCTATTCTAATCACATTTTGTCTATCGTCCGTCTGTCTGTCCGTCTGTCTGTAAACTTTTCTTCTCAAGAACCACTGGGCCAATTTCAACCAAATTGGCACAAAGCATCCTTAGCCTAAGGGAATTCAAAGTTGTGAAAATTAAGGACCACGCCCTTTTGCAAAGGGAGATAACTAGGAAATTGTGAAAATTTTCAAGAAATTTTCAAAAATCTTCTTCTCATGAACCATAAGACCAGGAAATCTGAAACTTGTGTGAAAGCACCCTCAGGTAGTGTAGATACAAAGTTGTGAAAATCATGACCCCTGGGGGTAGGGTGGAGCCACAATGGGGGTCGAAGTTTAACATATTAATATATAGAGTAAATCTTTAAAAATCATCTTCTCAGAAACTAATCAGCCAGGAAAGCTGAAACTTGTATGAAAGCATCTTCAGGTAGTGTAGATTCAAAGTTGTGAAAATCATGATCTCCAGGGGTAGGGTGGGGCCACAATGGGGGGGGGGTCGAAGTTTAACATATGAATATATAGAGTAAATCTTTAAAAATCTTCTTCTCAGAAACTAATCAGCCAGGAAAGCTGAAACTTATGTGAAAGCATCCTCAGGTAGTGTAGATTCAAAGTTGTGAAAATCATGATCTCCAAGGGTAGGGTGGGGCCACAATGGGGGTCAAAGTTTAACAAAGGAATATATAGGGTAAATCTTTAAAAATCTTCTTCTCAGAAACTAATCAGCCAGATGATTCTTTATAATTGTTAAGACTTTGGCCCCAGGACGATTCTTTGGCCTCGCAAGAAGTTTCAGAGTTTGATGTAGGTTTATATCCTATATATAAACTATTGTTAAGGATCTTTTTGAGAACTGCAATACTCAGTTCATCCTGTTAGAAAAGGGACTAATGATTATAAACATAAGAATATCCAGAGGAAAAATGGATTTTATTTATACAGGATCTACATGTATTATTGTACATTGTCCAGATAGTTTGTATTATGACTCCATTAAGCTGATTTTATCATACCTATTGTTCCTCAGGTGAGCGATATGGCCCATGGGCCTCTTGTTTTTTCGGAAGGGGGGGGGTGGGGGTAAACGTATATTAAACATAACACAGTGAAGGTTATTTTCGGATTCATTGGATATGAATTTGAAATCTCTGTAAAAGTTCACCACGTAGGGGGGGGGGGGAAGGTAGAGAGTCTTGAAATATACAGTTTCCTCTTGCTGCAAATGTCTCGCGGAAATGAAGTATTTATTGCCCAGCTTCTTGGCATAATCCCTGGTTAAGTCCCCAATCTGACTTGAACTTGAATCAATAAACCCGTCAAGCGCTCTGCCAGAGTCTTATTAACCATTTTTATTTTTAATCGCAATAAAAATCGTAAGCACTAAATGCGTCTTGCATACGGCTGAAAAGTTTTAGAATTTCAATAAAACCTGGAATTGCAATAAGATCGTGAGTTAGTGCTCGGGAGACGCTATTATCAGGAGAGATGTTTAATTTATCTCTATTGAACACCTGTCTCCAATTCTCTTGCAAGCGGTTAGTAATCTAAGCTAGACAGTCCAAATATCATTAATGTAAAGCTTATAGTACCTAAGATCTTTTCTTGTGCTTGATGAAATATAACCAGACAGAAACTTTCTCAATATTTTGCGACCTCAAAACTTAGCTTTGTAAATGTACAGTAAACATCATATCATCATGAGATATATTTTTTTAGTTATTCTATTCTGATGAAAAAAACAACTTCTGCTGTACATTATGATTACTCTGCATGTGTCTTACACCTTTACGGTATATAGAATTAAAATAAATCATTAAATCTTATCAAAAAAACAGTCTCGCCCAAGGAATATAATATAGAAAACCAATTTTTTTATAGGACGACAATGAGGTTTTTTTGGTCTCAGTTGGGGCCTATAAGCTTTTAGTTCAACAAAATATGACTAATAAAAGTTTATAAACCATTATCTTTTTTGTCATTTTTGTAGTTAAAACACGTTTCACAAAAATATGTCCGCCATTAACATAACTAAAAATTTAGAAATAAAAACCCAACAAAAACCTAAAAAGTGTCGTCATGCCAACGCAAAGTACATTTAATGCCAACAAATATAACCAAATTATGGTTTGAATCATAGGCGCCATAAGAGGTGTGAATTGGTATCAAGATTTTATAGTTATCGGAGCCGTCTCTATAATTATTCTTGATAAACATGACGGCATACAATGTAGATAGTAAATCAAAGTTAATAAAAAAAAATGTACTAAACAATCAAACTCAAAATGAGATTTGATTTTTATGCCTGCGTATTTAATCAGCAGATGAGCTTGAACAAAAGAAACTGCGATACAATTTACCACAATAATAATGACTTATTATATTCACCTGTAGGTAACCTAGGGGTTCAATATAATTTTTCATATGGACTTAAAATATAGACGTCAAAGGGGGGGGGGGGGGTAATTCCTAGTTTATGATTTTTAGGTAGTCAGACCTAAAAAAAAAAAAATAAACTGTATAGGGTTTTATTCCAAACTTTTATGTGGGATTTTCGTTTTGTTTTATTTAATCTTTTTTTGGTTGGGGGAGGGGGCGGGGGAGGTATATTGTTCTATTATCATTCACAATCCACATGAGCAAGCTCACTAGGGCTTTAAAGTCCCCGGATATTAGGTTAAAGAAAAATGAAATAATATTTTTGTACATACAGAATCTCACTGTACTGGTATGGAACACAAATAAATTGTACAATACGAAATTTTATTAGTTGGGTTATCGCATTTATCAGACCTACCGGGGACATGCAAGAACATGCATAAAAGTACACGTAAATAAGATTCTTATTCATCATCTTGTTAATTAGTGTTAAGAAGAAGGCCACATGCATTATCTTATTTTTTTTCAAAGATATTATGTCATGGTTTCATAAAATCAATTTTGTAACGACAACTTTGGTGTCCCTTAGGTGTAGATATGTTGTACGTTAATCAGTCAAGTCAAAATTAATCAGCGTAATTCAGGAAAAAAGAATTTATCCGCAGAGCATCATAAATATCGATTGCCTCGCTGTAAATTAGTATGGCGGGGTTCAAGTACCATTTAGCCATATTATTGACTAAATCTTCACCCCCAAAGTACTCCCTTGATATTCATGTATTTCAATCAACGACTTCAAATGCAAGAGTAAAAAAATAGTAAACGCAACATAATCCTTAACCTTAGGTCTCCGTTTATCATATATTTTTTCACATGATACAAAATTACGCAAATCATGAACAATAATGTAAAAGGAATCGTTTTAAAAACGCCCTATATTATTTAATTTGAACGGTGTTCAGAAAACAAACACCGATTTTTGAAAACTTATCGGACAACACTTGGACGTCCGGTGTAACGACGAAAAGATCTGTAGATCTACGACCCCCAAGACGTTGAAAACTGACCCCCATAAAATTTTGACATCGCTTATTAACTACATAGAAATTATAGAAATTCGAGGTAAAATGTTTAGAATTCATGTTTAGCGAGGGTAAAGGGGGGGGGGGGGGGGCAGCGAAAGCATATAAGATATGGATGACCTCCCGTTAAATACCCTATACCCTGTTACATATACATTGTATAGCATCAGTTTGAACACAGCAATGTCTGTGATTATCTTAAACTTAAAGTACTCGTCAGCTCGCCTTATGGTGCCCCTTCGCTAAGCCTTTGAGGGTTGTGTCTATCCCTAAAGGTACTTGCATGATGATAACTAAAGACGATAATGTTTCGACAGCTCGCGTCTGCTCGTTCTGCTGAAAAGTCCCCAATATTATAGAAGATGATTTCATAGACAAAAAGAACTATGTATGTACATGTATTGCATATTTCAAGAAGAAAAAAAAAACAGAAGAAAAATGTGAAATTTCGCTTTTTGTGAATGAGGACTTTTGGTCTCGGCTTGGTCTCTACAAAATTTTTGGCCTTAATTTTATTTTCATATTTTCTTTACATATTTGAAGATTTGATTGATTTTACGTTCAATACACATGAAACATCACACTAGATGGGTTTCAGAGTCTTATAGTGATAGTTCTATTGATCGTGATATGAGTGATTGATTCTAATAGATTTTGGTCAAGTCTGCTCTTAGATTACAAAGTAATTTAAGAATGTAATGCTACCATTGTATTATCATGTTTTTTTTATAAAAATGTACTAGTACTTAACACACAACACTCGTTTGAGAAAAAAATAATAATTGCAGAGACCAATTTGTTTATTCCAAACAACACGAAAGGTCGCAAAATGGTTTGCTTTATTCAAATTCTGGTATCAAAGTTCCTCCATAGGAGGACATTTGTTTCCTAAATATACAAACAACACACACGAGAAACTCTACTCTAATCAAAAGGTATTGCTGAATCAAGTAATTGGAGGATGCAATGTTGCAGTAATTTACAAATGGCATTATAATAGACTATGTACATATAATATTTCACATAATAGAATATTGTTTAAGCTATTAAACATTATACATAATTATATTAGACCCAAGAAATGCATTTTGCCTCAAATAAGCTTTAGGAGTAATCTGATCTGTAACGAACCGTCAAATACGTGCAATACTGTAAAGGACTTCCCTTCCCGACTTTCTGTATGCAGTATGCAAAACGTTGATGATCCCTTCATTTTTTACTTATCAACAAACATATCTTAATAGATGGTATACTTAATTAACACTCAGTTAAGAGATCACTAATAAAATAACCGCTATTTTTTCTACTCTTAGAAACTGCTTAAAAAGAGTTTCAATGCCTGGGACACTAACATCTATAAGTTATTAATTATTATTATATCATAGGAAAGTTATGTCAGAATATGCTTGTATTAATTGCTAGATTCAAATGTCTTTTATAAGTATCGCGGTTGTATTCAATACTGGAGTCAAAGTCAATGCTACATGTAAAGCCCTATTTAGTGTCATTACATGTATTACTTTGCGATTTGTTATCTCTGCAAGTACATTATAATTTTAATTTACAATAGAGATCGATTTCAAACTCACACAGAATGATCTATAAAGTGTTCTGTTTCTTTTGTTCAATTCTAAATTCGAAGTTTTGGAATTTGTGACGTCTATATTGTTTTTAAATCAAGTATTGTATTTCTTTCATGTTTATTCTTCTTAATCCTGTTGTAACAACAACAAAATTGTTGTTAGAAATATCAAAATGGGATGATGCATGTAATCGCGGTTTTAAGGAGTGGGGGGATATTCAAACTTTTTAAATCCACGTATCAAATTTACTGATAATAGACCTGATGAATGGTTTTCTCTTCCCCTGTAAATTAATTGGTATCAATTTCTGCATACAATAAGTGAGAGCTTTTTATTAATTCAGATTGATATCATTCCTTGATGCTTTGACAATGTAAACATACGTCATTCCTCCCTCCCTGCCAACTCTCCCCTACCTTTTAATATTTTTTTAGATTCGCGCCTATTTTAACTATCTATCTAAAATTCATTTGTTATCTAAAGTACGTGTTTTTCTTCTGTTGCCAATATGAAGGGAGCATTTTATTTATATTCAGCGTAATTTAAATAACGAAACATGACTATCTTTCATTTTTTAATTTGAAAAATTAAATGACAGATTAATATAATGATGTTAAGCATAACATGCGATTAGAAAAGCCTTCCGAAGCTGGTCATTCCAACAATCTAAGTATCAAGCACGCAATGTACCCCAGAAGCTCCCGAGTGTATGGACATATATGGGGCTGTGGTTTAATAGTAAATAAGGGATGCCAAGTGGTTCACAAAGAAATTCTTCTTAGGCTGCTGAATTCTTTTATAATTAGTTTTCGAATAGAAGTAATACAAAGGTTACATCATTATTAAGCCCAAATATGTTTCAATAAAAATATTTTATCAAACCATTCGGATACAGTGATAAAAAAATTTGCAGTATGGTTCAAATTAAACTTGTTTTAACTCTTTACTCTCTTGTAAATTTCGTAAGGTGTCTAGAGTAAAAGGAAAAATAAATGCTCCCAAAAAACCATATACACCCAATAATTTTTCTAGTATTCACTGTTTTGTACTTGATTACAGATATAGCAATGATAGCATCGACTTCAGTTCTTCTCATTAAATGATCCAACAGACGAATACACATGCTAGAAAATGGTATTGTTCGGTTCGAAAAATTAATTAATTTATTTATATGCCCCGCGAAAAATTCACTATTTCGAAGAAAACAACGTTACATGGAGATTGTATTATAATGAAATTTTTAAAACAAATACCATATCAGCAATATTTTGAAGCTTTCATTCCGTAAAAGATCTTATTCTTTTTATAAAAGATAAAATCAATCGTAATTACAGGATGAAAATTCTTTACATTGAAGCCATGTACGAAAATTCAAAAAAATCAATGAAAATATCATGAAATTTGAAGACAGGCGTAAAAACTTTGTTTTCATAAAATCTAAACAAAGGCAGATATGGATTCAAGAACGATCCATGAATTTCAATCCGTCTTCATAAACCTGAAATTCAAATAACTGGAAGATTAAGTATTTTCAAAGTTTCAAGATGTTCCGCAACAAGAGTTCGAATACAACACATTATATCACAAAGACCGACAAGCAATTATTTCAACAGCTTCATTGCCAAATAGGAAACGTACAGTCGTATACAAACACAAACCCTGTCAATATTTCGACGGTTAAAGACCCGGATGTCAAACTTCTTGCACGGCAGAAGCGAACGGTCGCTTAGATTATCCATTTAGAAAATTTCTAGCGTGACCCGGGGCAAGAATGAATATAAATTAGCTGGCATTATTATATTTAACGAGTGTGGCTTACGATTTAATGAGTAATGTGCGTTTGCATGAGCAAGTCAAAGAGACTGCGAGGGATTCAGGGGACCCTTTTGCATCGCAGCAAATCAATACAAAGATCCAACTGTAAGCTGGCTCTTACATATAGCTCACCTGAGCCAATAAGATTATATCATTTTACCGCAATTTTTGTAATTGTTTTGTGATAACAAAAAGCGGTTAACAGCATTGGGAATCAGTTGCAATGACAAACACGTTGACAGTGAATATTAAAAGAGCTGAAGAAGACATTATCCTTTTTTTACTTTCCCTAAAATTACCATTATATTGTCACATATGGCTGATAATGTGTCAATGTGATTTCATTAATATTCGTCCCCTGCATCAATAATTTTCCGTTAATTAAATGAAAAATCACAGTTTCAAGAATAGTTTACGTAAATTTGTGGCCAATGATCTTATCAGTGCAATGTGTTATTGAAAATTGCACTTTAATGAACATATAATTTTCAAATCGAAGTTAATTATATCATACGAAAAAAGAATCAATTTCAATAATAATCAAGTTAAACACAAATCAAAGATTGTGGTTTTTTGGGAACCAGATACACGTATGTTTTCTGGTAGCAGCTTTGGTAGCTATACTTTCCCAGAGTTGGAATTATTTTGTTTCCAAATGAATGTTAAGAAAGAACGCAAAGACGCAAACAGTCATAAAATGTGAAAGAGCTTCGTTCTTCTTTTCCGGACACCGTACTATTTTAGCAGTGGATTTACGAAAACATTTCATTAGAAAGACATGTTTGGAATGTCTTTCTAACACGGCGAGGTAAATATTTCCTGTTAGACGCATATAAACATCGTTGTACGAATCCCTGAGTAAAAAGCAATTCAAGGATTATCCGATTCCGACAGAACGAGGCATCTTGTAGATGAACCATTATGTAATTAGAAAGATGATTCAAAAACCAGGAAATAACCGTTTAGACTCTTTATGGAGAATCAGAACGATCGATTAAGTAATTCAACAATTCTATCCTATTGGAATTAACATTTTGTTCATTCTTTTAACCTGTTTAGAAAATTTTTAGAATGAGAGTTGGTTTTTTTTAAAATATTTTTTTCTGAAGATGTTTTCATTTAGGATTGAAGTTTAATATACTTTATACCTCTTTTCGTCCCTTTCGACCTCGTTGTCAGCGAACGAATTAAAGACTGTGCGAATTCCAATGTCTCAAACTATCACTCTTTAAACACAACTGCGTATGGGCGAATTCAAGACGGGGCGAAACAAGTATAGAGAAGCGAAAATTACACGAGGCGAAAATGACCCTGTATTCAGTAGTTTTAATTAGATGGCTTCTCTTGTCTTATTATATTATACCTTTTTATTTCATATACTAGTTTGTACCATTCTATGACTGCAGTGCCTGGTAAGTATCACGAAGAACGTAAAATATATGAAACATATGTTAAACTTTCACATCACGCACCTGAATTCATACTAAATGTTACCCATTCTATTAGAAATATATGGTTAATGTACGTGTTATAACATACGTTTGTTTAATATAATCATGTAAAAGTTTTAAAAACGTCCAACGCCTATGAAACCATACGTTTTTCATGTGTTTCAATTGTATGTTACTCCAACGTTAATCATCACATGGCATATGCTACACCAACCAGATGTTATACAGGAAAGTTGATAAACACAAGCATGGTTAATATATGCATTGTGCTGCAGTTTCATCAATATTCGTTGATTACCGATTTTCGTTGATTTCGTTGTTGTTGAGTTGATCATCGAAATTAATATAAATTACATTTAAACGCAGAAAAAACCATGTGGTTTATTTGACAACTCCTACATTATTAGTATATTTAATCAAACGCATGATATGATTTTTTTGTCTCTTTCAAGCAGACAAGATTTATCCCTTTAATAGTCTTAGATGCTATTCTCTCTTACCCTATTGAACGTCTGCGTGAGGAGATTTTGAGAAACCAGTCAGTGTGTTTTATAGCAGTGCTCCCAAGGTTGTACACAAGCCTTGGAGGAGATGATATACACTGCTCGGAAAATGAAATTTCATCCCAAAATAGGAAGACATTCTGATTGCTGGCGATTTATACCATTATTATATCATTTCTTGACATTTTCATATTAGACACTGGATGTATTGACATGAAGAAAATCTCACCAGACGCCTGCTTTGCACGTGATCTCTGCGTGCTGAATAAAACCATTGTGACAACTGTCTGAGCTATTCTCGAAGGAAGAGTTACAAATATGAGTTATGTGATTTAGTTGAAATCATCGCTTAAATCATCATTTCACGTTTTAAGGTTGAAAATTATTTACAGGAAGTAAGATACAATGTATGTAGCCAAGAAGATCACGTGACAAGTGATGTGCAAGTATGTCAAGGTCATATCGTCTTGCTTCCGTATTCTGTACTCCATTCTGTACTTCATTCATAATCACAACAATATGATATTTCAAAACGTTACATTGAAAGCGATATGAAGATTTCAAAAACATCTAACTTTTACTGAAAAAAAACCTGGAAGAAATGAAGTCAAGGGAAGTTATCATGAAATCATGAAATGGCTAATCCTTTTAATCTTATAGGTTGGCCCAACCAGCCAAAAGGGAAATTCATTTGGATAATACAACAGCAATCAACAGTAATGTCTTCGTAGAAACTACAGCAATTCGTTCTTTTCCTAGAAAAAGCGAGTGGTTTCCAAAAAAATAAGACTAAAAGCAGGCAATATACTAATTACTGGAAAATTATTAAAACACAAATTATCCGAAGCACATTATTGAGATTGACAAAAGTGAGTGTAATTAACTATTCCATCATAGTTTCACAGCAGGTTTGCCACTATCAATATTATGACAGCAATTCGATCGTTATTAGTAAATCACCAATATTTGAAGCCTTTGCAATTATAGGATATCTTACAAAACGTTTATATTGATAATATTCAATTAACTTCCAATATTTTTTTAGTAAAGGTGAAACAAATTAGGGTTCTTCCCATTTTGGATTTGCAATAAAAATCTTCGCGATTCTAGCTAACGGGTAAACAAAGCCTATAGAGAATCTCAGACACTTATCGTCTTGCAGAAAATTTGAAAATGGGGAAGTAAAATCAATTATTTTTTGTATGGTATCTTTGAAGTATACCCTCGACAATTGTAACTGCAACACTTGTACTGGCCCTTTACGTGAATTAAGGTAAAAGTCAGTAGTGGTCGTCCTTTAGATCCTTTAGATCGAGGGTTAGGATTCGTTGTAGTAGCAAAAAACAATTAAAAGGAGGCCGACTTTAGTTTCCATTTCGCACGTTTTTGCACATTCTAGTAAAATACAGTGTATATATACCATTAATGAAAATTTATCAAACTTATTTATTAATAAACAAACTACAGATAAAAATATTTAGATTTTTTAGGACAATTTCATTTTTTAAATGATTTTTCCGTTGTGTGGTAGGTGAGCATTGCTATTGTGCTTTCATGACGTTATGATAAAACGAAGCTTTGTAGGAGTGCGTTATAAGAAACAACACAAACGAAAAAGTAAAAATCGTACGCCTTAAAAATCCATACACAGAATAATGCTATCCTTGGGGGTATTTTTGCTAATTTTTTCATGAATCCATTATACCAACCTACATGCATTTGTAATGCTCCAAATACATTGTATATAGCAAAATATGATGCATTTTAATATTTTGAGATAGCCCCCACTAAAAATCAGATGGTTGAATTTAGCATTTTTATATATAGGGTAGAAAATGAAAATTACATATTACAATTTGAGAAAAAGGCTATTGTAGTATTTTTTAATCTGTTATAAATTGCGGAAAATGACAATTTCCTTTATATTCCTATAGTAAATGTACCTGTATTTTGAGATGGTCCCTAAAAAGAACCAGGCGGTCGATTTTCTTGAAACTTTGCAAATAAACTAGAGTTGTAAATTACATATGGTTTTAAATTAAAGAATTTTGCTATTGTAGTTTTTGGGGTTTTTTTTATTTTACCAAAAAACCAAAATCGGCCTCCATAAAAAGCTATTGTAAGCATCTAAAAACTTCATATAAAGTTAGGCTTGCATAGTCACAGATTTTTTTTCTCAAATTTATTTAGTTCTCAATTATATCACAAACAGTTGGTTGCTCAGTATCTCTATAAGCCGAGGATACATTTGGACAATATTGATTGTCTCAATAATTATTGTTAAAACACGTTATCTATACTTCTTGGACAGAAGATTAATTTTTTTTGAATTTTTTTCCCCTTCAAATCAATAATTTTACAATAATGCCAAGTTCTTTTCAATATTTCAAGAAAGCAGAAGGCCCATACACGTTTAGTGCTCATGGGATGTTTGAGCCCCGTTTCCATGGAAACTCGTCTTAAGATAGATAAGTTTTTTTGTTATTTTTTTAGACGCTCTAAATCTGTTTTACATTTCAATTGGTTCAATAAAATCCGTTTATAAGAGTGCATTTCCAAAGTTAAAAAGCCAATAAGATACTTATGCCTCGGAGTCTTATTGTCAAAGTTTTTCATCTCGATTATTAATGAGATTATACTATTCTTTAAGTGTTTATTACTCTATAAGGACATAAAAGACATATAAATTGGCAGGTCCGTGTGGAGTTCACACAAAAGCATTGGGACAGACGGTGCTCTGTAATATCATGCGCCCTAACGATAGAGAAATCGTATAAATGATTGATTGCAATGAAGTCTTATTTCAAGCTTCGCCGACTCTCCGGTCATAAAGTTGAACCCACACACCATTAAATTGTTGGTCCCTATATGGTAAGGTTAAACCGCCAATAAAGCAGGAAGGAAGTTTTGATTATAAAGCATTTTTTTTATTTTACGGTTTGAAGAAGTTCTAGTGTTTTAATTAACAAAATCCAAAGTTATTTTTAAACATTTTCCAATGCTCTTTCGCTTGACATACAGTAAATGTTACATAATAAGTCGAAATTGGTTCTCCATAAAATACTCTCTTAGTCCAAACGTACCATCCTAAAATTACAAAAAAGACCTACCTGCGCTAAGTATATGAAACACGTTAGTACGTCATGTATATCAATGCATAAATTATTTGCATAAACAAATTCAACTATTGAGCTGAAAGGGGCTATACCGTTTTATAAATAACCGGACATGTTTGTCTCAACTGGCTTTGAAAGAACATTTAGTGTCCAATACTTTTTATAGGTAAATTACATGTTCTAGGAAAAGCACTATTCAGGTTTACACGAAACATATATGAGAATAGTATATTTTGAACAATTCAACAAGAGAGTGAAAAAGGCAATTAAAGGCACATGTCTTCTATTGCAACTGATAAATATAAGGCTGATATTTATCATAGGGAAACATCTTATTGGGCCGAAATATTTCTAAAAGGAAACTGGGATAAAAATCTTGTAATAGTTAATTGTCTAGCTTCTAAAGGTGAAAAATTCAGTTATCTAATAGCAACTAGAACAAGGTAATTTTAACTGTACTCAAACCAAATGATAAGAGCCTCGCTGATCAGTTAAGTCACTTTTCTGATTATTTTTCTGATGTCCTCTTTCTGACTCCATCATTAAATTTAAATATTGACAGGTTAGACCAATGTATGTGTATATACATGTATATGGAGTTGCGTTTCATTGTATAAAGCCAACTTAGATCAATGCATATGTAATGTAATACATGGAGTTTGCATTTCTCGATCAAACTACAGATTGACGAAAAACTGATCAACATAAAACATGCTGCAGATATTTCAGAAATGTTCATCTGTTTTACACGACGCATTATCTGAAACCAAACCAAAAACAAAAAACAACAAAAAACAGACCGGTAAATTGCATTGTTTATCTGTAAGTAATATCATTCTTTAACGCTGATGGTCATACTGTTATTCTAAAGAATAGTCAATGCTAACAAAATATTTTTGGGGCTTCACAAACTTTTCCCATTTTAATGAAGAAAAAAAAGTTTGTGAGGAAGTCTGAAATCAAACGTAATAGTAAACGAATGTGACTGCATGTTTTTATTTTTTACTAAAGTATTTATTTTATCACATTTTGAAAAACAAGGCTTATTTCTAATTTGACAAAATTCTGAAATCATTGGGTTCCGCATGTTTTCTTATCCATCCCAAAGATATCCATTAGAAAGAATTTAAACTATTACATAAAATTAATACTTCTATATTTTTATATTCAAACAATCATTTTTCTGAATGCTACCTCTGAATAAAAGACCTTTTGTCTTTCATATTGATTTATATGCAGGAGAAAAAAATGTTTGAAAGGAATACTGGTGAAACTAGCAATGTAATATGCAGCCTTCAAATGAAAACGAAGCAATTTTAGTCCAGATTAAAACAAATGTCTAATTCGTTACAAGGAAGTTACATGTACCTTTATTAAAAAAAAATTGTATTTCGTTTGCAATATCACGTGAACAAGTTTTAATTTTTTTTCATAAATTACTGTGTGGTATGCGTTATATTTTGAAAATGACGAATTACAAATAAAGATGTCAAGTCATTTTAATACATTGTCTATGGAAGATATTACTTCAAAAAAGCTTATAGTTAATGCAAAATCAACATTATTTCCACATTAATACTATTAGTAAGTACTAGTATTTCCAAAAATGCTCAAATGGAATCGAGTACATATAAGATCCACTTAAAATACATTTGTGATTTTTCTAGTAGTCATAAGTCAAGAATTGTATAGATAAGAAAAAAAATAGAAATAAGTATCTACATTTTATTTTCGCAAAACTCCTCTTTTGAGGAGTTTAAAATGGCCAAAATCAACAAGAACCTTTAATAAAGTACTTGTATCACATGGTTTTAAAATATTGCCAGTTTTTTAATACAAGTTTTGGGGATTTTTTTTTTTTTTTTGCTTTTCTTTTTTGTGTGTTTATTTCCCAACTACGTACTTTTTTCGTAATTGATTTCTTAAAGACCGTTTTAAGACCGGACATTACTTTTCTTCTAATTAAGTTTGACAACCTTTCGACATTGGTTCACTCTTCGTGTGACTGTTTTTTTATTTAGTTAGAATCTTATCGTAGCGTAACATGATAAGAAACTGCGGAGTCCGGATCAACCCCTTCCCACTGGAGATAAAGATGTCTAGCTTTAAGCGCAAGTACCATTAGACCTCTTGTCACAACAACACACGAGAACAGGCTTTTAAAAGCGATTTACCTAAAAACAAAAATCCTCTACGATCAACAAGTCTAAATCAAAGCGTGTAATTTACACGATATTGACAGCAATTGTGTAAAGTAGCGGATGCGAGTCAGTTTCTAATCCATAAGGAAAACAGCGTCAATGCTGATAAGGTTTCGACGGAAGGAACAAAAAGCCGAGAGAAAAAAAGCGCCTGTAATTAACCATTTCACAATGATGTTTGGACCTTACCTTTTTCAGACGCAGTGATTTCGCGTATAATGCTTCTAACGACACTCGAATCTGTCATGTTGGTCACAATGCGAGAGCGTTTCACATTAAAATTCTGTTTCATTAGCTGGTTTTCGAGTATGGGTACCATCTGTCGCCAAAACACCTCGTCTGATGCAATGATGGCAACATTTTGCCATTGGAAGTGTTCTAGATACTGCTGAATGGCTTCCGACGTTATTTTGAATCCATTGAACATTGACAAAACATAGCCGCTATCTTGATGAGGTAAATAATTATTAGCTAGCACCAATGGTTTTGAATTGTCCTTTGCAAATATATTCAGAATCTGTACATACTTGTCCGGTACATAGGCAACGATGACACTTAGAGACGCGTTGGAAAATATTTGATCCAGTTCGTGTAATATCCCTGCTTTTCCATGCAAGTCGAAAACCGTAATAGTAACGTTAAAAGTCGTATTAACTTCATCCCTGAATAATAATTGAGACTCCGAAAAGGACTGCTCGGCAACAGGTTTGGTAACTTTAAAAAACGGCTCGATATTCACGATTCCAACATTGATGTACATTGAATGTAATGAATGAAAACGGAACAAAAGAGTTAAGATTCCAATGATAAACTTAATGGTTAATTTTCTTCGGGTGCTGCAAACAAACCCCGTTGAACATGTCATTTTTTTTAAAAGACAAGAAAAAGTCTCATTTCCCAAATCCGCAGCAACCACTGATTGCACGCCATATACCGCGAAACAATTCATTTATCCCTCACGGAACTAGCACAGAAAAAAAGTTCATTACTTCGCGTCATTTTTTTTCCTCTCCTCTCCTCTTGTACCAGATCAAACTCGTAAGTCACTGCAGAGCCGAGCGGTCCGCCCAGTGAAAGCAAACATTGGTCGTGAAAGACATTGTCCCCGAAGCGACTCCTCAATATCCAATCAACGATTAACACCGGGCAAATCCTACATCTTTCCCTGCGATTTCTACTTTTCCGCGAAAAATCCCTTTCCCGAGCCAGAAGATTGATCACGAGTCTATGATGACTTTATTCTGTCACATCACCAATAGTGTGCCAAGATCTGTGTTTTACAGTCTTCTTAAATATGAATATCTCTCGCAATCATAATGAAAAGATCGATATGTAAATAGTTTCGTTTAAAAGTTCAAATGAAAGCCGCAAAACAAAAAAAATCTATATTTGCACAGAGAAATCTTTTTTTTTTCATCATCTTTCGTCAAGCGAGATTTTTTTTGGTTATCCTTTGTTGTATTTTTCTGTGATATGGTAACAAGGTTTGAAATTGCCAATAATGTCACTCTCTTTCAGTATAGCAAGAATATAAAGCTCCCAGCATCGTGCTCTAGAAAATCTGCGACCACACAGCTGTTGGTTTTGGTACAGACCAAAACATGTGAGTATTGCTAACATCCGTTTCAATGAGATGTTGGTATCTATTGTTTTGAGCAGCACTGATAGGTTTACAATATTTAGGCCTCATTGTAGTTTTCTCCGCGAAAAGAGCTGTCATATACAAAAATAAAAGCCATTAATGTGCGTAAAGTACGGCATTTTACGAAATCCCTGTAGGTGGATACGTGTATAGAGACCTCGAATAAGGACAGCGAGATAGACATCGTTTGAACTTTCAGGCGTGATTGTATGCACCTGATGTTACGACACAACCAGGAAACAATGCAACGATAAATCGATTGCGAAAAACGCGACGATCGGGTATCCCGTTGGAGATAATTGGTATCTCTTAATGCCCTCCACTTGTCGAAGGTGAAGAGACTTCACTGTAGTGAAACTGTGATTATGGAGTCTGATTTTGTTACAGAGGATGCAATTGGCTTAATGATTAATGTAAATTCATTGGGTTTTAATTGATTTGTATATGATGGCATCCCAACAAACCTCACCCTGCGGTTGAAATAAAAATATATAATTATATATCATAAATCGACATTGATCTATCGGTACATTTATTAATTATGATATACTGAACAAATATTGGTTAAATGGGTCGTTGATTAAATCAAATGTAATAAAGCTTCTTGCAATTATTTTAAGCAATACAAAGATTTGCGTAAGATAAGCATTTCTATGGTGGCATATCTCTGCCCCTTGTGTGCAAGTTATTTTTCCATCAAATATGTTGACATGCAAGATAAATATGTTGACATGCAAGATAATTATGTCAACATGCAACATAACTATGTTGACATGCAAGAAAATTGCAATCAGATAAGAATTATACAAAATCTGAAAATTCTCAAATATCGCCCACTTGTGACATCCAAGATGCTAGATGCTACCTTTTTATGTCGACATGCAAATTATTTATGTTAACATGCAAGATAAATATGCTGACATGCAACTTATTTATGTCAACATGCAACTTACTTATGTTGACATGCGAGATGAATATGTTGACATGCAACTTAGTTATGTTAACATGTGAGATAAATATGTTGACATGCAACTTATAAGTTGTATGTCAACATAACTTAGTCGCATGTCGACATGAATATGTTGCATGTCAACATATTTATCTTGCATGTTAACATAACTAAGTTGCATGTCGACATAAATAAGTTGCATGTCAACATAAATAAGTTGCATGTTAACATAACTAAGTTGCATGTCGACATAAATTAATTGCATGTCGACATAAAGAAGCATGTTAACATAAATAAGTTGCATGTTGATATCAATAGGTAGCGTATCTAGCATTTTGAATGTCATATGTTGGCGATATTTGAGATTTTTTTTAACTCTTATTTGATTGCAATTTTCTTGCATGTCACCATAATTATGTTGCATGTTGACATAACTATCTTGCATGTCAACATATTTATCTTGCGTGTCCACATAATTAATAGAAAAATAACTTGCATACAAGGGGCAGAGATATGCCACCATACAATTCGCTACATTTTATAAGAAATTTATATTAAAAGTTATTGATCAAAGCATTGATTTAACTAACCATGCACTTTATATACGACTTCTTGTGGATTGCACTCATTTTGAAATTTCAAGAGACATGATATAAAAAAAAATACCGCCATCACCGCCCTGGATGGAACATATATGATTGTATGAAGCATATAAAACGAATCACAAGCAAGTTCGTACAACTTAAAAGAGTTCTTCTCTTTAAAATGTAATGTAATGTAATAATACACGACTGTGGCTGAAAAATTGATATACAGAGAACAAAAACAACCGTAGGCATTCTGCGTGTGTTTTCAGAGAGGAGGCGGATTCTGTATGCCATCAGGGAAAAAAAATCAAAATGGGCCCAAAGAAAGGTAAAGACGTGGCAATTCGTCTTTTTTTTTTTTGCCTAAGCCTTCGCAAGATTAAATTGCATCCTATTCACAATTTTTGTCTCTAAAATTGATAGTACAGTAAGGTTAACTTAAATATATGACCTTTTTTCTGACTGTTCATGTCCTTATAGACTATATTGCTCTCCTTTCGGAGAAGAATTTTTTTTTATAAAATAAAGTAATATATTCTAAGTTCTAGAGGTGTTTTTTCAAGTAAATATTAGTCTATGGCTATAGAAATCTTGTCTGAATTAGGGTAGATCTGATATATGACTTTGCGGTCTCATTAACTTGGTAAATACACGTGGTTTTTGATGGTGTAAATGCTAGTACATGCATGCATTTAAATTTGTAATAAAAATCGAGTTTACAATTCCAAGACCTCGTCCGATATATAGTGACTAGGAAAGTTCATGTATATATTGCTTCATTTCTAAAATAAATACCGTTCATATTTGTACAAATTGATTCATTCTTATTCATATATATTATTCAGTTACATATGTTTCTCAACATAACGTGAAGATCTGTTCACAAATAAGAATAAATGTCTTAATTTCCTAACCATGCTCATCATTTTTCTTTGATTATTATTAACGTCATGTGCTAACGAATATGAAGGAATAATGTTTTAAAAGTGAAACAATATTACAGTTATCTTTTTTCTTCAACCTTATGAAATATGTTTGATTATCCTGATCATCGATATCAATTTCAGCTAGAATGATTAGGTATTGGAAAGAGACTTTGCCAGTTGTCATTAGTACAGTATTTCTGTAAATTGATAATATGGTCGATACTACAACCAGTCAACAGGAAAATGCGCTGATACTTCATTTGTATCGTGATGTGAATTATCACTGGCTGTTAATGAAATTCTTCTTGTAGAAAACAGCTACTGTAAATATATTCTTATTCGTAGAAAAAATAATAAAATCCACCTTTTTTGTCTTCAGTAGAATTACTTTGCTTTTATTTAGCTAAAAATCAAATAATTCCCAAAACACTGTTCAATGAGCTCAATATCTTAATTTTCTGACTTTTAAAAAAGATCAAAATATACAACTAAGAGTATAAAGAACAAATCAAACTGGATATGTGAGTTTAAAGTTCTGTTTTCAAATCACTAAGTAGAAATCATGATTTTTTTTTAAAATGTAAGTTCACTAATATGCAAAACAACGATCATTTCAAATTTTATACAGGTTATAAGAAAGTATTGGGGCAAAAATGTAGTTTTTTCCATGAGAATTTAGTGAACAAAAAAATATTAAACCTTGTTATCAGACTGTTTTACAAATGGAGTATATTAGTGATTCTGTTCATTGGAAATATAATTTACAGATGTAAAATATTAGATATTTCTGATAAACGTCTCGCAGAATTCAACTACAAATTATTGAATAATGTTCTTTGTTATAATGTTTATTTAGTAAACGGAAGAAAGAAATCCATAGTCAATGTAAAAGATGCAAGAGGAATGAAAATACATAGCATCTTATTTTTTTGAATGTGATGATGTATTCCAAATATGGAACCTTACCATTGATATTTAGTGGAAACATGTACTATAGTACTTTTAGGGTTTTTTAACGAACAGAATAAATAAAAATCGTATCACTGTATACCCTCATTTCATTTGAAGCATACGGAATTTATAAATATAAGATGTATTGTCGGGTACATTCCTAAGAAGAAACACATTACAATATTATGAACCATGTTAAGACATCTATTGTAATCTATGCTCAGGTTTTGAAAAGTCTTAACGCATATGCAGACAATAGAATTTTCCACAATGTTGTAAAATCAGTTTTAATTAGAGAATCTACTTCTATGTATATTATATATTTGTAGATTTGTTATTTCTGTTTGTTATATTTGATGCAAAACTGATATGACGAATAAATCTATACAACAAAATATACAACTATATCAAACACTTTTGTGAAAAACAAGAATCCTATGCATTTTCCCTCTAAACGTATTGGCGCATTTCTAAACAAAGATATTGACAAATGCTGAACAGCCTGGAAGATGATACTAATTATTCAAAGCGGTGTAATCGTGGGTCTGCCCTTCAGCTGGCACTATCTACGGTTGTCGTCCATTACACGTGAGTATTTCCGTCTATTGATAAGGCTCAGACCACCATTACTTTTCCCTCATTCCTTTATAACACTGCTGTGATGCCATTCCTTTGTTCCAGCAGTCTAAACTTTTACCCGTGACAGTCCGATATTAGTGAGCTTCTTAATATCAGGCCGTTACTAGTGGTTACACTACTGATATCCTCCAAAATCGGACTGTCTGAGGTATATCATGGCAGTGTTTTAAAGGGGCATAGTCAGGAGTTTGATCAAAAATTATTTTCCGATCTTAATGTTTACAATGCTTCATTAAGGCATTTTTAATAGACAACTAAAATTTGAAAATCATTTGTTGAGTTATTAGCGAGTTACATAGCTTACAATTCTTTGCTTGATAAACAAAGCTTTTGTTTACATTTAAAATGTTGAAGTTAAAATTCCAGTTTTAGACCTGAAATGAATGTGTTAAACGTTAGGAACTCTCTTTTTATGTCTTAAATAAATAAGAAGATGGACAAATCAGCTTGAAAAAGATTTTTACCGGCATATTGAACCTATGTAAACAAAAACAGGGCACGAGCCTTGTTTACATGACGAAGAGTTGTGAGCCCTGTATCTTACTCATAACTCTACTGGTCACTGACTCTCTCATTTTACTTGATCATTAGAAATACATTCCTATTGTATTGTAAATAATAAAAATAGTAAAATTGAATTTGACCAAAATCGTGACCATGCCCTTTTAAGAACGATATATGTCTCAAACACTTCTATATGAAAAAAATATCAGACAGTTCTCGGCCCTAACGGTCCTCAAAACTCTCTGGTATTTTTTCATACAGAACTGTTTTCGGCATATGTCCATTACATACCGTATACAACAAAACAAATCTTGCTATAAATACAACCTGCTAAGATCAATTCGAAAAAGGCACAATAATAAAATTACATTAGTCCATTAGTTTTTAAAACCCGTCTTTTTAGAATGGAAATACAATGAATTTGCTTGGTGAATGAGAAAGGGGTAAAATGGTGGCATGTGAGCAATTTATGCATTGATTAAGTTGGATCTCTACACCAAATAAGTGTAAGAGATATTTGTTGCATGTATTTTTTAATAATACTAGACACAGTACTCAACAATGATAGACCTCAAAATACAATCCTCTATTTTCTAGAGCATTTTCAAAATATCAGACTGGTTCTAGAAACGTCCCTTATTTGTCAAATTGTGAAACATTTTTGTTAAAAAATTCTAATGAAAGTGAAATGTTATAAAGTTTAGAAATAAAAAACAAAATAATCATGAATGAAGTTTGTGTAATTTTTATTGGATTCCACATAAATATGAAACTAAAATATAAAAAAATGTTCTTTTAAGGCAAACCCACAAAAATCTGGAAATATAATCAATATTCGTTGATTAATCTGTTTGAGATCTGCCCTTTTATGTGAGAAAAAAATATTTATCAAATGACACAACTTTTAACAATTTTTAACAAGCTTATAGCACAATTCAAAAATTCAAGCTTGTATCAAACCAAATATAAACATATCATGTAATTCTCTATCATTCTTCGTGTAGTTTCCTCCATTTCGTGTAAGCAAAGGAAATTTCTGCTCAGCTGTTACCTATTTGAATATGTTTCCTTGTTGAATTCTGATTGGTTCAATTCATAAATTACTTTCAAACGAAAAAAATTGTCCTATTAATTTGCATTAAAAAGCATAAAAGTTCTTTTATAGAAGCTCAGAATAAAGTATTCCCATCTGGAATGGCTTTGATTTTTGTTTTGTTCCTCTCGCGAAGATACATTGTACCGGTATGTTCCTGCCGATTGGAAACAGATACTTGGTAGATGATGCATGGTTTCACTAGCATTGTGGCTCCATGAGTATATTATGAAACCTAAATCAAATTCTAAATTGCTTCTATTACCATATCGAGTAAACTTGGTCAAATGGGACGAAAATAAAACATTGGTAAACTTTTCCCTGTACATACAATAATCACATTTAATTTTATTTTAATTAGAAAAGAGAAGAGAGGTATTGCTTGTGGTACTTATTGATTATTTTCTTATTTTTCTCGATATATTTGCTCGCAAAGGCCGGGACACCTATTTCAATATAAAATTTCATAAGTTTATGATCATACATTTTACATCAACGCATTAGCAATAGATTTTAGCAGGAGCCCCCCCCCCCCCCCCCCCCCCGGTTCATTGGCTACCATGTTCATTATTTACTCAATTTCAATTCGTTATACTAGAGTTTTTAACGGATAACGTATAAATACCACTGTTTTAATGACAAATATAAATCATTTTGATTTATAATTGTGATTTTGTTTGCATTTTCTCCAGTATTCCTCGCTCGAATACTTGTTAGAAATTGGTTCCTCACTTCAGTCACTTGGTATTAAAGTGACTATATTGACTATCACTTCTGACGATTAACTGTTCATAGATTAAACCAATTCCAGAGAAAATTCGTTCTTGCTCATCTTTAATCGATCAATCCAACTGATACGTTGATGCGAATGAATCTAATTTATCATTAACAAAGAGGTCGTTTCAAGATATAATTATCCATTGTTTATCTCTTATTTTTTTCTTACTGAATAGGGAATACTTAATAGAATAATTAATTTTATCTTATATACTTAAGACCAGTTTGCAGTTTTTTTTTTTTCGGGGGGGGGGGGTTATTAACTTGATTTAAATTAAAAAATTACATCACTCTTTGAATGACGATAACGAGAAAATATTAGATATTCTGCGTTTTTGTATGTAATAAATAAAGTTATTATTATATAATGTTTTTTTTTTATTGTTTAGCGACCTGGGTGTGGAAAGTAAGGCCAATAGACGACATTCGGAGTCAGCTGGTGACGTCTCCACATCGAGTACACTTGGTCGAATTGGACGAAAATAAAACATTGGCAAACTTTTTCCTGTACATATTACAATAATCACATTCAATTTTATTTTAATTAGAAAAGAAAAGAGAGGTTTTGATAGTGGTACTAATTACTTTTTTTTATTTTCTCGATATATTTGCTCACCAAAGGGACACCAATAAGCCGATGAAATTTCGTAAGTATATGATCATACTTTTTACACAATATCAAAATTGGCAATAGATTTTAGCAGAAGTCACCCCGCCCCAGGTTCACTGGCGGCCTTATTCATTATTCAACCAATTTCAACTCGTTAACTTAGACTTTTTAACGTATAAATATTACTGTTTTAATGACAGATATAAATTATATAGAGCCTATATTGATTTATAATTGAGATTTTGTTTGCATTTTCCCCTGTATATTCCTCGGATATACTTGTTAGAAATTGGTTGCTCAATTGATAACAAAGTGACTATATGGACTATCACTTCTGAGGAATAACTATTAAAAGACAGACCAATTCATGAGAAAATTAATGCTTATCTTTAATCGATTACTCCCATTGATATGTTGGTCGATTAAAATCCCTGATTTTTGCCATGCTTTGGTGCTTCCTCTATAAGATGAGTACAGGTACGAGGGAATAGAAAGTACGACTTTTAAAATATTTGAGCAAAATATTGGCCTACCAACCATTCCTCATTTACTATAATGAGATATGATAAGATAATAATCGGTAAATTGATAAAACATCAACTATATAGAAATAGGTTTTTCATGACATATTTTCCCTCAGACTGATATTTTTTTCTAGCTTTCGGTTGCCATCTTCTGGATCAAGCCAGTGAATTTTCATCTTTGAGCAACCAATTTCAAACGAGCATCCAAGGAATTAACTAGGAACAATGCAAACAAAAATACAATGATAAATTAAAGAAGACTCTTAAAAAGTTATAGTTGTCATATAGAGTGGTATTTATAATACTTTACAATGTTTAGTATAACAAGATGAAATTGGTTGAATTATGAACATAATGAATAAAATTGCTCCATAAGGAACTATTGCAAATACTGTCATATTGTGTAAAAGTATGATTATTTACTTGTGGAACTCCATCCACTAATTCAGTGTTCTTTTTTAAAAAAATGTATCGAGAAAATTGTAAACATTATTGTTTTATAGTTGTAGGTATTTGATAAGATAAATTGGTTTGTAAAATAGTCAAAAGGTGTTAGCCTGTTAAGGATTGTTAGTTTGTTACAGATTACTTTTTTTATTTACTTGTCAAGATCATAAAGTAATGGCACATAACTGGGGGAAACTCCCAGCAATAATATTACTTAAATTCTGTATCAATATATGCATGCTGTATTGGATTATAATCACCATATTTAAAAATACATTTTGCGGAAACACCCAATGATATCTATGAAATAAAAGAATTAAGTAAAGAATAGCATGTAAACAAATCTTGCGTCAGAGAACTCATTAACTATGGACACGTTATCTATCATTCAAGGTTTATGCCAATCAGGGCGACTAAAACATATAAAGTGCACTTCATGGCCTTTTAAAGTTTTACGCGTCAAAAAAAGAGAGAAGACTCATATATATATATATAAGTAGAAAACTCAAGATCTATTTTTCAGGAGACTGATCTAACATTTCATTTGAAAATCTTTAAATTTTTGTTTAAAAAAAAAAAACCAGTACCAAGGTCATTATGCATCAATGTTCAAACTGTTGTTTGTATATTTATGTAATAATCAGCTAGCAAGAAAGGGCTTAGTTTAATTGGATATTAATCTTTTACTTATATTTATCTATATAAATATAAACAGTAATAAGAAAGTTTGTATATAAATCAGTTTATACAATTCGAGCTTGACACCCCCCCCCGTAACTTTTTGTTTTCTTTATTTTATTAATCTATTTTTTTTTGCCTGTCAAAATGTTTGTGGTGTGTGTCTCTCTGCCCTCACCCTTGTTTTACACCGGGCCTACCCTTTTTTACCGATACACATGTAATATGAGGAATGAAATTCAATCACAGTTTATTATGAAAATCATTTTTATTACAAAACCACGATCAAATGTGAAATAAAATTGATTGTCAAAAGGTAATTATATAACTCAATGCATATGGAATTGAAATGAAATGCAAATACTATGTTAATTAAGTAACAAACACAAATTCATAATATATGTTCCATTATTTCCCCTTGCTAAAGTACTGAGGGAAAAACCAGCCTCCAAGTAATTTATCATTAACAAAAGGTCGTATCAAGATATAATTATACATTGTTGATCTCTTTTTTTTTTTACTGAATAGGGAATACTTAATAGAATAACTTATTTAATCTTATATATCTAAGACCAGTTTGCAGTTTTTTTCCGGGGGGGGGGGGGGTTCTTAGGTTGATTTTAGCTAAACAAATTAAATCACTCTTTGAATGACTATAACGAGAAAGAATTAGACATTCTGCGTTGCTGTATGTAATAAATAAAGTTATTATTATATAATGCTTTTTTATTGTTTAGTGACCTGGGTGTGGAAAGTTAGGTCAATAGACGACATTCGGGGTCAGCTGGTGACGTCGCCACATCAATGAAACGTGCCCAAAGGAAATAACCCAACAATAAGTAAAAGGCATCATAGCAAATATTTTTGTCTTTAGTAATGAGTATAAACAGAAACAATTTTTTTTGTAAAACGAATCGACGTAATTATTTATTTTGATATTTGTTATCATTTAATTCTTTTTGATGGTGACGGTTTATATGTGTAAACATTATGTACAAGGTCAGGTCACATGCCATACATCATCTTTATGCAAATTAAGCCGGGTTAATTAGGCTCTGATCTATTGATTTCAATGGAGACATTTAATGTGGCTACGTATAATTTATTTCAATTTTTCATTTCCATTTGACCACCTTTCTCTAGAATGTTTATCTATTTGTTGACCTTTTTTTGCAATGTCAATATACTTTGAATCACCTGTTCGCTTTACTCAGACAGTGTAGTATTTTAGCGTTGATTGATTTCCTAGAATAGCTCGTGTATCTTCGTTTATGGCTTAAAAGTGGTGAGTTGTAAACTATTACGTCGAGGGGTCGTCGACATTAAGAATATAATAATTAAAGACGTGAATAAAATTTCAGTCTGGATTAAATAAAGCCAAGGTAAGGATTTGGTATACTTAACAACATGCACTGATAATTCTTTTCCAAAATAATATTTTCTGTATTAAGAAATATTCTGTTATGAATTTATAATTCAAAAAAATCTCTAATAAGTTAAACTAAATTTGCATAATGCAAGATTTATTAGATAAGATTTTGATTTCAAGTACGTGTACCCGGTTAAACTTCAAAGAAAATGTGTTTTGATTTTTAAAAAAATCAAAGTACTGACAAGTACTTAGTGCAAAGTAAGCTGTACATTTAATTTAAGGTTTTTAATACCGATCGGAAAATGCATTGTATTATATTATTGTAAAGAACAATTCTACAGAATTTCACTTACACTCTAAAATAAAAGATACAGACATTTAGAACAATTCAAACCTTCTCTTCATCTGACCTATGATATTCACTTTAAAAGTGTAAAAAAAAAATAATTAACCATATATATTTAAACGCGAAAAAAGGAAAACCGTCTATAACATGCACTTTTGTAAAGTAAGCACCATATCATTTACAAGTTAAGTCTTTTACAAAAAAAAAATGAACTACGAAATATTTTTACGAATATACGATAAAATGTTTATTTCTGTAGAGTCAGTTTAACGTTTTGCAACAAGTGGTTTGAACATTTTTGGTTCCTTAATGATCTCTCAACTCTGAAGTTTCATATATGAATGCTATTTCAAGGTATATAGTACAGTGGTAGTTATGTAGGGAAATTATATAGCACAAGACTAATGTTGGGAGCCACGTTTATTTTACAACTAATTTCGTTTTGTAAAACAGATGTCGTAAAGCAATTAGTCAGATCCAAAAACAATATTTAGCAAGTTTATTGGAAACATAAAAAGCTTGATAGATGCAATATATTAGATAAGAATTTTTATTTACATCTGTTTTTACGTACATCAACTTTTGCATTTATTAATAAAGCTTTATTATGAATTTAAAATATTCAAAACGTAAAAAAGGTGACATGTAGTAAAATTCAAAGCTCTGTCGTACCACTTTGTCCGTCCCTGGGAAATGAAATACCTTGACTAATCACCCTATTATACTTCAATCAACTTAATGTCCCCTCGTAGACTTTAATTTTGTGTGCCTTGTTATTATACATTTGTCTAACATGATAATATTAATTAAGACTAACAGGGAAATGTTTCTTGTTTGTAAAGCCACCTCTCTGAGAGAGAGAGAGAGAGAGAGAGAGAGAGAGAGAGAGAGAGAGAGAGAGAGAGAGAGAGTAGTAGTAGAAGTAGTACTGTAGTACTGTAGTAGTAACCTAATGAAAAAAACAGTTTTTCAGATAAATAAGAATACAACAGTTCATATTCAAAAGCCAGTTCTATTATCTTTTACTGATTAACCATTTTAAATTGTCAATGAGTCTATGACTAACTGACAATTAAAAATTTTTAATTTGTAAAAGACACTATTCAGGAATCTTGCAACTATTGAACAGCAATGTTGAAATTGTTGCCAATGCCTTCCTAGTTTCTTTCTATTTTAACTAACTTAAAAGGCAGGTAATGAGCAGATCTAAAAACTATACAATGAACAAAAGAATTGAAAATGTCGCTTTCTGATTAAGTTGATCTTAACTTCACTTTTTTAACGTTTAGTATGGTTGAATGATTTTCACACAAGTAAAAGTACAGACGAGTTTCCGTGTTTTATTTTATGGTTCTAATTCATAATTTTCATTAACTCGACATGACATTAATAAAACCCGCATATTGTAGGTGAAATTTTGCGAAAATTTTGTTAAAAAAATGATTTTTATGAATTAAAAATCAGTCGCCTATCCATCATGTTAAAAGAGAAAAAGATATTTTCGTTTATGTATAATAACCTCTCTCTCTCTCTCTCTCTCTCTCTCTCTCTCTCAATACTTTTAGATTCAATTTTGAGACAATTTAAACAATGTTGATCATCGATCAATTTAATTTCTCTGATCGACAGAACGCCTTTACTTACGTAATAACGATGTGATATATGTTCTAATTATTTGAAAGAATATTTTTGTCAATAAAAATATGAATTATTTTACACTTAGATAGGTAGGAACAATGTTGACAATGTTTGGGCGTTAAATACCATTTTGACACTAATTCATTTGTGTTGAATTCTTAAATGTTACAGTTATCCACACGTTGTAAAACTTTCGTATTTTCCCGTTCAAATAAAATCGGATTAGAATCTATCGAGATGATTTTTGATTTTGCCTCCAATATACCGATACGAAAATCTAAACTCCATCAACAGAAAATGCCCCCTCGCCAATCGTCTGCAACTTTTTTCTTCTGTCCATGATCTGCGATCGTTTTTGCCAGGCGTCCGTTCCCTTTACTTAGGTTAGCATTTGGTGTTCTCCCTCGCCGTTTTAGTCTCTGTCTTAGCTTGCAAGTTAAGAGTCACTATATTGTTCCATGGTCCAAATTGCTATGGTAAAGTATATGGTATAAAATGCCATTTTCTGTGCTGGTATTAAAAAGCCTGGGCATGCCGGAAGGTTACAAACTTATGTAAGTATAGAGTAATTGAAAGCTTTTTGACATTTAGTCTGATCTTTAGACTTATGCCACAAGACACAAGACAGCCAGCCGCATATAGTGTTTAAACACCTGTTTAATGGAAAAATACTATACCACTCCCAGTCGGAACATCTCGGAAGTCGTGTACGATAAGTGCACGATAGATCCGAGGAATCCGCAGATGACACCACTCCCCATCCTAACGGATATCATTTTACGAGGTCAGATTAAATGGTTTACCCTAATTGTAGTAAAAGTGTCCTCACGAAAGGACTAGTTAATCATTAGGATGTCGTCTACAACAAGCTTATCTTTTTATAAAGCTCGGAAAACATATCCGAAAGCTAGCTATTCATATAATTTCTAATATAACTTGACATTATAAAACCTTAGGTACAGTTACTTTATTATTTATGATAAAACACAAAACTTCAGATCATATGTAGATGATAAAACGAAATTCACAGTTTAACTACAGTCGTACAGTGTTCTCAGAATGCTCTACCATGGGGTCGAGCATGCGTATTCCAGTAAGGAATACTAACGCAGTTGCTAGCGCTCTCGTAGCAATCATAGTGTCACATGATCATCCTACATCCGGTCAACACAGATGCCAGTGAAAAAAAAAGTCTGTGTTCGACTGCAAGGACATTCAATAGCGATGTTGCAAGTTTAAAAAGTCAGAAAATAACACCAAACTTTGCTTTTGTCCGACCTTTTTCGCGGACATGGTCCAAACTCGATAACTTTTGTCACACAGCACCCACTTTCGCAAATTTTCGGGCATTTCCAGCGGAGCTCGGAAAACGCCGTTTTTCTGATATTGTCAGAAAGGCACGAGATGCGGCATAGTGAATATTTTATCATGGGGACCCTTGACGAAAAATGTTAGTTTACAAATAATCCAGACATAAATTACTATCTATTCTGTAAAAGAACAAGCTTATTAATCGGCTAATTTTGAGCTAATTGTGAAGTGTCATTTTTATTAAAGATAATTGCGATTAATTAGAAAAAGTGGTTTTGTAAATGAAACAGAGAGCAGAAGCTTCAGTAGTGCACGAAAGAGCTGGAGTATATTTTAAACCCTTTTCACAATTGCCGCACTAGCAGACGCAACAAAATACTTTTATTCGTGAGACCAAAATAATTAGATATGGTTTGTAAACTGTTGGCAAAATGATCGCATATGAAAAATTACTTACACGTAACTCGCACGATTCAGAGCGATCATTTTGCGATGTGAATGCAATGAATATTGCGATATATCTTGCTTCTATATGCGACAATGCAAGCGAGTGCTGTAAGATAATGCGATAAGATTGCACGAAAGACCAGATGATCGGACGATTGAGCATGCGCCAATGCGATAGGACGAGCGGCGCTCGTCCAATCATTCGTTTCATCGTACAAATGCTCGAACGAGTCAGAGCAGTTATATATATCGCCCGTTTCCGACGCTCTTCAGGTACCACACCGGTAATAATTATTGTTTTCACTATATAGTACTATAGAGGGAAAAAATTCTTAAAAATCAGTTTGTATTTCTCATGACAAAATATTTGAGGAAATGTTATTTGTTATACCTATCTCATCAGCTAACACCATAAAAAGGGCACACGATACGGCATTTTCCCAAAATATCTAGCTCCAAACAGGTCTTCCCTCAAAACCACGTGTTTTCCGTTTGTATGTAAACAGACTGCACACTCCCCCAGGAAGCTGCTGCATGTGTCCTGAAAGAAGTAGTCCCTGTGAAAAAAGATCATCATCCAACAAAAAAAAAATGAAATATTCTCAGTGGTACAAAAAAATTAAAACTGAGTAAAGGAAAATGTAAAAATGCACTCAAGAATTTAAAAATATTATTCTAAAGTAGTGTATACATGGAACTACCCTTGACTAAGTTCATAAGTTCATTTTGATTGGTCGATTACCGGTGTGATACCTTCAGTAAATAGTTGAATGCAAGAGAAGAACACAAAAGCAACACCCAAAATTAAGCTCAATTGTGGCCTGAAACAGAAATTCTTATACATTGTAGATTGTATAAGGGAACTATTCGTCCAAGTTTTGTTTCGCTCATTTTGTCAGTTAGTGGATTAAGACTTGGCGAATACCAGTGTCTAATTATATCTCTCTTTACCGCGACATTGTTGGAGCGATTTCAAGACAGGTCAAACCCGAAAGTAGAAGCGATAATATCACGGGGCGAAAATAACCCTGTATCCAATATGTACTATTATCATACTTTTATGTTAAATACTGAAATCTGATTGGTAAAGACGAAGTTGATAATCCGTTCTATTATCCTTAGCGTGAGCAACACACTTCGCAACGGGTAACATAACGAATTGTTACATACGCGTAAATGATGCGCGTACGGTTCGCCTTAGAATTAAATTCATTCGAATAGAAAAGCAGTTAAGGTACTTCACTACACCGAGACTTATACTTTTTAAGACACTACGTCACAAGATGGCGATTTAAATGTTTTGTTAAACTGTTTGTATCAATCGATTCAGATGTATATCGTCAAAGCTCAGTGGTTAATGTATCAGGCTTGTGAACCGCAGGTCATGAGTTCGAATCCACCTGGGGCTTTTGTTTATGTTTACTGAATGACATTTTTGAAAATATCATTTTTTATCTAAAATTGCACTTTTTTTCGCCTATTTGATATATATACTTCTTATCCATCATACTTTCTATCATAATCAAGTAATTTTCTGCTGATTTGAGAAACTATTTCCAGGTGTAGTGAGGCACCTTAAGTTTTCTTTAAAATTGACATTCAGTGTAATATAATAAATAGTGCCTATTGGGGAGGATAACAGTTGAAATCGACACCCCTCGAAAACTATTGTCAACCTCCGCTTCGCATCGGTTGACAATGGTTTTCGAGGGGTGTCGATTTCAACTGTTACCCTCCCAAACGGACATTATTTATATAGTTGCAAATCATGGAAACTGAAACCGATAAATCTTGCAATGATAGTAAAACGTTGCAAGATTACATGAGACACATTGAGCAACAGTCTCATGGTCGCACAACACACGCATAAACAGCTACAATTTACCTATCGTGCATCGCTCTTGCGAGTACAGTAAACGCTGTAAAACGTTCTTACTAATGTTCGTGCGTTGCATTGCAATATTTGGATCGCATTTGGTCGCGTCTGAATATTGTGCATGTCCATTATTTTGAGAAGACATGATCTGACCACAAAAACGCATGCAACGAATGTGCGGCGTATGCGATAGTTCGTGCGAAGCCGTAAATTTCCGATCGCAAAGTGTTGCAATTTGCAAAGTGCTCGTGCGCCAATCTGTCTAAAAGGGGTTTTAGACAGAGTTTTGTTTCGTAAAAACCGGTTCTATGTTTTGCATATTACTTGTTGCTCATTGGTTATTGTTATTTTTTCTTTTAATAGCAAAAAGTTGATATCATCAATATTTATGACAGTATTTTTATCATGCTTGCAACCTTAAAAGCTTTTCATCTCAAAAGGTCATACAAAAATGTCAATATTCATAAAGTGTAAACTTTTACTTTGATTTCAAAGGTGAACCGCATAGGGCGAGGTCATGGCTACATGTGTCAACCCTGAATAGAGCGTTAGTCCTTTTCTTATGAGATATAGTAACCTTTTTTTTCATAAAGAACATTTGTTAATCATAAGGTCACTGTTACTTAAAATCAAATTGCCAGAAATTTTCCTACCTGTTTATGCAAAGGTAAAACCAACTGTTTATTTCCAGACGTTGCTGTAGATACTGTATACAACTTTATAGGGAAATTTGGGTTTAAAAAGAGAGACCAAAATTTTCCCGTAGAGAAAGCCAAAATTTCCAGTAGAGTTACAAACATGCGACTGTGTCACAGGACCAATAATATATTTTTTACCTAATTTTTGGAGGGGGTGTCGTGTTATAATATAAATAGTGCCTGTTTTGGAGGGTAAGAGTTGAAATTGACACCCCGAGAAAACCATTGTCAACCGACGCGAAGCGGAGGTTGACAGTGGTTTTCGAGGGGTGTTAATTTCAACTCTTACCCTCCAAAACAGGCACTATTTATTTTATTACACTGAATGTCTCAATTTCAAAGAAAACTTTATTGCTTTTATATTGGAATGACGTGAATTCTATGGCGAACCGTACGCCATTAATTTACGCGCATGTAACAATTTGTTGTGTTACCCTTTACCAAGTGTGTTGCTAACGCTGAGGGCAATAGAATGGATTATCAACTGCGTCTTAACCAATCAGATTTCTGTATTTAACATGAAAGTATAATAAAAGAAAATAACTACATCTAATAGCAAGTTGATACATGATACATGATTTTGATTTTTTTATTACATATATAGATTTTTTAACATAAACTGTTATTAGCATAAAATGTTTCATTTTGAAAGAGCAAGACATACCTTTATTCCTTTTTATGGGGGGGGGGGGTAGTATAACTATTTTTGGTTTTTTAAAAACATTGTTTAGGGTTGTTGTTTTGTTACTTTTTGCTGTTAAGTATTTGTTAAATCATTTATACATGTCCTTTTCAAAAACTTGCTACTACTTGAGAGACTCTGTCTTCAAAAACGTTTGATTTCAATGAAAATGTTACCGATAAAATAAGTTGGTGGGAATGGTAGGTAAATATGCATTCAGAATATCACATTTTTCTTTGCTATATAAATGATAATTATAATTGATCAAAAGCGTTCCAGACTTTCGCATAAAAGTAAAATAATGTTATTCTGCGTTGAACATGTTGTTATATTTATTGCTTGACAAAAACCACCGATTTTGACACCTCTTACATTAAGGTTGCGGAACCAATCGAAGTAAAGATAAAAATATTCACATGTTTACGTCAAATCGTCTATTTTTAACCTTGTGCATGACAAAAGTACCATTGTGCATTAAAGATATTATTTTTTTTTTACAAAGCACTCTTAAATTATTCTTTAACCAACACCTACTTCGGTGATGAAGCAGGTTTTTGGGGCCAAAAGGACACCTTTTGGGGGATTATTTGTGTCAATATGTGCAAGCCTACCAGCATGTTTAACATTTTTACAATGTAAATAAACGCTCATTCTTGTCAGATTGGAGCTTAGAATTGACACTAGAGAATGAAATATTGTTGTACAATTTGACAAATGAAACAGAGGGATGTCTGCAAAACACTGGGTCATGACATTAAGATGAAGTTTTTGTGTTTTCTTTTGCCCCCGCTGCTGCATTAGTTGAACTTTAAGTCATTCGATGCTGTTAAGATTATGCAAATACTGGTATATTTACGTCATTTAGCCATGATAGCTTCATCCGCGTTATGTCTATATACATATAAATATGATCCGTTTACATATACATACATATACAACGAGGATTTTTTTATGACATCTGCGGTTGATGAGGATACCATGTCATAATATGTCATTATTGACTTTGACAAATAATTCTGGTGGCATATTTTAATCCCAAGAATGAGGGGAAGAATATTTCACCGGCAAATAATGAATTCTACTTCTTTTTTAATGATAAAAATCTTTGTATCCTTTTTAAACCGGGTTTTCCAAAAAGAAAATTCCAGTTATTGTAGTGGTGAAAATGGCGGATGGGAAGGCGGGCGGCTGCCAAAAGGGTACCCTTATTGTACAGATAACTCCTCCCATTGTTTTTAAGATAGGAGGTTGTTGTTTTGCAGATCAATTGTACATATATCAGAGATGTGCATATTACACCCACTGGATTTTGATTTTTGATAATTTATGAAAAAATACCCGCTACTGAACTTAGTCATTTTTTCGCACAATATTGCATGTAAGGTACCTGTACTTTTCCTCCTACAATTTTCAAGATACAGGATTATAAAGTTGTTTTGCAATTCAGTTGTAAATAAATTAGAGATGTGTATATGACTTAGATTTTGATTTTTTATAATTTTTGAAAGAAAATCAACTGTTGAACTTTGTTAGTTTTTGGTAAAAATATTGCGTTTCTCTTGATCGGTAGTGGGTTTTTTTTTCCAATTCAGAGTTGACAAATGGATGATCGATACTGTTCACACAAAAAGAAAATCCGGTTTGCTGTCTGATTGACAACCTTTCTCTTGCGTTTCTTATCGTTTCAATTTCCCCACATTTTCAAATCATAGATATAGATTATTTATTAAGAGAGCAGCATGGTCAGGACCATATGAAGGCTATATTTACCTTATTTAGATGAAGAGCTTTATATGAATGTATAGGAAAACGTTCAAATTTTAAAGTCAAAATTGTTGTTGGAGTTTCCTTTTTTTAACTATTTGAAAAAATATCGTATTCAAAATTGTTTTCAGGCAGATATCATTGATAATTTGTAAACCACCCTGTCTTCTTAATGAAACGCTTCTGTATATTGTTTGTAATTATTACTGGGTGAAGCAGATTTAGTCTCGTGGAAAATTAAATGTAGTTTTGATTAAGCGGAAATGAAAACAATAATGCCTTCATAAATATAAATTGCAAAATACCACGGGGAAAGCCAGCTACTAAATACCAAAAAATATTCTTAATTAATCAACAAAAAATAATTATTATTTCAAAAACAGGTGATAAAGGCGTCAAAAACTCCGCAACTAATGCCTTACCAAAGTAATTAAGATTTTAAAAATTGTTCATTATTATTCGAAAAAAATCCATTTTCAATTCTAACACACTATTGATTCATATATAATTAAGAAACAGTTCGAATTAACCTGTTTTTATCAAAAAACTAAAAACATCGAATGTAATATCATATCTATGCTATTCGTGTACAAGGAAGATTTCAATGGGATGTAAAAAAAAATATATATCATCTCGATTACACAATAAGTGAGATACAAATGTCAGTAATTTGCATTTTGAACGAAGGTCTGTCAATTAGACAGAAGTATGCGGTAAGAGACTAACTGGGGTTATTTATCATAGTCACCTGAATATATAAGTAGAGGGAGATTGTTTTCTCGTCACCATTTGGAAATCGGATTACTCTGATTAAACGTCAAAGGTTTGGTCATATATTATTATTTTAAATTTTACTTTCTTCTGTACTTTTTTTTTAATTTCAATTTTTCTTTTTGATATTAAACTTATATTTTTTTAAAATTCTATTTTCATTTTTATTTTTTTTTGTCCTGTAAAAAATGTACAGTTTTTTTTTTTATCATTATGACGTTTTATTTTTACATAAGAATTGCTTAAACTATGTTTTAAATGAAATTATTTGTTATGTATCTTTTTGCATTTTTTTTTTGCATGGGGGGGGGGGGGGTGTTGTAGGTGATCTCAGGGCACACTCAATTTGTTAGAATGATTTTAGTTAATATGTCAGTTATAAACATGTTCAGTGTTTAAAAAGAGTACTAGTGCACTTGTCATCTTTGTAATTTGGATTTTTCATTTGTGAATTTGAATACATTGAAAAAAATATATTTCGAGATAAACAATTTGAAATAAGTTTGATATTGTACTGTAGAATAATCATTTTCGGTGATATTAAAAAAAAATCACAATATGACTTCGGTTATGAATATAGTCAAATAAACGTTCTGGGTATATGAAATTAGTTGAGCTATCCCTTAACTGTTGCTTTCGTAAAAATTCACGTTTTAAGATCAGCTATACTACTTTATAGGATTTATCCTAATATCAAAAGCAAGTTAGCCTAAAAACAAATGACAACGCATTGAAGACGGAAAAAATACAATGAAGAGTAGTTGTTTTGTTTCGGGCCTAATACGGACAAAGAAATATACTCAAAACAATAAATGCAGATAATAATTCACATGGGTCAAGCAGGTGCTTTGGAATTCTAACCTTTGCCATATTCACTCACTTTCCCAAAATTCACGATTAATGTAATTACGTTCTTTTGGTAACCATAGAGAAGAGCAGCAAAATAAAATCGTTGAAGTTAAGGTTGTCAAAAGTATCTCGTTGGTCATAAATCATATATTTGACAAATCGTAAATATAATTTTTCTTAAACTTTCCAGTAATAGGTTGATTGGGAATTGCATTTACGTGCATCAATTTTAAACAAACCGAATTTACCTATCAAGAATTCAAATCAGTTATGAAATTTTCAATAATTAGTGTCGATGTGCATCGTTTTTAACAAAGTGTGTGCACCGGTGGCGTTAATTAATTATCTCGCGATCATTGAAAAATTAATTATCTTCGACGGCTTGAATCATTAAACAGTTGGATGCGCTGCGGTTTTGCAATCGCTGTGTGATTGACTGTCTAGGGGTCGAAGTGCCGGTTTGTACTGGGAACAAGGAAATATGCTTTCCTTGTTAATTTTATTTTCTTGCTGCATAATTTCGACCAAAGATTAACCTTGCAAATTGAATAAGGAACGTATTGCCTCCCCGTCAATGTCTTTCGTAATTGATTACCTGTTATGACGGTACCTAACCTTTTAGACCTTATTAATTAAATTAATAAAATCTTAATTTAAAATTTACATGGACTGTGAATCACGTAATAAGAAACGCACGTTTTCAAGACTTTTGCTGTCATGTATTTTGGAATGTAACGCACGTGCTTTGCTTTTCAAATCTTATACATATTTGAGAATAATTTCGTTGTTTTCTTTTTCAGGCAGCCTTTTTCCAGATAAGTCACAAAGATGTCACGAACAGTCCAACTTTTTATCATTGGACTTCTTTTAACAAGTCATATCGAGGCGCAAAGCAAACGGAAGTCTAAATCCAAGTTCAAGGCTCTACTTCCAGCTTTTGAGCCAACCAAGCCTAAAACAAACAGCATTGCTGAAAAACCTGCAAATACCGCCTCTGCATCGTCGGCATCAACTATTGAAGCAGTCGGGACCGTCGACTTGGGAAAGGCACCAGCAACAGAGCCTAAAGCTGCTCCAAAAGAAGTAGTTCCACAGGAACCTTATAAACAAAGTTCAAAGGAACCTTCTTCAAACCCAGTCGCTAAGAGTAACTCACCAGCACCATACAAACAAATCCCCTCAACGGTTAAAGAAAGCAAACCCGTGAAAAAGAACGTCAAAGCCTCGCCCTACAGTCTGTTTCTGACAGAAAAACCAAAAGAAACAAAGCCAAAATCTCTGGAAAAGAAACTTCAGCTTCCTTCACAAAATGAGAAAACGGTACCATCTGTACCAGCTTGGGATTATGTTCCACCCAATCCACGTCAACACAGTTCTAACTTCTTTGGCCAAATGCCAACTCCCACAACGCCTGCGCCAACTACACCTCAACCACCAACACCTGCGCAGCAATCCCTCTTTGGTTTCCTTCATGGACGAAAACCTGCCACTCAAACCCAGCAAGTGCTCCCCTTCAATGTCCCCTCCATGCCCCCGTACCCTGGACTTCCAAACAACAACCCACAACTCAACAACGTGTACAGAATGATAGCCACGTGGTTGGTTTCCCACGCCATGAAAGGAGGCAACAATGCTGCTCAACCCTCTGCTCCCGCAACCAACAACATTCCCCAGCAACAAAATATGCGCCGCCAAAACCAGCAACGGCCTAAAAACCAAAGACAGAAGAACACCCTTACGCCTCCTCCTGCAAAACCAGCGAGAAATCCACAGAAGCAACAGGCTCGTCCAAAGAAAACCAACAGAAAAGAGGAGGAGCGTTTACGTAAGATGAGAGAGAAGGCTTACCGAGAGTATATGGACGAGGTGTATGATATTGACGTTCCGGATAATGCTTTCGCTAACGGTGTACCGCCATATAACCAAGGTCCTCCTTTTGGATTCCCATGGTGATCCATTCAAAACAAAAACGTAAGTACGTCGACGATGTTCTTTGAATTTCAAAATTTTGAAATTTTTTATTCGAGAAAAGAATTTAGAATTAGTCATTTTAGTAACAACATTATTTATGTTTCTTCTTTTTTTCAGACTGATCGTGTAATTCCATTTGGATTGGAGAGACCTTGACTCGCCAATATAAGCTCACCGCTCTATTTATTGGGACTCGGGTGATTCTCTCGGATATGCCCAGAACAAGATTAAAAACTCGTTGGCGATGGCATTAACTCTGTTTCATTAAAGAATGTTTTAGCTATAATAACAAAATAACAAGAATTCGTAATCATAGATAATGTGATGAATAATACAAGAATAGTGATATGTACTACATCTTTCTATCCAAATTAATTTATTCATTGTTTGATATTTGATGATGGCTTCTTGAATCACAGATAAGTAATATTTTGTGCCCTTTAAACTCAGAACAAATAAATTTTTAAATGGATTGCCCTGCCTGTATATACATATATATGTGTATGGTCAGGATCATATGACTTCGTGTGATTTTTTTTATGTACTTGATTCTGTATGCACATGTATATATATTAGAACGTTCCTAGATGTATATAGAATATTCAAATAAAATTCATAATTCATACGTGTATTTACTAGGCTGGTAATTACAGGTACATAATTTCAATGACATTAAAATATATTAATCATATTTAATAAATCCCACTGACTTTTTTCTATGACAACTTGTGACCTTTTCATTGGCCAATGTTTTTGAAAATCTTAATAAATCATATTTATTCGCCTCTTTAGATTTTGGATGAATAAAAGTCCAAAATGAAAAACAATAAGATAACTAGCCTGAGTAAATGAAATGATTATATTCATTTATCTTTAGTATGGCGTGTAATCTTAGTATTTTGAAAAAAATAAGCACACTTTATACACCAATATAATATTGTATGATTTATTCATCAATGCTAATTGAAACTTCGTTCCTTTACATAAAACCGAGCAGAGGACTTTCAAGATCTACTAAATGAGCTAGAACCATTATGACATCATAATTGATTTGAATAATCTTTTTCCTGTACTTAACGAATTAGGTAGAAAATTAAACAATTTCTTGACATTCTATATTAAATCATGAGAAAAATAATCCCGATACCTGTATACAATTTGACATTATTTTAAAGAGGAGGTCAAAAGCTTTTTTACTTCCGTTTTGGGGGAGACTGTAGGCATTCTAGATATATTTTATTAGTCAGAAATGGACAAAACTCCGAAATTTGTTCCTCAATTCCTTCATATTTCTTTTGAAATTGACGGTTTAAAACATGATTTTTCATTGTGTTAACCTAAAATTTTAGCCCCGGTACACCCTATCAAACAAAGCTATTGGTATAAAGCATCATTAAAAGAATTTATATAAACTTTTTTAAAGAGTGCAAATAGTTCAAACCGACAGATGAAAATACATATTATATCAATTGGTCTTAAAAAAAAATAACGTAACAATTTAATGCACCTGAAATACTTGAAAAATTTTTATTTATGGAGCCAAATTTGACTGATATAATATTAAGTTTCTTTATGGTATCAAACAAAAATTTTTGTCGCTGGAAATAAAATGATGTCTGATCTTCATGACATAAATGTAAAAAATATCAATATTTATTCGGTATCTAAATATTGATTGCACATGACAGTTGTGAAAATCATTCATTATTATATTAGCACGTATATTTAGCGGAAATAAATAACTAATGTATAAAATCTTTTTTTTTTATCGATCACTGATATCGAAACTAGAAATAAGAAAACCATAGGTAGAGTTTAAATAAAGAATAAAATCACGAAAAAATAAACCAATGAAAAAAATAGTGTGTGGTTTGAATTTTGGAAAAAAGAGAAGAACCGAAAACAATCGCATCATGTACCATTATGACATATTTTTCTTCCCTATTTTTTTTTAATCCTTTTTCCCTTTACAAAACGAAATTAATATGCCGTATACGGTATTGATTTGTCCGTTTTAAAGAATTTCCTTATTATGATTTTTAAATGTTTTAAAGTCTACACAAAAGAAGGGGTTTACCATTCGTGAGAAGTATTTTCATTTGATAAAAATACCCAATTAAATTCTTTTGAGAATGCAGTGGCATAAGAAGAAAAAAAATAATTTACTACTGCAATGTAGATAAATAGAGGACGTTGTTTGAAATAAAAATTGAAACTTAAAGCTAAAACCTTAATCTTTAAAAAAGCCAAAATTACGCTTGATATAGGTATATCGAATTCTCTATAAAAAAAAAAAAAGGCTTAAGTTACTTATTATGCGGGACAACTCTAACAAGATATACTAATTTTTCAGATCAAAAGTTACTTCTCCATAGATATATAATTTGTTGACTTATTATTTAGTATCTGGTAAACCTAAAAGCCGTGAATGATTAGAGAATCTAAAACAGGAGATCTAATCATCGGGCGGAATGTGTTACCATAGAACTGTTACCTAAACCTAAACACGATCATTTAGTATTCAAACATCATACGGGTAAAGAGACATGTTTATACATTTCACATGATGCATTTAAAACACGAATTGTCAATTGAAAATATAAAGTTTTCAAAAAGAATTATTATTGTCCTTGAAAAGATCTATAGGCTTCATTTACTCTTCGACTTTCGATAAAATTTCATTTGCAGCTAGAATTTTAAAGAACATAAAACTAAGCGTTTGTAAATATAGCTCTGTTTGTGCACTCTTATGCTAAAAAACATTGTTTACGTTATTTACCAAATCACTGTTTTGTCAACTCTTTTGATGGTTGTTCTGACTGTTTGCTTTCCCACGACTATTTATGTTAAAACACAATTTAAAACTCAGAAATATAACTTGCATCTTTGTATGTGTACATGTTTCTATAAATATATATTTTCAATCAATAAATCAGTTTCAGTTAATTTTTCCAATTTTCGAATCTCAATACTGAAGGATGGTGGAAATTCAACAACTAATCAGAACTACATTTTAAAATAAACCATATACTAGGATCATATGGGAACGAAAAATCCAAATACGGGTATTTTAGCCTTAGAATTCCAATACATCTTATACAAAGTTCTTCTCAGATAGATTGATAGTCTTAAAAAAGAGATTAATAGTTTTGAAACGGCCACATCCATCTAGCCCCCTTGAGCGCCCACCCCACCCCCTTCTGAGGCCCCATGAGGAGATTGATTGAATACACAATGTGCTGTCATTAGTCTGGTCTGTGGTTTTTATTTATCAGTAACCTTGACCTCTGTGTACACATCAAACAGTTTCTCTCAATGACCGTGGAGATACTTAGAAAGTCACCAAACAAAAGGACATGCCACGTGTCGGCTTATAAAAGACAGTAGCAAATCAAGAGGGGTGATGAATATCATATTTTGCTAAGAGTTTTTAAGTGTTCTCTGAAAAGGTTAATTTTTATAAATATATACAACTCGGAAGTGAAAAAATATTTATGAGCCCACTTCATATTATGTACTGTGCATTGTGTAAATGGTTCTATAATCGACAAGGGAGAAACAAAAGTCAAATTACCCTTACTTTCATTGCGACCGAAAAGTATCTCAGGAGGACTACATGTATTAATGCAGAATGAATAATTATATTAAATAGATATTAAAGAAATTAAGGATTAAAAATTTATTTTGATTAAATGCCCTAAATTAGGATAAAGATTCATTAATAGTGTAACTGCTCTTATGTAGACAATTCTGGAAGTTTTGTGGGTACGTTTTTAAATCCGGAACCCCGGTCTGTGTATGACCGTGGATACATTTGTTTGCAATGGTATTTAATTCTGACTCATTCTAAAATGGACTTTTGAAATAATTTTGACCGCTTTATGAAATTTAAACTGCACAATCATTGCTTTGCTTTATGACAAATTGTGTTCTAAAAGCTTTTGTTGACATTGAAGATTATTAGCAGTTTTCGAAACAGGAAGATTCGGTTCCCAAGAAAAAAGAAAGATTACAACCATTCAACAAACGTGCATGCATGTTCTCTCTCTCTCTCTCTCTCTCTCTCTCTCTCTCTCTCTCTGGGAGTATTAGTATTAGTTGGTAATTATAAAATGATATTAAAATAAATCAATAGTTTAAATTTGTATTTATACAGATGGATTCGAACTTGATTGTTATCATTTCATGGGTATATTATGTCTTTTCAACAACCTTGCTATTTTAATACTCGTCCGCTTTTCAACAGAGGCACGTCGGTGCCATTTAATCATTCTGCACTGATCTTGTCAACCGATGCTTGAAAAATCTAGAGGTCTGAGGGAAATCCCCTCATCGTTTGTATTTAAATTCTCAAATTTGTACACCTGAAAATATACCCCAAAGTTCACCTATTTAACGACAAAAGGTACACATATACAGTTTAAACTGCGTCGTTTTAATATAAAGCAATATGCATGTCGCTAGAATTCAATGATTATAGGAGTAGTTTACAATGCCCCGGGCAGAAAAATCAATCAATCAATCAAGATGAAAATCAATAAAACAATGATCCCCGTTTGCTGCTTCGGTTTATCTTACTCTCTCTTTGGGCAGGCACGTAGCATCTTTTGAAAGTGAGATGGGCCAGACCAGTCCTAAAATTGTTGACCAAAAAACCGCAACCCAAGATAAACCTAACCCGCGCGCGTGTGTGTGTGTTTTTTTTTTTTGGGGGGGGGGTTGTGTAGTATACCTATAAATAAAGTTTCACTGTTATTTTCCCATTCAATTTTTTACATTCCTCCGAAAAAAGGGGGTGTAAATTTAGAACAAATGTTTCCTGCGAAAAAAAGTGATGTTATGTGCCTGTAGGACAACTTACAAAAAGAATCAACAAAGATAAGATTTCAAAAAAGAATCAAAAATATAGTTCACATTATTTAATATAATAACAATATAGCAACAATTAGATACAAAAACTGAACATAATATGAATGCGTTATTTGTATAACTAGGCCATTTCGATTGTATCATATTGCTTTTGAGATCATTCTTAACAGAGAATAAATTGAGCATTGATTTTGCATGCAACCATCGCGCTGACGTTTCAATGTGAAACGTTTGACTAGTTTGCTACCATTTTAAGCGATGTTGTTCTCGTTTTAAAAAATATGATGAAAAACTGTACTTAAAATGTTCGTGAAAACAGAATTGAGGATCCTTATTGAATTTAAGAAGCTTTGTAATGGACAAAGAAAAAGACAAGTTAGTCTTGAACATAAACAAAACAAAACAAACAAACAAACAAACATAAAAAACAACAGAGGGAACATACCTGTACTCTGTCATGAAAACAAATACATGTATTAATGACTCTATAAAGAGGTATGTTATAATTATAACAATTTTGAATTTTCTCTACTATAATGCGATTGATGAAAAATATACACTTGCATAATCGTCAAATAGCAGACGATAATACAAAATGATGTGATTATATCTTTGTCTGTATCAGACATACGGGGGATGGTGTTTAGGGCCCATTTTGAGGATCCCAAGTTTTTGGCACAAAGAATGCAAAACAGGAGTAGATCTTCTGATAAAAGTATCACAGATGTGTCGTTTCACATAACAAACATTCGTTTAAAATACGAATATTGCAATGCCTTGTTTAACAACTAGACATAAACCGGAACGTTTCTACGCTTGCTAGTCTCTGAAGCGGCACCGGTCAAAGAGAGTTCCGAACGTACTCTCCGTGGCAGAGTATGCCTATCTGTCGTATTTAGACAGCTACAGATCTGTACCGATCCATATTGTTCATTTTTTTCACAGCTTGAAGACGCCAAAAAAGTTCTCGTTTTTGTATCTTTCGTCATACTGAATTTTTCCGGTATCCGACATTTTGACCCGAAGTTCCTCCCCTTGGTTCAAATATACCACTCTCTGCAGGAAGCTACTGTGGACGGAGGCTTTATTGGTGCACTGAATGGACGCGGATTGCACGGTGGTGTAACGATTAGACAACCCTTTACCCTTTTCAATAATGTGCTTAGTGTCCTTCAATTTCAATGCCATTACATGTTCTATGGGGATTGATGGGTTGTACTTGAACGTAATACGGCTGTAAACGTAATAATACCCGTTGGAGGGGATAATGATCGTCCCTCTCTCCTTTGAGAACTTTAATCCGCTATTTTGGGGAGAGGAGCTGTCTTTGTCCTTTACCCAGTCTTTGAGGAAGCAATGAGAACCATCTGTGCAAAAGAAGAAAAAAAATCTATAAGATTTGATACGTTCCATTTTGTGTCCTTTTTCAGAAACGGTCGCCAAGAAAAGAAAAGTGGTTGATACAGTTTATTCTAACAAATAAATACAATGCTCTACTAACCTGATTGGGGAGAGCCATCGGTAAGATGTAAAACATCTGCAAATTAAAAGAAAAAAAGAAATATCATAACCATCGTTTCTTGCTATACAAGTAAAAATGTTCATAATGGAATAAATTTATTTCATTTTATTACAAAAAGTTCATCAATGAACAAGAAAAAAGTATTTTCCCCAGTTAAACTTGATTCAAAATTTACCATTGTATTCCCTTGGTTTCAGATATTTAGCGATGGAATCCACCATGTCTTCGAGAGAACACATTTCGTCTGTATCATATTGGGTAGCGTTTAGTTTGTACGTAAGGACAGAACACCGGATCTTGGCCTCTTGGACTGTAGGAAGCTCCGTGATCGCGGACAGGGCTGCGGTCTTTCCGGGCGCCGGAACATTATCACCTACTTTTGGAGACGACTTTGACCGGAAGTTGTCCAAAATCGTATCGTTGTCTGACAACCGGACGAAGAAGACAGCGAAGAAGCCGCAGACGAGAAGGATGATGATGACGTTGACAACACAGAGAACACAAAAGTAGATTTTCAGCTTGGTGTAAGATTTGTAAAGGTCCTCCAGTTTCTGCTGGTTTGCGCATAGCTGGATATTGGAGACACAACTCGGCGCTCGATGCATTCTTCCGAGGAGTTCAGCGGAACTGTCTTCGGTGGATACTGTTTCTCCTGACCCTTCGCTGGAAATTGAGAACTCTAGTCTCTTCCTTCGCACTTCGCCTTCGATCGGTGGTAGATTCATTTTTTCAAGTGCGATATGACACAGGATTTCCTGTCGATTGCGGTAGTGAAATTGTGGTTATTTTTGTAAAAAGAGTCGGTCTGGATGGGAAAGATTTAAATAGCTCAATGACGTATTTGAAAACCCCTCTTAGCAACAATTGACCACATTGAGAGATTTAATCGGATGTACTGTTCCGGTACACAAAATCCTTCGGCCGTGAAAAGGTTGAGTCACCTGAAAGAAAAGAGAAACCTTGAATACATTCTGCTTCCTAGAGATTTTTTAAAATCCCACATCAGCACTTTCTTTTTTAAAGTGTCCAATTAGAATTCGATATCGATCGTTCTCTAAAGAGGACCGGGTGTACAACGAGTACTGTTGAAATGCGTACACTGGTTGACTGTCCCAAACGCACTGATAAAATCACTTTCAATACACTACTAATGAAATTTGACCCCTGTTGCTATATGGCGTATATATACGTATGTACATACAGACATTAAATATGGCAGTTGGCTTACTGCGCTTCGCTAACGAAATATTTACCAGCGTGCGTTGATAACGCATCAAAAATGTGAATTAAACAAAAATATTTTTAAAAACTTATTTAACAATAATGAATTACATTGATAAAACTGCCTTACCCCCATAAATTGAGAGAGGGTCGACCAGACTCAGGGTTGTTTCGTTTCTGTTTCAGAGAAGACACTCTGTACGTACACTTCTTTATGTGTTTTCTTAAAGTGGTTTTTTTTAAAGCGCCAGAAATAGGTCAGGGCCTCCACAGCAGATTGGTTTATTTTCGTACGACAAAAAGATCTATCTGCATGTGCGCAGTGGTTTATTAGTAGTCGATGCTAACCTTATATCTCATTTTATTTTCATTTCATTTTCGATGAAATTTTCTCACTTGGAAAAAAAAATATAATAACTGCCTTATCAAAAGCTGCCTATTCCACAGAATATATTGTTCTATGTTATATTTAGCTAGTTTTCGGCATGCGCATGTTCTAAAACAGTAGGAAGTTTTATCTATTTGATACATGCTCAAGATCATATCTGCCCTAGATCTTAAGTAGGTAGAATTATAGGAATTTCCATGAGTTTACATATCAAAACTAAATTAATGTTGTTTTTTATACAAAAAAAATATGATAGAAGAATAGGATGAAGACGATTTCGGAAAAACGGAAAGTTTGGAATATTTATATAGCAAATAATTGTACTTACTTTCTAATTAATTAAAAGTGGTTTATTTGTCTTGCATACATGAAGTTCATTCGAATTTCACATGAATAATATTTTTAATACAAACGAACAATGACTGAAATATCGTTTGATTTGACTCTGTGATTTGTTTATTCATTTTCCCCCTTGCAAATAAATAGATGTTGAGAGCATACATTGTGTGCGGAAAACGGAAAAGTTTGCTAATTAGCAGACTATAAAGAGGAAAGAGCAATTATACAAGACATACCGTATCATCGTCGGAAAACCTCGTTTTATTTTTCTTATCCTCATTCAAGCTCTATTGCGATTAGCTCCTTTACTTTTTCGTGAAGGAAATCTCAATCACCAATGGGTTCGACGCTTAATTATGCATGCTTCTACTCAACTGAATGTATCCAAGACATATTCTTCGGTTTCATACCTAGTAACTTTGTTTTTTAATTGAAAATATTAAAATTAATTATAATATTCGAGGAAACTAGGAAAAATCAACGTATTGGTAGCAAGAGTGTTTAACAAATAACTCATCAATCCTATCTTTTACATACAATATTTAAGCTTTAAACGAAATTATTTAGTAAAGAAATTCCATATGTATAAGATTAAAATTTTATATATTTTCCTATGTCGTATCAAATACTGTGGTTTAATTAATTTTCGTGGGTATCAATTTTAGTGGATGTAATGAAAATTACAGTTTCAAGGGTAAATTCGAGGTCCATGATCCTATCAATATAAAATGTTAGTATAATTTGCACTTCAATGAACATTTAATTTCGTGGATCAACTTAACAACGAAATCCACGAAAATTGGTATTCAACGAATATTGATGAAACCACAGTATCATATATTTCTATTACTGAGCTCTTCTCAAGGATATTACTGTATATATATTTGTCTAAAAAACCGACCATCCAGCTGTTCTGAAATGTTCATAGACAACTTATTTGAAAAAATAAACCTAAGGCAACCACCGTCCCACTAAACCAAATACTGTGGAATCATTAGATTTCGTGGTGGCTCAATTTTCGTGGAATTCGTGGGTACTTCTCATTCACAAATTAACATCCCCCCCCCCCCCCCCGAATTAATAAATTAGAGCTATAAAGTCATATTCCTCTTGCATGTATACGAAAATACACGAAATTACGCCCCCACGAACCTGTAAAATTTAAGCAATCCACGAAAATTGGCCCCCACGAATTTTAATGATTTCACAGTAATAACAACAATACCCCCACAACTGTTTGGGTTAAGGACAATTCCGTGACCTTTCAATAGTGTTCAGTATCCAGATCACATATTGTTTGTTTTATAATTGATAATAGTAGGTCAATCGATCACGTTATCATTTTTTTTCAAGCTTTATCAGGAAACTTATCAAGTGTAGAGACTGATAATATCGCTCTCTCTTTCTCTAGGGCACCCTTGACATCAATCGTCCTACTCCTTACAGCTTCCTATTACAATTCGTGAAGGGAAAAGTAGTTCCGGTTAAACTACGTCTCAGATTTTTTGAAAGCCAATTATTGAATGTAAATTTTTACACCTCCAAAAAAGCTAGAAATCTATTCGTACACACATTGTAGTGTCATTTGATCAAAATGGGTGGTGGGGGTGTTATTACTTAGAAAGATGTTAAAAATAAAGCCATCTAAATGGTAATTATTAAGTTTCGATGACATTCCTCCCGGAAGTTAGTATAATAATCGCGACAACATTGAGTTCCGGTTGTCAATGGTTGAACTTACTGCCTACATGTACATGAAAACTAGGACGCTGAAATGTTCTCAAAGGAGTCCGAGAGATATTTTTATTTGCTATTTCCTGTAACTTTTTAAATTTAAATTTATTAAGTTAAATAAGTTTGAATCATTCGACCCCTCCCCCCTGCATACCTTCATAATTAACATAAATTCTGTGCGCGGATCAAGGGACCCCCCTTGATCCGCGCACAGAATGTATGTTTTAAATTATGAAGGTATGCAGGAAACATTGATTATTACACCGTATGTAAATAATTTCTGTTTATTTTTATATTTGTAAACAACATAAACATATACATATACATAATGACAAATAAAAAACAATAAAAAAAAAAGTTTTGAGATCAAGAATTACAATTTGAACATTCCAAAATAATTTCCAGTGACGTCACTCGCGTCATATTGCAGCTTTCCCGCCCTTGAGACCGTCACTTTCAACTCCTCTCCTTTCCTAAACTTGGCCACCCTCTGTATGTAACTGTTGCCACTGGAATCGATCATATCAGTCATCGGGGTGGTAACAGTGACGAACTTCTGAAATCTTTGATTGATTGGTTTGATTCTTATGGAGTGCTTTATGGTAGTTCGACTCGATCGCTTGCTTTCGCCGTTGTCGGATGAAAATGATAAACGGCAATATAAGAAGTAGAACCCGTCGGACGGAATTCTAATAGACGAGTTGGTCATGTGGTATTTCACGGAAGAGTTTGTATCATTGTCTCTTCTCCAATCAGAGATCGTATATTCATAATGCTCTAAAAAAAGGAAATACATATATAGATATTATTTATCAAAAGTCTCGACATCAAAGTGTAAACCTGTGTAAAACCAATTTAAAGAAAAAAAAAAGAAAGAAAGAAACCTCACCATTCCTTTCGTTTTCGGGTTTTCCACCAACTAAATGAATCACTTCTGAAAAAATAAGAAAATATATTTTATCGAAAAAGTTTATACATCTATTTGCGATTGGTCAAAACGAATTATAATAAGTTCTACTACATGTAGTATGTTAAACTTACCAGAGTATTCCCTCGGTCTGACGTACTGAATAAAAAAAATCAACACATTTATTATCAATTCATTTTCAATATTTTGTCAGTGTAACATTATTATTATTAGGCTATTTAACCATTAAAAATATTCTAATTTTACCTTAATCAGTGCATCAATCAAGTCGTTAAAGGTACACGCAACTCGGGATTTCGAAACTTCAGCACCAAGTTTATATCTCAGAGTAGCGCAGTTAATTCCTCCATCGAATCCCGGGGACACTTCGGCCCTATACAGTTTTTCTGTCTCCCCACCTTTTGGCGAACTTTCACCTTCTTTTGTCTGAATAATTCCTTTTGAAGGCGTCTGATCACTCGAGTCCATTTTGCTCAAAAATTGAGCGTAAACCAATCCACCAACTGTTGCCATCAGGGCAATGTTCACAAACAGCAAAAAATAGAATTGGATTTTAAGTCTGGCGTTGGATGCGTATAAGTCTTTGGCCAGGAGTTCGTTCGTTAAAACTGACAACTCTGTAGCACAGCTTGAATTGCGATTGCGCACTCTTTTTGGTAAAAGTTCTGAAGACGAGTTGCAGGCGTGCATTTCTTCAATAGCTGCAGACGCAGGTTTTGAAGTCGACATGATTACACAGACAAAACAACAGTACTTTGAATAAATTTGTTAAATAACTAAAAATTTACTACATGGCTTTATCTAACAATTCATCCGGAATCCATAGATATTGTTAATTTTTTATTCGATGAATGATTTCCCTGTGAAATTCATTTGACGTCAGGATGTGAAATTCTTCGAAGATAAAAATAACTGCGCGTACGTTAATTCTTCCTTTTATGGCTACATGTATATTTTAGATATTAAGCATACATGTATATAATTGCTTACCTCGAGTATTATTAGTGAGTATGTTGATGGATCCCTTCCGCAAACCACCAACACCGAGTCGTCCAGGGAGATGAAATTTGATTGGTGTATACCAAACGTATACGTCAGGTCACATGTCGCGCATCAAGTCTGGGTCTTGGAAAACTAAATTTTAAAAGAATAAAAAAATAAATTCATTGATTTTAGTTTCGTTTTCGCTGTAACTAACTTGCTTTCTTTTGATCTAGGTGTAATGAAAGGAGAGAGGCGAAACGATTCCACGGCTCGTTCTTTTCGAAAATCAAATTTTCAAGTTTTCTTTTTATTGTACAATGCTTTATTTTAGATATTTCTGACCAAATTTCGAAGGTCCCTCAATTTGTCAGGTAACAACTGAGACTCATAGCTTAAAAATCGTTGTTATATAAACAAGGTTCGTGTCATATTATACACACCAAGGTGTATCTTTGTTTAACTTGTTTGCAAACAGTGATATGAGTCTCGTGGAAAACCACATGCACAATTAAACTTTCCTACTACTTAAAAATCCATTATCGCGATCGGTTCATATACATAACAACATCAGACTTTAAAAAGTTTATATAGAAGAAGATTTTTATATCAATTAGATACATTTTTAATTATTTACCCAAAACTATATATAGTCTAAACATTTGTATATGCAAGTTATATATTAAAATACCCCCAGAGAATCAATTATTTACAATTAGTCAGTTCATTATAGTTGGTTTTAAAATTCAGAACATTAAAATCAAAGAAAGACAATGCGTTCCAGCAGAGATATTCTGGGTTTAACTGTCAGCATATATAAATACTAGTATGACCTTGGCCAGTTAAAGACATACATGTACATATTAATCACGTTTTATGATTGACCCTTTCCCTATGATCTTGTGCATGTAATAATGTGTTGTATGAAAGGAATACTGCGCGTTTACATTTATCTAATATACACCTCACGAACCATTTATATTCTCTATGTATTTTCTTACAGAAAGAAATGAACTTGAACTTCAACAAGCTATTAAAGGGTTTATTATGATATACGCAAATTACTCAAATCAAATCAGCTGCGATGTCAACACCGTGGGGGTTGACACACTTAAAGCGGTTGAGATAAAGGACTTTATTTTTACCTGCACAGGTAGCTGACGTAAGTTTCTCCTCATTTTACCCCTGTATAGACTTAACTTAAGGCCTCAACCACAGAACGATATTGGATATCAAAACACAAGATTGTGCCGATAGAATACACTGTCAGGATTATCAAGTACCCTTGAGATTAAGATTATTGATCTATAGGAGTCGATTTTTGTCCATTTACAGTCGATATCTGTCTTCGACTTTTTTTCCCCACTTCCTTCGTGATGGCTTCCTAGTTGATTTCCAAGAAAATAAACTTCTCTTTGAAATCGATTTATGGTAATACTATGACAGATCAATACAAATATATAATAGTATTCCTCTTGTGTTGCTTTCGTGATTCAGAAAGTTACTGAAGTCCTTTGAAGTTTCAAATATGATTACGCAATGTTTCAACAACCCAACCCGGTCGCTTTTTTGGTGGTTTTTTTTTTAAAGATTATTCAATATTTTCTTAATTTTTTTTAAGTCTACGTACAGTGAAAAATTATCCAATTATTAAAATGAATAATATATTTAATTTATTTTATACATTTTATGAATATGTTCTTTATACTGCACATTATTTTTGGTTGTCAGAAAAACATAGGAAAGTTTTTTATAATTTGTATCCATTCCTTTTGTAGTATATGTATACGGCGACAATATTTCAAACCAAAGTGCACACTCGTTTTTCTGCATGGTTTCTTTTTTTTATTTTTTTTATTTTTACAACCCAACAGTATTTACACATGCTTATATATCTACCTGCACGTGTATATAATCAAGTTTACAAAGGTAAATATCACTTCGATGGCGTCTCGTTTGAAACTCCACACTGACACCTGTCTAACACCGGGGACAGGAGTGCAAACCATGAGTCATTTCCGCAGAGTTTCAAATATACAGCACGAATCAAATCTACCCCCCCCCCCCCCCGTGGGGCCCACGGTGTCATCGAAATTAATTTCTGTTTATTTTTATTTTGACCCTTAATTGCTCTAATGACAGACCAGACATCTTATTTCTCCTCATATTGCTAAGAAAATTCCTCACATTCCCAGTTTTTATTCTGTTTCTTTCTTCTGAGGCTTCGAACATTGAAAAGTGCAATGATTGAACAAGGAGCCCTCAAGTCTACAAACCACTGGAACGATCATAGAGTCGAAATTAAAGGCAATTAATGTCAAATTGCAAGATTTTTTTCTGTATATCAATTTTGCAATTTTTGTATGAAATGCATATCACTGCAGATCAATGGTTTATAATTATATTTACTTGTATAAATTTCTTTTAAAAAAATGCATTGCGATAATTGATTTTTTTCCTAATGCATCCACTAACCAATTTAAATCATCTTGATAACGTTCTTTGATTTTATAATATTTTTACAAATTTTTAAAAATATGAATTTTGTCCTTTCATTTTTTATGGTACTAACGTAAAATAGTTAATTTTAAAGTTATAAAAGTTCTATTCAAATGTTTTCCCTTATAATAAGTCATTTTCTTTTATTTCTCAGTGCTGTAAAAATTGCGTAAGTTTGCTCGAATAAAACTAAGGCGTGATTGATCAGAAATGTCGACAGAAAGATCTTTCTGTTCAAACAAGCGAACTTTGCATTGCAATATTTTTAATGTATTTCAAAACGACGTTACCTTGATCGACAAATTGAATTACCAGAGGATTAAAGAACCCATTTTGAAATTCTACTGAAGTTTTGAATTCTGAGCTTATTCAAAACAGACTTGTTTTTTAAAGTATATAATTCTTTTTAATGAAGATACTACCCCCCCCCCCATTTTTACCACCCAGTGGCTATATACCTCTATTTTTTTTCCAACATGTACTCGTGATATACGGTATATTCATACATGAAGATACTATGGATAGGTCTAAGTACTTTCGAATTCAACTCTCAAAGCACAAAATTGCCGTTAATCTTAAATTCAAATATACATAATTATACGACCGAATTTGCATTTTTATTCTAGAAAAAAGGAGTATAAGATGCACTTTATAGAAAGTGTGGGGGTGTTCATTCTCTTGATATTATATCTTGTCTGTCAATGATAAAAGAAACATTGTTCGTCAATATATGGTGGACATGCTAACATTTCATATCAATTTTTGACTATTCGTTACATATTTTTATTTGTTATACTGTCATGTTGTGAATTTTGAACTGAATTTACCGGGTGGCAGTAAATACAAAATTCACAACATGACAACTAGTTGTCATGTTGTGAATTTTGTGTTGTGACAACTAGTTGTCATGTTGTGAATTTTGTATTTACTGCCACCCGGTAAATTCAAAATTCACAACATGACAATACTTTCATGTTAAATACTGAAATCTGATTGGTTAAGACGCAGTTAATAATATTGTCTATTACCCTCAGCGTTAGCAACGCACTTAGCAACGGGTAACATTAAAAAATGTTACATGCGCGAAAATTATGCGCGTACGGTTCGCTGTAGAATTAACGTTATTCCTATATAAGAGCAGTAAAATTTTCTTAAAAATTAAGACATTCAGTATAACAAAATAAATAGTGCCTGTTTGGGAGGATAACAGTTGAAATTGACACCCGCGTCGGTTGACAATGGTTTTCTCGGGGTGTCAATTTCAACTGTTACCCTCCCAAACAGGCACTATTTATATATTGGTAATTCAACAGATTAACCTGATTGGTTCGCTTTATGTCACGTGCTTCCAGAATTTTGAAATACGGACTTGAATTAGTAAAACAGGTATTCAATGTGGATGCTTCTCAAATTATGCTGATTCTACTTTATGACTTTGTTCTTAACTATGTTTCCAATTAGTAATAACATAAGAAATGTAGACTTCTTACACGTACTTGGTCAATCCATCTATCCAATAAGTAGATTGAAACTTTGTTCTAGATCGAGGTGCTTTTCTGTTGGGTCGATAGAGCTATGGATTCACCCCTATGAAAAATAAAGGGTGAGAAAATAGAACTGAATATAACATTAAATTATTTTCATTTCCATGCCCTTATTTGTGTGTTGTGGTATAAGATTCTTTTCCACGATTTTTTCAAAGTTTCGTAATTCTATAAATATCTAATTTAGTTGTGTGGGTGTTCAGGAAGCCTTTTCCTGGATTGCATGATGCTCGATTTTACTGAAATATTGGCGTTCACCAGGAAGCGATAGTACACATGATCTCAAAAGAGATTCTCCTTCAACTATACACACGTACATTGTATGTACAGTAGGTTCATAATGGTGTGATACTGTATGCCCATTTCATGGAATGAAAAAGATAAAGAGTTCCTTTTAAAGATAGGGTTTGATATGAGTGAATGTATTCATTGGTGAACTACTGTGATTAATTTTTAATATCATGCGTTATTCATTTGACACCGTGCGGGTGAATACCCGAGTAAGAGGTGACAATATTAGTCTAAGTACTCTTCACGGGTTAATAGTCGTCCCCAAGGTTAAGAATTTCCCAAAACTTTCGTCTTGATTTAATATACACTTAGCCCCAGTTAATACCCCGGTTGTAACAGACATATGTACATGTTCAGTGACCCTGGGCTTCCCCAGTATTTTGACACCTGTTTATCTTCTTAATATACATATGTACCTATCTAGGCCAATAGTCGAAACTTGATACATATATGTATGTATATAAAGAAAGGGAAGAATTGACCTTGGTTTTGTTTTGAATACCTCTTTTTTTTTTTCTTTTTTTTTTTTATTTTTATAAAGTTTCTGGTCTTTGATTTGAATACCTCTTATTATTGTTTTTCTGTAAGTTTTATAAAGTTTCTGATCTTTGTTTTGAATACATCTTCTTTTTATTTTATTTTTTTAATTTTAATAAAGTTTCTGGTTGTGAATCTGACCATTAAACTCAAATCTAGAAACGTGTTTGTTTCGTAAACCATGGTGCAAAAACCGTTCATTTAATTGATAAGATTTATTTGTATATATCATAATAAAGTAAGATCTGCTGCGTCAATTCTATAAGTTTTTTTTTAAGTAATTATCTTGTAGACGTTTTTTTTAAAAGAGGCAATTTTCGTGTTCATGTTTAGTTAGTCACTTCATAAAATTTTATAACATGGTTTTTTCTGATATTAAAACTTTTAAGATTTAATCACCAGTTTAGTTTAAATAAGAATCTCTTCCTTGTTTCAAATGTCTTGTATTTTATTCCTTATTCCGCGAATTCTTGGAAGATTATTCTCTTCCCGTTTGCAATCTTTTAACTTTTTTTTAAACCCATGGTGTCACGTACCCTTTCCAATCCTCTGATTTTAATCATTATATCTGACACTGTATTCTTTGTAGAAAAAGGAAGGAAGGTGGAACTGTCTTAACAGGAATTTTTATCGAATATTTTTCGGGGTAGTTTTATCCAAATTTAACTGAAGAATACAGTACCTATTGCACTTTGTGTTTGTAAGATATCTTGATGAAAAATATCGGGCCTATCTTCATACCTAAAAAAAAGATACTGAAAAAGGAAAGCTTACTAATAGTATCTTTATTGAAAAAAAAAATGCTAAAACCTTTAAGAATAATAATGTATATATCGTAACGGTTGTAATCGTTTGACAAACGAATAACATTTCTATAATTATTTATAAGAATAAACACCTTTTCTTTATTTTAAATTTTAATTAAATTTATATATTAAATAATATATTTTGCCTTTTATTATTTTATTTCATTTTACCTATCATTATTTTTTTAAAATTTCTTTTTGTGCCCACATACAAATTGTTTCATAATATTTTCGTTCCAATGACTTGTACAACTTTAAAAAAAAACCCCACTTTTTAAAAAAAAAATTAAATGAATGCGTTTAGGTATATTTTAGAATTGTTTGTATATATATTATGATAAAAAATTTATCGCCAGTTATTCTAATCGAACAATTTAACATTGCATTTTAAACGTGGGTGTCAATACAAAAAAAAAATCAAACAATCATCATGTAATTGTCAATGATGTAAGCATTCAGGTCCCAAAATATTCCTCTGAATTCCGATGCCATCACTGACCAGTCATTAGAACTTGATCGGAGCCAAAATTTCCAAAAATAAGTTTTCAGCTGTCAACGTACAATTTTGGCAGTTGTGAAGAGATGTAAACAGATAAAATTTCATGTCATTGTTTTTATGTAACAATGGCTAATTTGATTATAAACTTTGACGACCGAAAAATCAAAGCATTGTCATTTATATTTAAGAATACAGTAATCTGGGATTCTAAAAAAAATTCTATTGTCAATATCTTAATTAATTTTGATATTTGTCATTTATTCTTCACGTACATTAGGTTCGGTCAAATGTACATATTTATCGTTACAAATTTACGACTTTTTTTTTTGGGGGGGGGGGGTGGAGTTGGGGGGGGGGGGGGGGATAAACACATGAAATCATAATAAAGTTGCAAGTTGACGCCGTTCGTGCAGAGTTAGTGTGCACTAAATGACAACAGGCAGGTATTGTTTTAGCATACACAGTTCAAGGCTAGTATTCTATTTATTGCAATTATCTTAAGAATAAAATGCAAGATCACTGTGTTTACAATTACCCGTACTACTGATCTAAATCTGTGTATGTCAGTCACGTGATATGGGGGGATTCTGTCGGGGTCTCCCTGTGTCATTGCATAGTTTATCCCCGCAGGGAAATTTAATACAGATTCTTTTCTGACTCAAAACTAAGTTAATGTGAAAGGTGTCTCGTGTATTGTGTCAGTTGTCATGCTCTCAGGCGTCAGAAACCAAACAAAGGGAGGACGTTTTATAATTATGTAATAATCTTGTTTCAACAGATAAAAACGGGGTTCCTTTTTTTCTTTTTTGAGTCAGATATAAATATACTGATATTTGAGATAGAGGTATACAAAAAAGGTGTTTTTGAGAAAACTATTTATTTTTCTGTTTCACTTTTAATGGAATTGAGCTAGCAATAGGAAGCGTAGCTATAGAACTTTTATTTGTAAAAATATATTTAAAATACATATAAAATTGAAATTCATCGTCTGTATTTGCGTGCCTGTTCCGTTTACTTATGTCGCCTGTTTTCACATTAATTGTTGACGGGGGAGGGCGGTTCTCATTAAAAGTTTAATTTTGAATTAGAATTAACTGAGCGGGTAAAGATTGCTTTGGCGTGTGTGACGTTAAATAGTGAAAATTAATGACTTTCACTTAAAATAATGACGCTCTCTAGAAGAAGGTATTTTTCATTTTTCATTTTATAGATTAAATTTAAACACTAGTGTTACATTTCCGGTGGAAACAAATTATAATAAGATATCTTTTCTTTGGGTAAATCGTGATTTCCTGTATTATTTCGAGATTTCCAAAAAATATATAATCAGGATCTAATTTGATCACAGTTCTCGAATAGTTATCAATATATAGAAACAATTCTTGAAAATCTTAGCAGCTGCCCTTTCATTCTTAAAATAAGGATACAGAATATACGAAGAAAATGTGCTTATATATCCTACATTAATTAAGCTCAATTTTCCTGGTCCGCTATATTTACAATTTGTAATGATGTACACCTACAAGTAAATATGTACATGTAGTTGAATTTTTAAACAAATCGAAAATAAAACAAGGAAGAGAAAATGACGTCATTTTAATTGATTACTGACGAAAAGAACATCCAATTCCTCGTAAACTGGATTCATGAAATTTATGATAAACTGAACAAAGTCGTAGGTTATCTTTATTTATTTTGAGCATTCACATGTTGATATGAATAGATGCAAATGCACAGAACTCATAACATGCTCTTCTATTATTACAGATAAATAAAAAATGAATGTCAACATAGACAAAAGTAAAAGTGCGCAATTTTTGTAAACAGTTTGTGTCACCGGAATTCGAATGATAATTATTATAAACATATCTATATATTTCATATATTTTATCACAACTATAGATAACTTAATATAATCACCGCATGTCATAACACCCCACGACTGACCTGGGAAGCATTCACAATACATGGCTAGGGGCGTCAGTGAATTTTGATAAAGCCATGCGATACACGCATGATAACAACAAAATATAGAAACACAAAAGGGTAAATACATGTCAATGTGTCAAATAAAAACAAAAACAGTTCACTGGTACTCATTCATATATCACTTTCTATGGACGGCCAAAGTGCATGTTTTGTATATAAACGTATACACATTACGATTGTTTGGGTGGGAGAGGGAGGGTGTAAAACAGAGACCCCACACAGTCTGTGTATTAATGCCGCTCAGCTTGCCCAATATTGTCCGTTGCAACAACATCGGCAAACACAAATTTCCCCATCAACTTCAATATCGTATAACTTTGGGGATCATCGCTTGGTTTTTCTAGGGAATACCATGTTTAGGGAAAGTGAAAGGTCTGCCAACATTATGGCAACAACAGAACATTCTATCATCCTAATTTGAACATACCGAAAAATGTCGCTTTGGGATCTTGAGAAACTTGACTGATATTTGAAACTTTAACGTAAATCTCGTCACCAACATTTAATCGAAATACGCCGCCTGTAAAGCTCGTGTAATCGTCGTACTCTTTATTACGCTCCCAGCATTGTGTCCTTACGCTCTTGAGAAGTAGTTCCTCTCCGCCGTTAGGGTAAATCACATTGTATCGGTAAACGTAGTGATATAGCGTTGTAGCACCGGGACTATTTCCGCCGAAGTACAGCGACAGGAAGTAGACCTGGCTGTATAGATAATAGAGCCCCGAGTTGTTGACACGGACCCGATCGTTCCTCAGCTGGACACCTCGTATGTGAGCTACTGGGTCCACAGTCAACCAATTGCGAACTGCCGCTTGACCTGATTTTTAAAAATAATACTTTTTTTCAAATTTCTAAATCTTCATTTTATTTAAAGAATTACATATTTTTTCGTTTATGAACTTTATACAGGAATTTAGGCTTTAATATGGTTGAAAAAGTTTTATGAATTTAAAAAAAAATCAATTTAATATATTGATAATGTAAAATTAATGTTTAATTCATGAGTTTGCATGTTATACCTGAAACTGGGGTCTGAGGTCCAATTAGAAGGTGCGCTGCAACCTCTCCGTGCGACTTCTGTGTCGAGTTGTTCTCTGCTTGAAGTCTTTCTTGTCCTTGAATCATAGCTAAGAACGAACAAACGAAACCTTTTAGGATTCATTTTTATACAAAAACTTACTATGCGAAATACATATACAAATAAGAGTTGTCTTCAGAAATGTCTATTATTATTCTTAAGTGCGAACCAAATTGATAATGTCGTGAAATACAATTACCTTTTGCGCAGGATACATTCTTTTTCTTTTCTACTATCTGTAAAAAATATTAATTGAATCCATTGATAAAAAATCAATAAGAAATATTGAAAGCATTTGTTTATCGCAATTTTTTTACAAGCAGTATTTCTTGTCTATTCAAAGAAAATGTTCCATGGCAAAGTCTTTTGAAAATATATAAAACCACAACGTTTTAATCGCAAAGAAAACCTACCAAACCCAAGATGGCGGACGTTTGGTTGGGGGAGTTTCCGCAGCAGACCTCCACTCCGTTGACCTTTTTCTTACTTAGCTTGGTCAGGTGTTCATTGTCCTCTGGAAACGGTCCAAACTTCAGATCGGCGCAGGGGACACAGAGTCTCCCCGAGACCCCGCCATGGCCCTCTATCTCGTCATCAAGTTTGTTCCTGAGGTCGGAGATCAGAAGGAACAGAGAAATGACGGCTGCGGACAGGGCGATGCAGACGACCAAAAGTAATAATGTCACTGTTCTGTATAACGTTGACGGGGAACTGTAACTTCCCGTGGAAAGATAACTCTTGTCGGAACTGGTGGAATCGGGGCTCCGGGGCCTTTTGAAGGAACTCTCGCTCCCGGAAGTGGCCAGCGTGAAGTGTATATCCGGGCATTCGCTTGGGCAGGGTGATGGAGGCACGAGGGCACTGACAGAGCTACAGCTGCATTGTTTGGTGTTCATCCTTCAATGTTTCTTATCACTGTCTAAAATTAATTAAACTTAATTAATATTAATAGGTTTTTAACATTTTTACCAATGTATAACTATTCTCACGGTATATATTCCTTGTGTTGAAGTATACCCGTATACTCTGACGCTATGATGAGTTCGCTCTGGAAAACCTTTACTTTAAAGTTTAAAAGTCTACAATAGATTTTTTTGTTAAGTTTTGATTTGATAAACTATATATGCACAGATCCAAACATACATAGCGTTACCAATCAAGGAATAAATTCTTATTTTTAAAAAGTGTGAGTCAGTGAGAAACCTTATATCCTCTTTAATCATTTACTTCTCATTCGCAAAGAATTATGGGAATGTAAGCGTTTATTGGTTGATCCGGGATATACCTGGGTGCCCTTTAGCACGACCCACCACATTATGTGCAGATCATATGTTGCTGACAACAAATACACGATCAAAAATTATTTTTATCAGTTCAGATAACCCCAACGCGAAATAGGAAATGCCACAAATCATTTCCTATGTCGTAAACCATGACCTGGTTTTACTGAGAGGCAACACGGCATCTTAGTTCAAATGTTAAATTTAAAATTACAGATGTAGAATTTATAATATTAATCAAATCTGAAATTATGAATAATCTTTTTTTTTATTTTAATTTTAGTATACTTAATTCACACAAAAAGAAATATAAATTCTTCATACTTTAATGAGTAGATCCTTAATTCATCTAGCTATATTCATTTTTGTATTTAGAACGTACATATAGGTAATGAAGATATGATAATTCATCATAAAGCGTGCAATGAGGTTAAGATCTTTTTTTCATATTGGAGGCAAAGTTGAAAAATCTCTTAACAAACATACATGTACAAAAGGGTACAAGGGGCATTTATTAAAAAAAAAAACTAGTGGGTGAATTGCTTATATCTGTCAGTTGTCTTGACATACTAAAATACGAAAACCATGCGCATTCACACAAAAGAAATTGCAAAGATCTACTGAAAAACATAAAAAAAATCAATAGTTCATGTCTTAAAGTATATCATCCTATTAGTAAATAAAATACACGCAATTAATTTGGTCGTCTAATTAGCTACTAGTAGTCCAAGTACTTCATTTTCACGCATAAAATGGAACAAAATTTAAATATAACATAATTCAGTGACAAAGCAGGTCATTTATCACTGAACAAAGGCTTTATAATATGCAGTACTTGAAGCAGCCCAAAGCTAAAGAAAGGCAACCGGTATTATAAGAAATGCTTTAAAACGACACATGCAAAAAATGAAGGATTCGATCATGAATATCGACAAAATTTAGCAGCACACAATCAAATACCTACCACCTGATTTGTTTGTAAACAAAATCTCCACTGTTAAAATCTGTATAGTTTTTATCTCTATATATCCCGAAACTGGCCCAGTAACCTCTAGCGATTGGTGGAGACCAAAAGACAGCGGGGCAGCGATGCTACGGGCCCATACCCCTGGTCTAATTATAGGGGGGACAGAAAAAATTAACAAATATCCATCAGATCACATCATCTTCTAGGTCACTGCACCGTTTGTTTAATCGCTAGAAAAGAGAAAAGAGGGACTGGTGTGTTAAAAATAAATCGCGAATTACTTCTAATGAAATAGACACAGTATGTACAACACCTCACGATGGTTTGAACAATGGAAACCGCGTGTAGCGACAGAGGGGCTAAGTAGTCATTGAATCATTTCATCGGAAGTTCTTATTGTGGTAAAGCTCAACTTATTTTTTTAAAGGATTTTTTTTGTAACAAGGTGCAAATTATACCTATATACTTTTTGATAAGGTATGAAAAGAGGCGTGTTTTGTTTATTGTGCAGTATGAAAGTGAAGTTTTTTTGTAAATTGGGGGTAGAGTTTGCTTTACAGACAGAAGTTAGATAGATAAGAGGGTCAATGATCGGAAAACAGGTGCTCCGAGTGAATTGAAGAAACAAAATCCCCTGTGTCAAGCTCACTTACAGGAAATGTCTAGAGCTTTTGGTGATTCATGAAATGCACATCCATTTTTTTTCCCTTTTTTTATTTCCTATGCAGATCAAATTTGATTTTAAAAAAATTAAGAATTCATTCTGGGGTGGGGGTAGGGAGGGGGGGGGGGTAAGGTGAGTGGGCAGGGGTGGATTTGAAAATTTCTTTCTAGTTTACAAACATATAGAGTGTTACAGCATTCATTGAAGTAACTTTTGCTAATTCGGTCAGATTTTTTTTCACACAGTGAGAAATCACGTGCTTAACGAATTTCATATTTTCTGTCAGTTCTGACAGACTTCATATTTTATGATAAATTCTCCGACAATGATAATAGACTTATCAGTCCCCGTAGTCTGTAGTATGTTTCTATATCATACATATAAACAACTGCTGGGAAAATATATTCGCGTTTTCAAAACTCACATCATAATCAGAGAGTTCTACCTACAGAAGATGACCTGACCTATGTGAACGCGTTTTTAATTTCCGCTAATAATTTATAATTTGTAATACATTTTTTTTTATTTTTGGTCTTGAAATTCTTATTGATGCTGCGTCAAAATATCGGTCGCGCATATTTATTTCCATCTTGAGTAGTAAATATAATTAAGTGGTTATTTACGTATTTGTATAGCCCATCAAAATTTTAAAATGTCCAAAGAGCAACACTTCTCTCTCTCTCTCTCTCTCTCTCTCTCTCTCTCTCTCTCTCTCTCTCTCTCTCTCTCTCATCAAAGCTAGACAAAATCATTGTTTTCGTTAAGAATAAACTGTCAATAACTTCAATTGAACACGACAAGTGGAAACACTGCAGTAAATAAATTGGTGATAAGGCTTTAGGAAATACACGATTCAATTCACCCTTGTCTTGGATTTTCGTTGTCAAGAAATACGTTTCTTTGTTCAAATGATAAACTCTCCCCACATATGAAAAAAGCATTACTTCTGAATTTTTTTTTCGGTTGCCAAAGTGACCTAGTTCAGAGTACGACGGAAAAAGACTTTTATTTAACATCATTATGTCATTTATAGAGATAAATACTCTCCTCGTTTCCATTCCAGATTATAATCGACGAGATGTCATTTCTTCAAACGGGCCTTCAGGGGAATTGCTCTCTCTCTCTCTCTCTCTCTCTCTCTCTCTCTCTCTCTCTCTCTCTCTCTCATATAAAACTTAAATGTATTTTTAATGCAAGCACGCCCACGTGTAATATAGACAAAAAGAGAAAACAAATACGAACTTACCGATGAGGAATTTTGATGTGCCATATCTGCATGTAATGCTTTGATCTTTTTGTGGGTATAAAGAAAAAGGTTCCATTCGCATATATCTGCAGATTATTTTTATTTATGCCATTGCCCCACTGTAAATATGTAAGTAGCTCAGAACTATATATCCTGTAGATTTTATTAATGTAAATCGGTTTTCAAGTATCAAAAGTGAAGTTGTCTTGAACAAAACAGGAAGTGTTGAATAAGGTAGCCCGGTCGAGGCTGGAGATCTGGGTGTGGTGGCCTTTTAGTACTTCCGCTTAGAGCAATGGTTGCATGCTGCCTTATTACAGAGCATCAGTTTTGATATGGATATATGCATCCAGACAATTTATTTGGTTAAAATCAATAATTAGCCTAGATTTTTTATTGATTTTGATTGGGAAAATATTGAGGCTAAAATTTCCATGATCAGCTAAAAACAAACTTCATTGTCTATAAAACTAATGAAATCTTTTCTACAACTTTGTCTTCAAAATTGAACCAAAAAAATGGCCACACTATTATTGTACAAGCATCCTTAAACATCCTTCCAATATCGAAAATATTCTGCTTCCAAAAAAAAACAAAAAAAAACAAAAAACAAAAAAAAAACCAAACAAACTTTGTTCAAAACAAAAAAAAAACAAAAAAAACAAACAAACTTTGTTCAAAACGTGATGGGATGGCGGGGGGGGGGGGGGGGGACGCCTTACCAAACCGGTTGCAATTCGTATGGTTTAACCATGCAAGTTGAATAAGAGCAGGAAATGTTATTCCTGCAATTGTAGTTTAGTCTTATTAATTTTGTTATTGATAATTTTGATAACTTTGATAACAATCCACTACAATAATTTACAATCTATACAAACATATTAAGTTTGAACCATGATCTACTGAACAATTAAGAATAAAACTTAATTACGACTAATCAACATGTTTTACGTTTCAAGAACTTTGATAAAATCTCAGAAAAAATTTGCACGTCTTTTTTTAATTTCGATTTGCTTGAATGATAACTTAATTGTCTTTGCTCTGTTTTTATTGGTCAAATCGTAATAAAATAACAATGCAGATGCATCTCGAAAACAAGCTCATTTTCTTTTTTCCCGAACACAAACTCATTTTGATTTAGCAATATTTGCTTAGAAAAATATTTGTTAATCTTACTGAAGTTATGTACATATCTATTCACGGTTTATTTTGATATAATAAAAAGTTTCATTTGCTGCAAATTTTAAACAAACTTTAATTTTTGCATTGAATTATGGAACATTAAACAGTTAAAGACTCTTTTCTTTTTTTCAAATAAATATACGACTACATGAATATAGATGTATGCAGTATTTTTTTTTACACTTTGTAGGCTGACGCGTATGGTGAGGAGCAATTCATAATTTTTTTTTATGAAAAATCTAATTTACTTCATGTTGTATTAGATGCAATAAAATGCTTTTGATATCATTGATTTGTATAAACTGCCACACTTGTTTGGACTGTTTATATTGTTTGGTGCGTCTTTTGAAAAGTAAGGAGAGCATTTGTATTGATCAAGAGATGCGACATATGGCTTATCTAACTCCGGCTGTTCATTGATTTATAATTTCATGCCACGTGAGAAATCTACAATAATTATATTTAAAAAACGAATAAGTAAATAAAAAGGGTATTTTATTTCTTCTAATAGCAACAAACTTAAAATAGGATACTAGTCAACGCAAACTTACAATTGTAAAAATTGTAATTTACACAATTCGCCAGCTTTATTTAATCGGGATCGACATTGGATACACAACAAAAGCGCCATCTTGCGAGAGGTTAAAAACAAACTGAACGCGGTCCTCTCGCAATTTCACTCGTCGGAATAAACCTCTCTGAAAACATTTGCTCCTTGAGTGAAAATGGAAGCAGTAGAAAAAATAGATATGTCACTTGGTAAGGTTTGCTGTGTGAAATTTTAAACGTTTAAAAACTCAAATATGAGACAAGACGTTGCAGGTTCGTCGAGAGGGGTCGTCTTAAAGTTTTAAAACAGTTTGTTTTTTTCACGCCAAATTACAAGTTATTAGAAAATAAAGATGTCACATATTTAATAATAAACAAGTGTATTGCCAGAAATTGCTGTAGATACTCGTGACTTTTTCAGATTTTCTTGCAAATTATGCAGCTGATATATCCTGACTACACCATATTATAGTTGTCATATTATAGTTATCATCCCTGTCAATGGCTGATATTTCGGTTGTAATTTGATATAGGCCTTTTTGTTTGTTTTTTGATATGCTTTATGGTATTCATTCACTGCTCGTTATTTTATATATCCATTTGGCAAAACTCGGAAATATTGTCTCTAAGTTATAAAAATGTTCCAATAGAGTTTTTATGGTTTTCAAGCATATACATGTAGACATTATAAAAAGTAAATTTTGAAATTTTTCAAAGGAGAGCGTTCTTATAGATATATTATTAATGGGAATGTTTTAAAGAATAACTTCATGAACCTGTCTGTTTCCTTGCTCTTTTGTCACTGGTCATCACTTGGCTTTTTCAGCAGTTCTCCTGTCGTATTTGTTTTGGGTTGCAGGTTGCACGCTTGACTTCTGCTGAAGACATTACATCAATCTAAGTTCTGCATCAAAAATTGTCTCTAGAATATTGTAAATTTAGTTTTTGAAATATTATCAGTCCATTTATTTTGAGAATTTGGTAAAACTATTCTCTACCTACAAACCTTTAAAGGCTAGCTGTTACTAGTGTATAACTTGTTTGTTGGGTTTTTTTTTCATGTTTCGTACAAATAAACAGGACTAGTCTTTAAAAATTCAACTGTCTGTCATAGTTTTAATTTACCAGAGTATTTTTTAAAAGTATGACTAATGTATGTTTTTTCTTATCTTTCTTTGATTGTATGTCATCACAATGATCACATCATCCTTTCTAAATGACTATGCTCCCATTATATGTGAAACCTTTCTATTAGTTTTGAAACTGGCCTTCTGAAGTGATGCATCACATAATAATAAACATTATTTCCTTCTAAAAAAAATTTTTTTCTACTGTAACTTGAGAAACCAATGCTCATGGAAAATTCACATAGCCCATTGTTTTCATAGAATATTTCATACTAATTAACATTTTGTGTCTAGATGTGCCCTTTTATCAGGAAATGTTTGGTTTTTCTTTACAGATGACATTATCAAGCTAAATAAGAAACAAGGCAGGGGAGGATCGAACAGGGGAGGGAGGGGTGGAAACCGAGGAGGAAGAGGTCAAGGACAAAGAGGTCAGGGAAGGAGGGGTCAAGGTCAAAGAGGAGGAAGAGGACAAGGGCAAGGAGGTAGAGGAGGATTTTCCAACAGAGGAGGAGCAAGAAGGGGAAATGTCAACAGAGGAGGCACAGGGAGAGGGAGAGGACAGGGGTCAGGAAGAGGAGGTGGGGGCATGAGGGGGTCCCGTGGAGGAAACTCAGTAGTTGATAGAGTCAAAGGAAAGGGTCCAAACAAGTACAAACAGCTGAGGACCAACCTCATGAGGAAGAAACAGTCCCGGGGAGGAATAGGAGTTAGTCCCCTAAACAGAGTCAATTCTAACCAGGTATATTGTGGGTTGTGATTGTATTCATGTCTTTTTATGGAAAGAACTGAATTGTTTTATTTTTTTTTAACCTTTACCAAATTCTACAAAACAATCTAAATTCAAACAAGATTGTGAAAATTACGAATAGGATTTATGTCGACAAAAACTGTTATATAATGTATTTGGTACTTAGAAATTATAGAATTAATTTGGGGAACATTTTTTGTTTTACAGAACAGAGGTGCTTCAAATCTTGGACAGAACAGAGGAGCTTCAAATTTGGGACAGATAAAATCCCAGGCATTAAGTGCTCTTAGACAGGCTAAGCTTACTCTAGCCAAAATCTCTGCTCGAGAAAAAAGAGATAACATTGTTAACCAGAGGAGAGGTATTCAGGTAAGATGAAGTAAAATATAGTTCAGTTTAAAAGTGAGGTTGTGTGACTATCTGAAAAAAAGGACGTAGCTCTCACCTGAAATTGTTAGATTTTTTTTTTTTGGTGAAATTAAATAACTTGTAAACTGGCAATGAGGATCAAAATTTTTTAGAAAAGATAAAACAAGTAAAAAATTGGTAGTTTCAAAATATCTATTGCAAAGATCTTGTAATTCTAATAGCTAATACCCTGTATTTGTTTCCGCTAAATTTATCTATATCGTACTTTCAGATGGATAGCCAGAATCCCAGAAGAGGACGAGGAGGAGGCAGAGGGGGGCGTGGCCGGGGAATGGGTAGAGGCGGGGGCCAGGGTGGAGGGGGTAACAGACAGCGCGGGGGTAATCTACAAGGTGGCAGACGGGGGTGGAGGCAGCCCAGACAGCAGTCCTCAGTGGACAACAGCGGCATCATCACAGTCAGTGTGGAGAACTCACGGCAGCAAACCAATAACTCACGGCAGCAAAATAGGTGAATTGAATTGAATGTACATTATATTTCATTGACATTTGGTGGGAGAATTACACTGGAGTTCTGTGGCTTTGATTGTTCTCTCCTAAGATAAAATCCAAAAGAAGTGTTCAAATGCAAATGTAAACAGGTAGTTAAAAATACTGGCTTGTTTTTTTTGTGTGTGTGTTATTGATACCTTCAGTAGCAGTACATGTACCATAATGCCTTTTCTTAGTTTTATTTTTCGTTTTCCTTTCAGGCCCAGAATTAACAGAAACAACCTTGGTGCACAAAATGTCAGAGAAGAAATGCTTGTAAGTTATTTGTAATTAAATATATTAGTGTTTGGATTCTGTGATATTAATTAAGGCAGTTGCAACATATTTCTTAGTAAAAATGACAGTTACCGGTACATGTTACACATACTTTGGAATCATTAGAATTCATGGTGGCTCAATTTTTGTGGTATTCATGAGGAAGCCCTCCCTCATGAATTTACATCCTCGTCAAAAACTAATTTTGAAAGGTTAATTTTCTTATTGAAACTGAAAACTGACGTATCCAGGAATTAACATCCCTTCATATAAGCAAAAAAACCACAATCCACGAAAATTGGTCCCCATGAATTTAAATGTCTCCACAGTACTATACATATATAGTGTTAAAGATAGAATAGGAATGGTGGCAAATGATTTCATCGGAAACTGGGTAGCGAAATTCATCCACAAATAACTTAATTATTTAATGACTTAATCTATTTTAAAAAATGCTTGATTATAGTTTTCTATTTTTGTCAGAACCTAAAACCTTCAGCAAGACAGAGGTACAGGATGAACAAAGAAATATTTTCCAGAAATACAGTAAGACAATATAATTCAAGTACGCTACAAAACAATGCAAAATACAGTGATTGAAATTATACTATTTCATAATTGAACCATGGGGTAATAATATACAATTATTGCTGTTTTTTTGAGGTCAATATGATGATTTAGGTACCTGAGAAATACAAGAGCCTTCAGCTTGGTGAATATTGTACTTCGAGGGTAGCTAAATCATCGTATTGATCGAAAAAAACTGCAAAAATTGTTTTATATGATTTAGCGACAAATTGATACAGACACATCAAATTAAGTGTTATCAAGCAAATATTTTAGTTTGAAACTGACTTGAACATATAGAGAAATGTGGTATTTTATTTGACAATCTAGTTTTCGTCTAGTGTAGAGAAAATCAAATGTTTTATTGACCTCCTAGGTCAGGTGCTGGTGAATAAAACGTTTGATTTTTTTCTAGATTGTTTGATATCAGCCAGTCAAAATGCTAGGAATTAATCAATCTCATTATAATGTCTTTTGGCATGGAATTTAAAGTTTCATACATGGTCTTGTTTTGTAGACTGATATTAGTCTCAGCGACCGCTTTGCCTCAGAATTCAGTGCAGAATCCAGTGCAGAATCCAGTGGAGTCGGAGATGGAAGAAGAATTTTCCTCTAGATAAGCAGTGTTCGTGTAGATAGCCAGTAGGCTGAATATCAAACAACATCTCATGTACCTTCTGTTTACAAGTGGGTCTGTCAGTAATGCAATATTGCAATAAGACAAGTGGTGATAACTCACCTTGTGACAAGGTGCTTTATAAACAACTCCTGTCATTTAGTTGAAGGTTGTTTTTTCTCATGCTTCACTTATAATACATGGATCTTTAATTTTAATTTTTTTTTTAAAAATATTTTTGAGTCATGACACACATTAATTCATTTTTAAAATAAACACCATTTATCCATTACAAGTCACTGCTATTTAATATGACACTATTGAACTTAAGTAAAATTGTGATAATATTATTATTATGCCTATGGTTATTTTAAAATATCAGTTTAAAAATGATGCAGCTAATGGGAATTTTTATTTGTGTGATTGTCTTAATTGCACACTTGTGCTGTGTGTGTTTAAGCTTTGTCAAAGTTCAAAAGGTGATTGTATCATTTTCACTTTGTGTTTATATGTGTGTCACTGTACATAGAAATATTATCTGTTTTTGTTTTATAATCGACAATTCATGAATTTTTATTTTAAAAATCTTGAAAGCTCAAGAATTCAATTCAGTTTTAGTGTCAGTAACTACAAATTATAAGGATTTAAGAGGATAAACTCTGTTTTATTAGTAGATTGACTAGAGCTTTAATCTTACACAAGTCCTTAGTTAATTTTATTTGTTTGGTTTCTGTTTTTATTAATAAAGCCATGTACAGATACATGTGAGTCGTAACACCTTGTATTTTTTTCTTTATTATATATTTGTTTTATTCTATGTTTTTATATTTTATTCTGTTAAAAAAAGTTACATGGATGCTTGAAAAAAAATGTGTGCCTTTACATATCTATGTCTCAAACATTGTGAGATATGTCACATTTTTTAGTTACTTAACTTGTTTATCAAAATATGGAAAAAACATCTTTGAATTAACACTGACTGGTTTTAATTTTCAAGTTAAAAGATTCCTACAGAAATGTTCATGTATTTGAGGAGAAAAAGGTCACAAGGAACAAAAACTTCAATAAACCAACTTTAATTCGTGTGAGAGAGAGAAAGGTTTGCGAGAGCCTCATTGGGAATATTACTTGGTGTTTTTAAAGTCAGCATTTAAACTACGATTAATTCAAATGTAGATTGAATGGTGAAAGTTGATTTCTTTATTATTTTGAACAGAATCCAATAGTTTTATGTTTAGTTGTGACATTTGAAATGATATATGTACATGTATGTAGTTTGGATGGCTTGTGGAAATATATTTGTAGAGTTCGGTATTAACTAAAGGGTGTTTTTATTTTGTGAAGAGAAAGTGATTTTTTTTTTTTAAATCTTTAAGAATCTGAGGGTATGTATGTGAAGTATGTTTTGTTGAATTGTTCATTAACAGGGGACAATTCAAGTAAGTGACCCCAGTTACTGATTTCATTTGTCCTCCCATAATACATTTTGTTTAAGTACATGTATATCAACTTAAAACATACTTTTTATATAAATTGTTTAAAAAATTAAATCGATTGAAGTTCGTTAATAAAATGAAATTATTTAAATGCAAATGAAATTGTTTTTTTTTATAATGAGCCACTGTGAACACATTCAAAATACTTTTCTATGTTTGGCCATGTATACACATGGGTATGAGTACCAGTATATAGTGTCAATTATGATAATCAGCTCTCATTCTGTCCGGCAGGCTTAAGACGGCTGGATGGTCAACAAAATAACCATCACATATACCGAAAACTTTAACATGATTTGTTTATCTATAAACTACTGTAAATTCCTTATATTATGCGAGTACTTATTTCCGGGATCCCACTGTTTTGTTTCAAATTGCGAGAGTATAAAATCGCGAACATGGAACTTCTCTCCTTATCATAATTTTCAACTCTCAGAAAATAATGGCGAAATTTTTAAATCCGCGAAGAATGCTTCTCGCGATTTTATGCGGATATTAATTCCTCGCGTTTAATTAGGAATCTACAGTAATGTTTCGTAAAGAAAAAATCCATATATTTTACCTTTTAAATTTATGTATGTTCCTATAATTGATATACATGTTTTACATAAAAACTAAATCCCCCAAACTTACAAATACTTAAAAATGGAAAGAAATAACAAATGTCCCATATTGTAATATGTGTTTGAACAAGTGGACTATTTGAAATTTGGATGCCATAATAAAAATAAGATTATGAGTGAAGCATACATGTAGGATAGCTGCATGCAATACTTAAAATTATATATACATCATTACGTGTTACTTGTGTTTTGCCCTAAAACATTAACAGAAACTTGTTGAGGAATAGTTTCAAGTTGATGAAGATAAAAGAATGTGTAGGTCATCTGAGGAACTTGAATATACCAGTCTAAAAAAAAAAGGTTTTGATTGGTAGATGTACCAATGGTTAAAGAGGATTCCATTTAGCATCTGCATGGAGTAAAGTCTTCATATGCAATCAAATATATTGCCACTGCCATGATTGCAAGAATACATATAAGTACATTATACTTACTCATATTTGTTATTTCAAGATTTCCCCAAAAAATTGAAAAAAAAATCAATGTTAACATATTTAACCCTCAAAAGTCCTAAATATCTTGCAAGAAACTCTTTCCAGTTTGAGATGGAGGTTTAACTGTTCAGTATAATACCGGTGCTATACATGTAGTTCGCTTTGAAACCTGGGTTTTTTTAATCCTTGCTATTACATATGATACTTGTACATTGTGGTACTACACCTCTCTTCTCCTTTTGCTTATATACATATACATACCGGTACATGTACCTTTAGATGGCCTCATATTCACTGCTGCTAACACAAAATATGCCATGGCCTTCTAAAAATTAAACTTAAAAACATTTGAATTTTCGATCCATGGTTTAATTAACTTGAAAAAATGATCCCTTTACTAGTGGTGAATAGTACACAAAACACAACAAAGCAATATTATGCTAGAAAAAAATTTATTCACAAGTCAGCTTGAATTTGTGTGTACACATCAACAGAACGGCTAGGAACATAACCTCCCAAATAACCTTGTGAGGAATTTCTTGTAATTAGCGACTTGCATTCAGAGATAGTGTACACATATTGAAAAACAAAATACAAAAAATGATTTGTTGGTGAATCATTGGAAAAGTTGTACCACAAAAAATAAGAACAGTTACACAGTTAGGTGCTCTATATTACAATTTGCATTGCTGGGCATTGCATATACTGAACAGAGTCTGTTGACAGAAGGACTTGCACACACAGGTCTTATACAGGAGATTCATTCATAAACTATTAAATAAAACCAAGATTAAACATTTTCCAATGTTTTTCCAACATACATGTATGATGAATTTATAAATACACCTAGAATGGCAAGCAATGTGTTTCAGCTACATAACGGTATAAGATAAATAACCCAAATTTTAATCAATTTTCTTTTAACTGGATCTTTTGATGATAGTGGGCTACAATGATGAAATATTAATTTGCCTACATTTATCTGGTATGTATTTATATTTTCAATTGACAACTGCTAACTATGTACATATCCACTGCACCGAAGTACCAGGAAAAAGTTTACCATCAAAATCATTTTTTTTTGTTGAAAAACATAATGAAATTAACATATATAGGTTCCTATGTACACTGAAACTAAGAAAGAACAAAATATCTCATTTGTCTCCAGCAAATGATATAATTCTTATCACAGATGAACTTTATGATCCATTTGTACATCATGTTCCAACAAGTCAAGGATTACAAAGCCTCAAACAAGCCATTTAGTCAATTAAACATGATTAAAAGAAACCGAAAATTATTATCTGAGGTAATATGTATCAATCACAACTTCTCTCATGAATTCAAGGATGATGTAAAATGGGTGCTGTACAGTGAACATTGTTACAGAACATTAGGAAGATTGGTTCTTAAGCTGACAATTACCCAGGTACATGTACTTGTAACCCCTCAAAAAAAACCCCCACTGGAATTGATCGAGTGTTCATGCTTTTAAGAGTAAAACATGTAGAACATAACTTTGTACAAAATTTTGGTATATGTATATTTTTCTTTCTTCTTGGTTTTACTATCACATACAAATAATTGTAAACAAATGAAAACAAAAATGATATATCATCACAGCAAGAACGTTTCTTTGTTTTTGTTGAAGTACAGTGTAATATAAACTTTTATGACTGATTTGTTCTAATTGTCCTCCAATGCCCTCCCTTAGAATCCAAGTGGATGCCTCTGAAGGAGACCTCCATTAGCAACAACGTCTTTGGAGATTTTCTCCAGCCCTGAGAAGTTTTCTTTTTCTCCCTTTGTAGCATGACACGCCAGGAGGTTGGCATCGATTCTGTCTTTGGCCTGTAGACATACAATGTAATAGAGAAAATAGCATAAAGACTGAATAAAAATTATTTTCAAAGTATTTTGTGTGGTGTTTCTTGGTATGTTCACAGATATATTACCTTTATTATTATGTACACGAAGAATACACATGTTCATCTAAGGTTACTGGATTAAAGACCAACAGTACATGATAGCATGATTGAGAAATTGAGGTATCAATAAATAGATGAAGCTTCATTGACTTGTATAAAAGTTCCCATACATGTATCTATCAGAATTAAAGATCAATATTTTTTAAATTATTCAAAAGCAGTATCATACCTCATTACAGAAGACTTTGGTAATGATAGCTTCATGGTCTGCTGAGCTATGACCTTCCTTGAGTGACCTTGAAGCCCTGGACAGAACTGACACCATGCCGTAGATATCAATGGCCGAATCGGCCACTCTCTTCAGGAGAAATTGTTCGTCTGAAATTAAAAAAAATAAATTGATAAACAAGGTTAATGAAGCTCTCATTTTACACAAAGTAAAAACATGTACATGTAAATTGATTTCAAATTAGAATTCAAATTTTAAGGATTCCCAAGTTTCTTTGTGACCATTATCAATTATACATTTACAAAATACATTAATTTATATGTTCATTTTAGAGTCAAAATTTGTTTTCTCTAATTTCAATCTCACTTTTATGCATCTAGGTATTCAAGACACCAATCTTTGAGATAACAAAGTTAAACTGTACACGTGCAATGCATATGTCAAATACTTTCGAATTTTCACATAATTGAATAAATCTTACTGGTGATTTTTTTGCCATGGGTCATCAGAAGTTGTTCCACTACTGAACCAAAGTCACCAATAGCAGCAAAAGTCTGAAATACATAAAATATAAAATATGTAATCATATAAATGTCATTACACCTAACCATGCATATCATCTATTATGCAAAACTCCATTTTGCAAGCAGTAAAATCTTAAAACCTAACTAAAGTTACCTGTTCTGCAGAGTTCATAAGCGAGGGGTGAATATGAGCTTTAGCACCATTGTCATCTGCTTTTGACCTAAAATATAATGATAATTGTCTTAAGGGTGTTGTTTACTCAGGGTTTGAGTTCTCGAATTCGGATTGTTATAAAGTTCAATGTCATGAGTAAAATTTGTTCTAAACACAAAAAGTATCTGTGAAATGAATTGTTACTGACATAACATTCAATATTTCTACTATATTATGGGATTATGCCAAAACAAAAATAGACTTTTAGCCAAACAGAGGAAATTCGGACTAAATTTTGCAGATTTTGTTTTCTGCTTAAACATTTTTGGAAGTACTCTAATATTAAAAGTTAAGATTTTATATTTTAGTCTATATAATTTTGCATATTTTGTGGTAGTTTTACCTCATTTATTCATTATGATAACCGTATGGCATGAATTAAAAAAATATTGAAATATGCTTAAAAACAAGAAAAGACACCATATCTTAAAATTTTGATCATTGACCTCATATAAATTATATGCCAACAGAATAAGGTCAATTCAAGTAGTTTAATACTATAAATGTTTTTGTATTATCATCATTCAATTTTTTGTAAAATTGGATCAAAAATGGGTAGGAATTTGAAAAGTGATAGAGGAAATTCGGACTGGAATATTTATAAAAATTGTGAAGGAAAACTTACTGCTTTGTATGTATTTAGTGTCACTGCCATTCATAAATTGTATTTCATTTTCAAAAGTGTTGAGCAATTTGTATTATTTTTACAATTTAGAAAATCTAAATCATAGTGTAAAATTTTGAGTGATTTTCCTTAAATTTTCCAAAAATATACAATGCCCATTAACTCCAAAAGTAGGTCATTGACCTACTTTTTTGAAAATGAAAAATAACACTACAATAAAAGGTCTATAACACACAATAGTTGGTTTTTCATTATCATCAGTGGAATTTTTTTTCATTCTGAGTAAACGTCATCCTTAAGATGAAGATTACTAACTTTAACACATACATGTGTATGGAACACGGTTAATATAAATTATATGTACATGTAGCAAGTGAACTTCAGGTAGTCCTAAACAATCCCATAATTTGAGGGTTAAAATTCTTCAATCACAAGAAAGGTACATGTAATTGCTGTATTTTAGCAAAAGAGAATTTTGATTCTTACTTCAATACTTTCTTGCTGCCATATTCCAGGAACATTCCAATGTTACCCAGGGGGTTTGACATGGCCTTCTTCAGCTCTTTGAGGTAGTTTCCTGCATACTACAAATAAATACATGCATTGTCATATCATATGCTCATGTACATTGTACTTGGTAAATTATTGATCTTAATCAGAAAATGTTAATCTTTTTTTTTTTTAAATTAAAAACATTTTTCCTCATAACATTTTTAACGGTCTATACTTACAAAATTTTACAATCATATCAATTATCTTAGATATATTTCCAATGGATAGGGCAAATCTAATGCACATTTTGAACATCATATATACAGACATTAATTTACCTGACTTCCAGTAAGGGCAATAAAGAGTCTCAGAATATCGTTTGTTCCTTCAAAAATTCTGAAAATTCTTAAATCTCTCATCACTCGCTCCAGACTAGTATCCTAAAAAAATAAATTAAGGCAATATAAAGGAAAATACTGGAATATTCTCAATCAATCCTGAATCTTGATCTTAAGGAAATTTACAAACATCCTCAATATATCTCAATGAACTGTACTTACCTTCATGTATCCCATGCCACCCAGAATTTGGATTGCCTCATCAGCACAAAACCAAGCAGCTTCCTAGTATAAAACAGAAGCCTATTACATACACTCTATAAACATTATAAAATAAAGAACTGCTTTGAAACATTTCTGAGTTTCACAATATTCATGTATACTGGTGTGATGAATCATTTTTTATCAGTTTTTCCTGCATGAATTCAACAATTTTCTATGATTAAATCACACAAAACACTTTATAAATGTTTCATTTTGTTTTTAATCATTCTTATTGCATGGCTTTAACAATTATGAGTGATTAAATCAAATGCTTACAGAGCCGTAGATTTTGCTGATGGCCGCCTCTATCTGGAACTCTGTGGAGCCCTGGTCCATGTTAGCAGACAGCATGTAGGCCATGGACTCGGTCACGTACTGCATCATGACCATGCGGCCAATCTTCTCCTGGATGGCGCCGTAGTTACTGATCAGGTCTCCAAACTGCTTCCTCTGTGAGGCGTGGTCAATCTAGGAGGATATGGTCATGACACATATAGAGTCAAGAATCATATACATGATATTATACATCATATAATGTTCATAAATGTATTATTAAAGGTAGATATAAACTTCATACTGTATAATGAAGGAAATGATGGAGGTAAAATCATGACTTAAAAAAGTTAGGAATTGCGCAGAGAGAGAGAGAGAGAGAGAGAGAGAGAGAGAGAGAGAGAGAGAGAGAGAGAGAGAGAGAGAGAGAGAGAACACCAGTTGAATACCCACACAACACCATTGCAGTCTATAAGATCAGTGCTCTTAAAATTATCATATTATCAAACATATGATTAATATGTACTTACAGCTTTTTTGATACAATATGACATGGTTCCTGATAAAGCAGCGGCCATGCCAAATCTTCCATTGTTCAGAATGTTCATAGCCACCTTAAATCCTCCTCCAACTCCTGAAAATAAAACATCACCATCAATGTAAGGGGCACAACTCTCACATATACATGTGCATTTATACATGTGCACACTTTCAAAATAGTTTAAATATACTATTACATTTAACTCTCAAACAAATGTTTATACATGTGTATGGCTTTCAAAATTCCAAAAAATTATAGATTTATTTAGCTCTTTACCTCCAAGAAGATTTTCAACAGGAACCTTGCAATCTTCAAAATATACTTCTGCTGTATTGGAGGCTTTAATCCCCATCTTTTTTTCTGGTGGACCACTATATTGAAAAAAACCATTTTAAACATATTTTTAACAATTGATTTTTTATTCTAAAAATTCTCATAAGACTAATTTAAATGAGGTTGGAAAATCAAAAAATCATATGCATATACTACAAAAGAGATTGAGAACATAGAAAATACTTACTTGGAAACACCGCCAAAAGATCTCTCAACAATAAAGGCAGATACTTTTTCCTTCATTTCACCAGTTTTCTCATCTTTGACTGGTGTCTAAAATACCACATTCTAATTTTCTTAATCTTAACTACTAAGTTCTTACATATGCACACAATACATGAATGTATACAAGACTCAAAAGGACAAAAGAGGTTACATCTGTGCTACTTTAAGTTTCATATTCTCACTTATCAATTACAGTTGAACAAGTTAACTTTGGCATGTTCAGCTAAGTGGATGCTCAAGAGTGCTTTCCAAAAATTTCAATCCCTTTAACACAAACATTGGCACCCACTCTGCTGAACAAGTCTAATTTCATATCACCAAGGGTAATAACTCTGTTTACAAACCTTGGCGAACACGGTGAAGATTTCTGCCAGTCCTCCATTACTGATCCAGATCTTGCTACCATTGAGGATATAATGCTTGCCATCAGGGGACAGAACTGCTTTGGTTTTGATAGACTATCAAAAAAATGAAACATTTGTTTTTACATGTACATGTATAATCAAATAAGCTATCTCTGGGACGTCGTATCCCCACTGAAAGAAAATAGAGGAAGGTGGAAGACCGGAAATGTCAGTTTATAAATAGTTTTCTTTAGCAACATCTAGTCTTTTTATTGTGTTCTATTAAAAAGATGTATATAAATTTGAAATGTATCTAATTTTTGTGGAAGGGGAGACAATAAACATAAGACAGAAATGGCTCAAAATGAAAGACTTATTTTAAAATGAGAAATGATCGCTTACGCTGGCATCTGATCCACTGCTGGGCTCGGTCAGACAGAATGCCGCAATGTTTTTACCACAAGCCAAGTCAGGCAGGTATTTGTCCTTCTGCTCTTTTGTTCCAAACAGCAGGATTCCTTTGAACCCAATGGACTGTTACAAATCAAGTAAGGAAAGGTTATTTGTAGCAAGTTGTATGTAGTACATACATTGTAAATATATCTATTAATAACTGTTGCTTTGGTGTATGAACAAATGATTATTACCTGGTGGGCTCCTAAGGTAATGCCGACCCCAAGGTCATGTGATCCCACTATTTCTACCAAACGTGCATACTGAGTGTTGGTTAATCCAAGACCACCTTCAAAGAGCAGAATCATTTGTACCAAATAAAATCTATACTGACTAACACAGAATGCAACAAAAAAGAGAAAAGACATACCAGTAAACAGAAAGTTTTATTAATTAAGAATAAAAGAGCTACCAGGTATTTCCACACAACAAGAGTTCAGATCTGTCTATTGACCAAAACATCTCATCTGATATCAGTGAGGTTTTAGTGCTCAAGGGCTTACAATTCTTAAGTCCAAAAACCTACGACTACATATCAAATGTTATATCACCATTATATGATGTAAGACTACTTGGTATTGTGAGAAACTTAAAAAGTAATTTTATTTTTCAGATCACTTCAAAGTTATTAACATGGGCTTTTTGTCAAAATTTTAAGATAGATGGTTTACCATTATCCACCGGAACCTGGAGACCAAAGGCCCCTAACTCCTTCAGTCCCTCCATGACATGGTCCTCTACTTTCTCCAGGCTGTCATTCTTCAGGGGGTCATTTATTTCCTGATAAAAGAGATAAAACATTTTTAAAGGATGCTGATTTCAGAATCATTGTTTAAAGGACACTTGAATGTAAAATATGGCATGAATTATAATGTAATAATCCAGGAGAAAAATTACAGCACATGCATTTATTACAAGCATTAAGATCTGTAAATGTAATGATGAGCTAAAAATTAATGTATCTAACCTCGAAGAACTTGGCTGTTGGATCTACAAGCATCTTGAGGGTGTCCTTTTGTTCATCATTTAATACTGGAAATCAGAATGAAATGATATTGACAGTTTTATCTCTCATTTTTTTTTTTTATGTTTATCAATGCATTTGACTATTTTTATTGAGAAATATTTCTAATTCTAGATTACCTTCAGGGAAAGGAAACACTTGATCTGTTTTAACAATGCCTCTGAAGATGTTCATGGCAAAAGACTTTGACTCCTATAAAAGCAAATATGAAATCTATGAGATTCATGACATGAAAATATGAATGAATTATGGTAACAAAATTATGATTTATACACTGAAAGTTGAAGACAAGTCTGTTGATAACAAAGACCAATCAATAAAATGTCATTGTTATATGCATTTTATTTATTTAAAATTTGTATCCGACTTCTAAATTGAAAATTATTTCAGTAAGAGATAAAATCACAAGGGAGCAACAAACTTCCGTATGTTAAAAAATTGTCATAAGGCTAATAGTTATATTATTATGTATAATTTGTATCACAACTTTCCAAAAATAATAGTGAGATTTTAAAGTTTGCAAAAGATGCTTCTCATGATTTCAGTTCAAGATTTGTGACATCAGACAATGATTAGAGAGTGTGCAATTCAGAAATGGCTACCTGAGTCTTGGCTGTTGTTGGCTTGGCATCATCTGTCTTTTTCTGGGCTGTTGCCGAGCTTGCACATCTTAACAAATATTGAAATACAATTTACAAAAAAAATAAAATAAAATTTATTATCATTTAATTTATGTTCACATTGGCCATCAATTAAAAATTGAAAATTATTTGGTATGATTCAAAATACAGAATAATAAAAATAGTAAGACCTATTTTTACTATTAAAGTTCTCTTATAGTAAACAAGCAAAAAGTCCAAAGTCCACACACTGACAAAAGGACTATAAATGTCAAATACAACAAATTAGCAAAATGTATAATGAAAGTGTGCAATTTGTTGCGAAAAATATGTGAAAAATTACCTCAGGTTCCCTAGAACTGATCTTCTACCAAGAGAAGTTAACAATGCTGAAGTTCGAAGCATTTTTCTCTCAAATCACACTCTGCGTTTCAGCAGTCCAGGTTCACCAAAACTGTGTTTACGAAAGAGGTCGTTTGACATCCGGTTTATACAACAATGGATGCGCATGCGCTAAAGTTTATTCAATAATCTTTTTTCTCGTTCGATTTTATTTCTTAGGACATATTTTTAGTAAATGCAAGCTAGGTATAAGCTTATCTCACTCAGTACTCTCTGCTCCGCCAATATTGAGAATTTAACATCCTTTCCATTTACATCGGGTTCAGAAAGCATTCGGATTAACTTTCTTTGCTTTCCCTTATGAAAGAGGAAAATAACCGAGGATATTCCGAATGACCTAAAAAATGGCTGGAAGTTCAGCGGCATCGTCCACTGTTGATCGACTGAAACAACTAGAGACAGTTGAAAGTGATGTGATAAGTGCCATTCAAAGTGCAGGTAAAGATAGATGATATTCATTTGGTTTCTATGTGTCACGGACATGGCCGTTTGAACAATTCAATATTAGGTAAAAACCATATTGCATAGGAAATTCGAAATACATGTATGTACTGACAGTAAAAAAAAAAAATTTTTATGGCTCACCTTAGCCAAGGGCTTGAGTAAGCTTTTCTGAAAATTCCGTTTTCTTTTGTTTTTGTCATCTTAGACTTGTTACACGTGTAGTTCATCTCTTAAAATATTCAATGCCACTGGGCCATCCTCTACGAAGTTTGACTCAAAGCATCCTTTGCCCTATATGAATGGGATCCAGTTTTTCAAACTGAACTTTTTTCAAAGTTCAAAGTTTTTTACAGTTTTTCAAACTCATCTATAAAGGATGATCATTTAAAATTATTAAAGATTTGATTAAATTATCTTTAAAAAAAAGCTTCTCTAAAACCATTTTGCTAGAAAAAGGTGGAACCGAATATTTGGAAGCATCTAAATGTAGCTTCTGCAAAAACTGAAATAACTAAGGGGGCTTGATGTTAAACATGAACATATATAAAGAATTAGAAGGAAATTGTTTTCAAGATATTTTGTTATTTGATACCATAAAACTGATTTGATCAGCTATGACTAATGTTGCTCCAGTGAGCAATATGGCCCATGAGCCTCTTACTTATATTTTAGATGTTGTACATTTGTTTATTTTTCTGTAGGATCTGCTCTTCAAGAATTATCCAAAGATAAACCAGTGATGAAAAATGTTGAATCCCACACCACAACATTCATTAAAACACTAGTAGAAGTTGAGAAAAAATTAACAGGACATATCAACTACTTAACTCAAGTTTCTACAGGTATAAAGTTTAAACTACTGTTTGTATGCATGCATGTAATCCAGTGTATATAGTATACACACATGAAAACATTGAAAATGAACTCTTTAAAAAAGAAGAAATGAAAGAAAAACAAAAGAAAAATTATAATGACATCTTGTAAGTACCTTTAATGAAAGAAAGTCCCTATCTAAATGATTACTAATTAGATTCTGCTTATTTAAAATCAATTTTTTGAAGAAAAAAAACTTTGCTTTTTGTAATATGAAATACATGTACATTTATAGTGAAGTGGGTTAATAATGGGACCTTAGCTTTTTGTTGGAACTACTTGTAGAATACAGGGATTTCATTTTTTTTTTTTAAATTTTGAAGTAAGGAGGTGAGCTACCCATTGAAGAGTTTTTTTTGTTGGAATTAGTTATTACTCGTGCATGGATCTAGTGGGTAGGGGGAGGGGGGAGGAGGTTGGTTCTGGACCTCCTCTGGAAAATTCAAATTTTTCAAATTCACATCGTAAAATTCCTGACCCCCCCCCCCCCCCCCCATTCCTGTTACTGATTTCATTAATATTTTTGTGGATTTTGTGACAATCAAAATTTCAATGATACGTAAATTCATGCTCATTGCACCTATCAATTCATTACGTTATAAGAAATTGGACTTCGTTGGACATTAAACTTTCGTGGATCAACTCAACAACGAAATCAAGAAAAATTGGTGCATAACAAATATAGATGAAACCAAAGTATTTCCAATATTTTATTTTCCCATTTATGAAATTTTAATTTTTGCTAGTTCTCATCATTGAAACAATGTAAAATTGCTCATTTTTGGAAGCTGTGGGAATAACTTCACAACATTGCACTGAAATTTTTCTCTCAATAGGACAACCACATGAAGGGTCCTCATACGCCCCACAGAAAGATCTTCTATTGGCCTACCACCGTGTTGACCACATCCGAAGTCGACTGAGCGACTTGGAACGATTGACAGCTGAGCCTGTGGCTCATCGACAACAACTGACCCAGTCAGATCTATTGCAGATGAGTGAGCAACACTGAACAGAACGGAATGGAACTACGACCTGTTCATTGTGAGGGTTAAAGCCCGTTGCAACTCTTGTAAAGGAGTGGGCAGTGGCGAGGATCTCACTTAATGTGTTTCCATGTGGCAGCTACTTGTATGTGTACAAGGGAATATCCTTCATTGATCTTAAATGTGGAGTGCTTGCCTTGATGTGCTGTATGTATTATGTGAATGTTGACTGATGGACAAACTGTCTAAAAGTTTAAGAAACAGTTGTAAAATAAAAAAATTATTTATTCACTGTATTCATTCCGAAAGTTAACATCCAGTTATAGTGTGTCTCTCAATTTTGTTTATCACAAGTGCTTACAACATGTACAACATGCAAAACTCAAAAAATGAATTTTATTTAAGATATTTTCTGTATATGTATACATTTGAATATTAGAATTTTGTTTCATTATGAAAATCAGATACATTCAAATTTATGGAAGTTTGGATGTTGTTCATATTTCACGTGCTTGATCTCAGTCATGTAGTAAACTGATATCAATGTGCAACTGGTATGGTACACAATTAAAAATGAAGATGTAAATAATTGAATGAATGGGTTTTTTTTCTTTAATCTGTAACAAATATGTCTAATTGATGTTTTAAAGAAACTGAATAAAAACGTAGAAAAGCAAAAACAATTTAAATTTTTTTTGACAGTTTTTGAGAGCAATGATTTATTGTGGCCCCCTCATGAAATGAAGATGACTTTGGTAATCACTCAGCAATAACAATGACATTTGTATGTTAACATACCTATGTATCTGTATGTAATATGTGTCTTCAATACCACTGTGATGTGGTACATGTATCTCAAATCACTTTCATCACTACCCTTATATTTTAAACAAAAGACGGTGACCATAGTAGGAGGGGACACTTCCAGGTGGTTAGATTTTGTATTCGCTTAGTTTGTATGTTTAGTGAGTTTGCCAATGTTTAAGCAGTCAGTGAGTGTTCCTTTTCAAACAATGACTTTAAACAAGAGACCCTTTTGTCTCGCATCACTCACATGAGCAACAATATTCATCTGACAGAAGTATATTGCTAAAGAGCTTTTATATACATAAATAGAACAATCCCGTTGTCAGCCGAGCTCGTTGCTGAGAGACAAAAGCTGACCCACATAAAAAATGTCTTTATAAAGTCAACTACTGCCACATTAAATTTATTGCCATGTTGAAGAAGGGAAGTACTATTTCAGTTGAAAAGTAAGGGAAATTAGAGTTTTAATATTCTCATTTAGAAAAGAATATGGTACTCTGGAATCTCTCTAACATTTCAGTCAAAAAGTACCGGTAATGAAAATTTGAGATCTAATATTCTCACCAAAAAACGAATATGGTACTCTGGAATGTATGTGGATATCCTCTAAATGCTCATTCTTATGATTTTTGTTTCTGATAAAAGCATTACAATAAATTGTTTTATTAATTTTAATATGGTGTAGGTAAATGAAAACAAGGCATTTAAGCAATCTGTATTTATTCCATCAGACAGAATGTTGCAAATCACTTGACATATATATAAATGATATACATCATAAAACTGCAATAACAACACTACAAAATATACACCATATTGTCCCCATTTAGTGCCCTTAACTGTAAGAGAATTTCTTTAAAAATGAGTATGCATGGTACATGTAAAGTCAAGAGTTGGAATTTTTATTTTATTCCTCATTTAAATGCCGAAAATTAATCAGAAATAAAAATCCAATTTGAAAACTTTCCATTGATTTGTAACAAAATGTATTTCTGAACCTCATTTTGTTTAAAAAAAATGATAAGGAGCGATGAGTTGTAGATTCTCAGATGCTTAAAGGGGCAATGGGGCTTAACAGAGATGAATTTTTTTTGCATGTTTTTCTGGGTTAGCATTTTTAATTTGCGTCATTCTTTTTTGCCATTTAAAATGTTTTTTATTGGAAACAATGCAGAACATTATTTTTGCATATTCAAGAATTTGCTATTTAAAAGAGATTCTGAATAAAAGCAAAAATTGGAAAATCGCGAAAATTACCAGATATACTGCATATTATCAAATTTCTGGGAATAGTTAATTACGATAGCTTTGAATTGATATTTTGAAATGGTGTATATATATACTTGAGATTTATACATCTTTAATCTAACTTGTATTTTTTAAATATTAATTCTCAATATACATTAATGTATACTTTACTATAATAAAATGTTTTTCAATTTTGAAGACAATTTTTTTGCACTGTCAGTTAATAATGCTTAAATCTATCCATGCAATTATATGCTAAAATATATACAAGTACCATACATGAATTAGTCTTCTTTCTAATACAGTATAAACAGCATACTTGTACTAAGTTGAAAATTTCATCATTCCAGTGAGCAGATTTTATAACTTCTTTCTCCAGTTTAATATACATTTGAATTAAGTAAATGACAATTTACACAGAAAACAACTGCATTTCCAATAGGAAAATGGCACAATTATATTAAAATTAAAATTAACAATTAATTAAAACTTATCAAAAACAGAAATTGTATTATGTACAAAAGTCATGGCACTTAGCTTCAACATTTATAACACAAAACTGACAAAAGAATATTAGTGCTATTGCCTTTAATTAAATAATTCTCTAATTTATTCAGTCTTATCACAACAGGATAGTTTAATATGGCCACTTCACAACTAAGATGGAGTGATGCAAAGATTTGAATTTACTGCCAATTATACAGTACATCGATATCTGACTGATTAATATTATATATTATAAATTCCAGTATACCCAGTATATAAAAGAATGAATCTTTTTAGTCTTAATTCAAAAATTTAAATGACTCAAAATCAAATATCTCAATTTGTAATATATTACATAAAAAATATACACTGTAACAGAAAATTCATTTCAACTATCATGTAATAAAGACACTTTTCAAAAGACTTCAACACATTTTGAATTGTAACATAAAATCATATTTTTATCAATCAATATCATGGATAACCAGATAAATCCCAGATTTAAAAGTTATTGAACTTGGCCAAGGAGCAGATTGTATACATTGGGAATTCCTTCATGCTGTCTTGTTATGTTAAAGGGACCTTCAATCCACCAAGTGAGAAAAACTTTGAATGCAAGCCCAAATTTCTATATTTCTTAGTGATTTGGATTTCTAGCATGCTTTCGGCTTAAAAATGATAGAAAAAAGGTTTAATTTTTTTTTTTTGGGGGGGGGGGGGGGTTCACTTTTAAAGATTCATAAAAACAAATTTAAAGTTCACACAGTATCTGGGATTTCTATCACCATGTTGTGATATACATAAAAAGGATGTCGAGGACCCTTTTGTTATTAAACAGTTTAGAGAATATAAAAATGCACCCTGTTCTAGAGAAATTTAAGACAATTTAATTGTTCTAGGCAAGAGAGATCTATTAAGTATATACATATGTTGATTAAAACTGGCTTGGTACTGGAAATGTAAAAGTCAATACTGGTATAAGACTTTAAAAAGCACCTGCATACACAAATATTTAACATCAAATAACATATATAGGTTGGCAGAGGCATGTAGACATTTGATATCCTTACATATTCCTTGTTTTATGGAAGTACTTCATTCCACGATCACACCCATTGTGTATCAAATAGCGAGAATATAACATCGCTCAAACTCAACTTTTGTTTTAATTTCACATATTTCACAAATAGCAAGATTTTAAAATCTACAAGGAATGCTTCTCAGTTTTATGATGTAATTGTAATATTCCTTGCGTTTAATTAGAAATCCACAGTGTTTAGGGGTGTTCACTTGATTTACTTCTTGTACATTTCTTCAATGTCTTTCTTATAATGCTCAACAAAGTTTTTCCGTTTGACTTTGAATGAGTCTGTGACTAGTCCAGACTCGGGCATCCATGGTTCAGGGCATATCTTGATTTTCCTGGGCAGAGAGAATCTCTCCAAGTCTCCTGTAATATAGAGAGGCTTATACAGTCAGGTATATTAAAAAGAAATAGCTGTGACATACATTTTTAAGGTACTGGTACACACATGAATGACTTTCAAAAATCTCCATTGAAAATTTCTTTGTTTTTTTCGGGTGCATATTATACAGTCATGTGAAAGGTGATTTTTTCAGCAACACCCAACTTTTGGACTTTTTTGTTGTTGCCTAAATCAATTGAAGGCTAAGGTTGTGGTGACCTTGGCCTTGACCTATGACCTTGTAACTAACTGTTCTCTATCTTGCCATAAGCAATATGCGTATCATTTATGATCATTCCGCCTAAAATAGTATCATCTGAATCTTCAAGTTGTTGACCGACATAGATTCAGATGGATAGAGGCACTTTTTTATACCAAAATATATTCTTCTAACTTCCATCATATGTTTATCACGAGATATGACCCATCAATTCTCACCCTTTATTCCACTTTCTGTCAGCTTTTTGAGGACTTCACTTTCCACTTTCTTGTCTTTACACAAGTCCTCAAGCTCTCCACTGACCCCGAGGCTCTCTGCTAGGTCTTCCAAGTGTTTGGTGCTGGGGACTATAAACACGACTGTGAATTCGTGGTTACTGTCGGCATGGATGTAGATCTGCTCCACGATGGGCACCATCTTTAGAACAGTTTCCACCTGGCCGACAGCCACATACTCTCCACCCTGGAGTTTCACAAGGTCTTTCTTTCGATCTGTATGATGGAGCATAAAATAAAACATTAAATACTGTAGATTAGCAAATAATCACGATGGTTTTAATTCCACTATATTCGCGATTTAATATTTTCCCACGAAATTAAACCCATCGTGAATTCTATCATTAGTTCTCAAAAACGTTTCAATGTTTATATTCTGATCAATTGATTTTCAAGCAGCGTGAAATTAAAACCATCGCGATTGGTACTTTATTAGAAATCGTGAAATTTTAACACCGTGGAATTAATACGACTGAAGTATGTAATTACTGATGCCTGATGACATTATCTTGTGAGACTCTTTAACCCCCACTTGCCCAAACTTAATGAAATATTACCAGTAGGTTTTTAGTTGACATTAATCATTGATCTCACCCCTAACTCCAGATACCTACCAATAACTCTCAAACAACCGTCTGGATCAATCTGTCCGATGTCTCCGGAGCAGAAGTACCAGGTTCCATCAATGTCCGTAAAGTCTTCCTTGGTCTTCTCCGGCATTTTGTGGTAGCCTTGTACAATGTTACCGCCTCCCAACAGTATTTCTCCACGTGGGCAAGGCTTGTCCTTTGAGGTGTAGTTTCCTAGTATCATAATAAGTCATAAAAAGAGTATGAGAAGTGAGATTTTAACTGTGAATACTACATGTACCACTGGATGTTTAGAAAGGACTCTTCAATCAAGAGAAAAGACTTTTAACAAGGGGGCATACATATAAATTTTTACCTAAAGCCAAATTCACTGTAACAAAAATGGTTGTGAATTATCATCAAGTGCCTTTTATCCATTCTACCAAAGTTATAAATATGATTAAAAAAAAAAGGAAAATTTTCAAAAAAGTTTTAATAATCAGACCTATTGTACATCTATGTATTACTTAATACTGAAGCTTGGAAAATTTGTAATGGTGTACACTGATACTTCATTAATTTCATGACAATTAATAGCAACTGTTGTTAATTGACCTAAAAGATACAATTATTGACCAACAAAAACATACCTTCTGGCCAATCTCGGAGACGAAGCTCGTTGCAGATCAAAGGTGCTCCTACTCTACCAGTGGACAAGTCATCAACTTATTAAAGATACAAAAACAACCCTGTATATCAGCTAAATACAGCAAAACTTTAAAAGCTTTCACCTAAATTAATGTTATAACAGGGGAGGTCTATAAAACTGGAGAGCACTTTTATTAGTAAAATAATAATTGATTATTCCCCTTTAATGAAAATATCAATTGATTATTCCCTTTTTTCAATGGCAATAAAATTAATGGCAGCTATTAACACAATGCAGCAATGCCTGAGAAATTAACTGAAACAATTTTTTTTTTGGCGTTAGTGTTATGTGTAAATACCAGACTGTGCATACCTTCTTGAATAGTCCCTGCCCCACAGGTTTCAGTCAGGCCGTACCCCTGCAGAACTGGGCAGCGGAAGCAGATGTTCATGAAGCGCTGGGTCTTCTCCGACAGGGGGGCTCCCCCGCTCAGCATCATCCTGACCCTCCCTCCCAGCACCAGGGACACCTTGGAGAAGATGTATCTGTGAGGGAAAAATAATATCATCAAACTTCGATGTTAGTTACTGAAATCTGATTGGTTTAGATGCAGTTTATAATCCGCATTGGGTAACACTATATAAATAGTGCCTGATTGGGAGGGTAACAGTTGAAATTGACACCCCGAGAAAACCATGGTTTTCGAGGGGTGTCAATTTCAACTGTTACCCTCCCAAACAGGCACTACTTATTTTATTATACTGAATGTCTTATTTAATAATATTCTCGTTGAGTTCTTGCTTGGATAGACCCTCGAATTCCCCGCTTCCTCTTTTTTTTCAATCAGGAAGGTGCGCAATAGATTGACAGACCTCTTAATAGTACGTTTAGTGTTAACAGAGTCTTTCTCATCCAACAATTTAGCAATTTGGGCTCTTCCACATTTGCGAACATGTTTTTCCGTCGTTTGTTTCCTTTAATCAATCATACTCAGGCGCACGCTTTAATAACTCTTTATTTGTTCGCATTACTTCAAACGCATAACTGACCCCTTTAGGAATGACGTGAATTCTACGGCAAACCGTACGCGCATAATTTACACGCATGTAACATTTTTTTGTGTTACCCGTTGCCAAGTGCGTTGCTATCGCTGAGGGTGATAGAAGGGTTTATCAACTGCGTCTAAGCCAATCAGATTTCAGTATTTAACATGAAAGTATAATAAAACGAATTGTAACATGCGCATAAGTTATGCGTGTACGGTTCACCATAGAATTCGCGTCAAAAAATCTGAAAGCAGTAAAGTTCTCAGAGGCATGATGACTTACTTGTCCAGTAGAGGAGTAGTGTAGCCATTCTCTATCCTCTTCTTCTTGTAATCATACGCCCACTCAAACAGAGCTCGGCTGAAGGAACCTCCCATGTTGACTTTCTCCCACACTCCCTTGTACAGTCTGTCCATTATCATCTGAAATTTGTTGTAATTTTAATATAAAGAAATGACATACCGGTACATCTTCTCTTCCGTATTTTATTTCAGATTACTTATGTTGCTCCATATATTGATAATACTCCTTTCATAAATAGAGACAACAGTTGTCAAATTACATGTCAAGGCAAAAAAAGTAACAAATCAATAACTGTCTATTTTTATTAAAGTTATATAATTTTGTTCCTTTAACCATAAAACAGATATTGATAACTTTTATTACTGTGGGAAGACTTTCTTACCGGAACAGCTGCCATGAGAGTAGGCTTCAGTACAGAAAGGTCGCCCTTACTTCCTTTCTTGATTTTGCTGGACTACAATGTTGAAGCAAGAATTCATCATACAAATATTACCAGTAACCAGCAAAATTTTGTACATCAATCAAAACGAAACAAGACAAGAAAATAAGGAAATAATACTTTCATTGGATAAAAACCGGGTACCAGTATATAAAATTACTAAAAGTTGTACATATTTGTGTTGCCATAAGTACTGTCAGACACTTTCAAACCTTACGTTATCTGTTAAAGTCAGAGGAGAAGAGTAACCGATGCACGTTCCGTGGGCCAAACAGCTGATTTCTACAGCAGAGACAAAAATACCCTTGTCATTTACTAAAGAACTGCGTTTCATTGTACTTACGTGGTGGTGAGTTTCATAATTTTCTCCATGCCATGTTAATTAGTACATATAAAAATTCAATAAAGTCAACTCTAAGTTGAAGTACATCACTTTATATACAAACCATTTCCTACAGAATTGCAAAAAATGTTGCAGATAAAGCTTACTTCTTATTTTTTAATTAAATAAAAATTTTAAAATCTTAATCATTTTTTACCTGCCCCAAGTTCAAGGACATGGGCTAAGGGAAGATAACCCACATATACATCTTTTGGACTAAATAAAAAAGAAAACGAAAAGAAATGAGAGCATTGTAATGCCTTGCAAATACTAAGTCAAAACCAACTTTTTTTTTTCATAAAAATACAGTATACAGGGAAATATTCACTCCCGTTTGAATTTTGCCCCTTTTGCTCTTTTCTGCTAGTGAATTGGCAAATTCCAATTCTCAAGCTATTTTTCTTTTAACATAATTGTATCTGGTCGAATTCAAGACAGAACAAAACAGTTAGCACCTACGTAAAAGGCAAAATAACATGGGGCAAAAATAACCCTACATACAGTTTCCTTCCTTTTATTACAATAAGCTCTATACCTACCCCAGATTTTGAATCTTCTGACACTGGCCAGCCATTCCAGACATCAGATTCTTGTGTGTAATCAGCACACCTGGAATTAATTTGAATCTTCATGAAAACACATACTGTAGAAGCACATATTTTCGTTGGGTCAAAATTTCGTTGTTTTTTAACCAAATAAAATTCGATGGCATTTAATTTCGTCACATCATAATATCTTTGTATTCATTATTACTTTGGTTAAAAATTTGTCATGGATTTAATTTCGTTGATTTCTACTGCCAACGAAAATAACGAAATTAAATCCTCGACAAATATTTCTGCTTCTACAGTAGCTATTTTCACAAAGCAACTGAGGGTGAAAACATCACTCCTCATTTTGCTTTAGAGGAGATACAAATCTCACCACCCTTGGCAAGTGATGGTGATCCAACTATATGTACATGCACAGTCAAACTTGGGTATCTTACACATTATTATATAATATGCCATGGATATGCCAAGTGAGTTGGATCCAAACATTTATTACAATATACATTGGTTTTATATACAAGTAAAAGTCAATGTACATTTTTGAAACATTTCATTAACATTGAGTATATTTACCGGTGTATGTAAAGTGTAAGAGTGAAAAATAGTATTTATTTAACTCGATCTTAGTAGGAAAAACCAGTATTCAAAAAATTAATATATTTATCAATTTAAATATATATATTAGAGATTTTTGTTACCAAAAAAAAAAAAAAAAATGTGTTCACCTTTTGGGACCCCAGTAGACCCACTGGTATACATTATCACAGCGAGATCGTCAGGGGATGGTTTGGCCACAGGAGTGCGTACTGTTCAAAGATCAAATATGATAAGTAAATGACATCGACAGCAAATGGTTTTGACAATTAACAAACATTAAAGTTTTTTCTTTAAAGAAATGCATGATTGTATCTTATTGTATCATGGTACAGTAAAACTCGGTTATAGCGAAGTCCTAGGGACCAATGGATTTACTTCGTTATATCCATAATTCATTATATCCATATAACGAATTCATAATAATAACTATCATAGTGAATTCACTATATACATGTTTCTTTGACTGGACTATAATTATGTTAATAGAGGCTTAAAATGAAAATACATTACTTTGGTACCTTTGATAATCGGATTATGAATTGAAAAATATTTAGGAAATTAAATTTGATCAAATTATAAGTTAAATGGTAGTGCAATCTTTTTTAACTGTTAAATTCGTTATAAAAGTGTTACATTTCGTTATTATTTACTTCTACAGGACTCAAAATGAGTTCGCTATATCCGTAAATTCGTTATATCTGAATTCGTTATAACCGTAAAATTTTGCTAAGATTTGTTAAGAATTTTACCAGGGATTCAAAAACACTTCGCTATATTCGAGAATTTGCTATATCCATGTTCGTACTAAACGAGTTTTACTGTATCAATATATATTAATGCCAAAAATATTATTTCTGATATTATTCACAGAAGATAAAATATGATAAAGTAACTGCTGACAGCAATGATTTTGAAAGTGAATATTAAAGTTTTTCCTTTTAAGAAATCCATGTATCTTGTTGCATCATTACATGAATATCAATCTAGTAATCCCCCCAAAAATTAATATTTAGTTTCTCTGGCAAAGCCACATCAAGTTGCATTTTTTCATTTTGATGCCATATTGAAAAAACAAAAATTTCCAACATCAATAAAAAATTAAGTAACCAACGAATATTTGATTTGCAATGATTTAAAATAGCTGCCTCCAACAGTATGTTTGTCTGTTAAAATTTAAGATATAATATCTGGATGGAGACCTTCCAGAGACATATTATAGCCATTTAGAATTCATTACAGGATAGAAGTTTACCCTTTTATGACCTCGATCATTATGGCTGTACATTTTGTTTGTTTGTAATTTGACCTTACGAATTATGTGAATTTCTGACTAAAATATTATATTTCAAAACTGGGATATTGATGATAATAAAGGTACATCATAATTTCTTAATGTGTCATATCAAAATAATATTGTTTCCTAACTTGAACTTGACTACTGTAAAATTCCTAATAGAAGGTGGGCTGTTAATATTCGAGTAAAATCATGAGAAGCAACCCTCGTATATTTTAAAATCTTGCATCTATTTTTCTGACAATTGAATCCAGGAATTAACTACTTCATAAAATAATGACTGTACAGAACTATAATCAAATATACTGGTACGTATATAACCACACATTTTATTATAATCATAAATCCTGTTCATTATTAAAAAAAAGGTTTAAATTTGCTTATACTGAGTCACTGAGTTAATTAATCAGTGTTTATATAAAGACAGCTTCCTAAAAAACCACAGCTTTGCTCTTAAAATAGATTATTAAATCAATAAAGCCACAACACATCCTGTTAGATATAAATATTGTTCATCCTCTTACAGTTATCTATCTGTGCGCCTATGACCTCTACATCCTCCATCGACCTCAGCTGTACTGACTCCGGGTAATCAGACTTCTTGGGGGATTTCCCATCTCCAATGTATATTAGATGAGTGACTTTTGGCATTTTCCCCATTATATCCTACAATTTCGAGAATTTTTCAAAAAAAGGAGAATTTTAATGATTATAATAAAATACTGGGAATACGAAAAAATTGACTTCTCAATTCAACTTTGGTGAACAGGAAACAAAACAAACTTATTTCCAAAGTAAGCATGCAGTCATGGCAGTATAAACAATCACGTTCATTAATTTGCAATGTTCCCCAATTTACTGAGAGCAATTTACCAATTCATATTCCCGTAATCAGATGTGTAAAATTTTGCAATTCCTGGTCACAAATTAAGCATTCAAAGGAGAGGGGTATGTTATTTTTCCCGAAGTAAAGAAAATTAAGGAATAATAAAATCTTTTATTGATAATGCAGTACAACTGCTCCTCCTTATAAAACCTTAGACAGTGTAATATATCTTATGTAAAATTATTATTGCATTTGGTACATTGAGTAAATAATATTTTACGGGATGAAAATGTTTACTTTAAATTTTGAAAGGAATTGATGAGAGTCACTTCTAATTCTGCTTCTGATAAGAATCTTTTATCGAACATGATAAAGAAATATGATATCAATGCTTACTTTGAATTTTGAAATGAGTTGAGTGCTGACTATGATGTGGGTCACTTCTGATTCGTTGACACCATGTACAACCGCTTCTTTACCCAGAGTGGCATACAGAGTAACAACTGTAAAAAATGCAAATGTTATCATGTGGCTTATGAATGTAGTAAGTGTAATATGAAATGTAATGACTGCACACAACCTATAATTATTGTAAAATACGCTTCCTCAAACCCAATGAAAAAATTATGATTATTCATATACACTTAGCTAGAAACATTTTACAAATGTTTCAATTATATTATGTTTACTGCAAATCAGAGAAAGCATATCATAAAGTGCAATTTACAGTACAATGAATTTCCTTAATATTCCTTACAATTATATCTTTAAAATTTTTGGACGATTTTAAATTATTTGACTTAGTTCCAGCAAAAACATAAAAGAAAACAGTTTTTGTTCATCCATCTGTCAATAGATAAATTCTATGAAGGCTGACCTGGGAAGTTGAATTTGAAGCAGGCTTGTGCCGCTATCATCCACTCAGCCTTGGTCTCGCAGTAAATCAAGATGGTCTTCTTTGGCTTCTGACCCAGAGCCATCAGCCCACTCCCAAAGTGAGTGACCCTAGTGAACACGTCCTCATAAGTGGTCCATCTGTATTCGCCCATAATCACCTACAAGTTACGGGGGGAAAAAAAAGTCTGATAACAGCAAGTCCAAAATCAATGTCCATACAGCTTTTTCAATTTATTCATAATATCAGAGTGTTTTATATAATGAAAATGTTTCTAAAAAAAGTAAATTTTTTTCCCCGTTGATATTGCCCATTGTATCATTTCTTCATTCAGACTTGTATGTACAACTGTAACTAATATGTTTTCTTGATCAGTTTAGCTAGTACATTTAAATAAGAAGAATTGAATGATACATTTAAAAAGAATGTTAAGAAAATACATTGCATGCATGTTTACATGATAAAGAAAAAAAATTGCTAAAATATTCAACTGTTTATGAATACCTAGATAAGCAAAGCATTCGATTTCAAAAAACTTAAGAAAATTATGACAATACCACTTGTACCATTCTTGTAAGTCACTGTGGAAAAAAATGGTATCAGAGGTAGTGAGTAAGTAGGTAATTGGTACTGTAGAGGAATACAGATACTAAGAACTGGCTAACATACATTCTTAAACTGACCGCTACTCATTTGTTTCATTTAATGTTACTGGGTAATAAAGTTCCTCTGAGTCAAAAATAAGATAAAACATAGGTAATCATAGATTACTAAGCTCACCGAGACGGAGCATCACCCTTATGGGACATCACCTTCATAAGACCACCTTTATCATTTTATATGAAAATCATACTTCATGATCTTGGATATTCATGGATTCTGTTTTGACAAAATATCGTATATCATCTGATAATTTTTTTTATGATAATCATATGTTCATATGTTAATAAATACAATGATATAAAATTAAATATTGCATCATGTCATATTTATATTATATAATATCATATAATACAATAAAATACCGTAATAAACAATAATGAGATATGATATTGTAACGTATGATATGACATTGAATTGTGTTATACCTCATTGTATTTGATCACATAATACAATATCATAAACTATAACACAATATAGTAATATATTACAATATCATATTACATAATACATCATAACATTGAAACATGATATTATATTGTATAATATAGCATGATATTGTATTGTATGACACTGAAACATATTTGATACATAATATTATATTATATCATATAATACAATATAATTTGATTCCAACATTGTATCTTATCAAATGATACAAAATTATGTGATAAAGTAAAATATTATAAAATACATTATTATATTATACATATTGTATCATATGATACAATAATACATATAACAATATCATATAATACAATTTCATGTGATATTATATAAATAGTGCCTGTTTGGGAGGGTAACAGTTGAAATTGACACCCCGAGAAAACCATTGTCAACCGACGCGAAGCGGAGGTTGACAATGGTTTTCGAGGGGTGTCAATTTCAACTGTTATCCTCCCAAACAGGCACTATTTATTTTGTTATACTGAATGTCTTTTTCAAAATTTTTAAGAAAATTTTACTGCTTTTATATAGGAATAACGTGAATTCTACAGCGAACCGTACGCGCATAATTTTCGCGCATGTAACATTTTTTAATGTTACCCGTTGCCAAGTGCGTTGCTAACGCTGAGGGTAATAGTAAATATTATTAACTGCGTCTTAACCAATCAGATTTCAGTATTTAACATGAAAGTATAACAAGATAATATATCATATAAACCAATATCATATCATACAATATCATATGATACGATATTATATAATATTACAATATCATATATACAATTTCATGTGATATAATTTATTTTCTATATTACAGAAACCAATATCATATGATACAATATTGTATGATACAATATTATAGAATATACAATATTGTATCATTGGATACAATTTAATATTTTGCAATATCTTATGTAATTGTATCATGTGATAAAATAATAAATTAAAAATACAATATAATATTATACAATATTGTATCATAATATACAATACTATACATAACAATATCATGATACAATATCATAATTATCATATAATATCAAAAAATTTGATACAATATCATATCGTATCGTGTAACTTTTTATAATATAACATATGATATCATATTGTATCATATCAAACAATATTGTTTCATATCATACAATACTATATCATAGGAATCATGATATATCATTTATCAAAAAACACATCTATCTATCGAGCAGGTTTGAGTGTGGTAGATTTCTTTAGCATCCTTGATAATGGAGATCAGGCTCTGCATCTGATGCAACCTCTGCGTTTAATTTATAATAAAGTTAAATCAGCTATGCAAGCTATCATCTATAAAACATGTGACCTGTTCCAAAAAACTAAACCTCATCCATCATCCAAAACCTATGGCTCAGATTCAGCATTCAAGCCCATCAGGTGCATTGGTATCATAAGACGCATCATCCATGCAAGTTTTGTGCAGTTTGGACCAGTAATAACTAAGATATCATCATCAGAGGGCACTAGCAATTAAAACCTTAACTTCCTCCAGCATCCGCAACCTATGGCTCAGATTCAGCATCCATGGCTGTCAGGTGCATCTGTATCATAAGACACACCATCCATTCAAGTTTGGTGAAGTTAGGACCTTTAATAACTAAGATTTATTTTTTAGCAACCTTGATAATGGAGATCAAGCTCTGCATCTGAAGCTACCTCTGCGAATCATTCATATTACACTTAAATCAACTATGCAAGTTTGAAATAGTACTACATGTATCAACTATTAAACATGTGACCTGTTCCAAAAAAACTTTATATCCAGCATCCGAAACCTATGGCTCAGACTCAGCGTTCAAGCCTGTCAGGTGCATCATTATCATAAGAAGCACCATCCATGGAAGTCTGGTGAAGTAAGGACAAGTAATAAGCAAGATATCATCATCAGAGGGCACCTGTTTCAAAAACTTTATTTAACCAGCTCTTAAAACCTTAACCTCCTCCAGCATCCGAAACCTATGGCTCAGATTCAGCATTCAAGCTTGTCAGGTGCATCAGTATAGTAAGACGCACCATCCATACAAGTTTGATGAAGTTAGAACCAGGAGTAGCTAAGATATAATCATTAGATGGCACCTGCTCAAAAAACTTTAACCAGCTCTAAAAACCTTAACCTCCTCCAGCATCCAAAACCTATGGCTCAGATTCAGCATTTAAGCTTGTCAGGTGCATCAGTATCATAAGACGCACCATCCATACAAGTTTGGTGAAGTTAGGACCAGTAGTAACTAAGATATAATCATCAGAGGGCACCTGCAACAAAAACTTTTACCAGCTCTAAAAACATTAACCTCTTCCAGCATCCCAAACCTATTGCTCAGATTCAGCATTCAACCTTGTCAGGTGCATGAGTATCATAAGACGCATCATCCATACAAGTTTGGTGAAGTTTAGAACCAGTAGTTACTTAGATATTGCTATCAATGGGCACCTGCAACAAAAACTTTAACCTGCTCCAAAAACCTTAACCTCCTCCAGCATCCGAAACCTATAGCTCAAATTCACCACTCAAGCCTGTCTGGTGCATCAGTATCATAAGACACACCATCCATACAAGTTTGGTGAAGTACGGACCAGCAGTAACTAAAATATTGCTATCAAAGGGCACCTGCAACAAAAACTTTAACCTGGTCCAACAACCTTAACCTCCTCCAGCATCTGAAATTTAGGACCCAGATTCAGCATCCAAGTCTTTCAAGTCCATAAGTAAGTCCAGATGCATCATCCATGCAAGTTTGGTGAAGATAGGACAAGTAATAGATTAGATACAGGACCTGCAACAAAAACCTTAACCAGGTCCGGACGCCGACGCAACCGCAGATGCCAGGGGTATAGCATAAGCTCCCCTTGACTTCGTCTCGGTGAGCTAAAAAGTTCTCACAGATAATAATTTAAAAGGTCCTTACAAAAAATAAAGGTCCTCACCCCAACAATCAAATAAGGTCCTAGCTCACAAATATAATGAATATGGTCCTTACTAAAGATTATAAAGGACCTCACAGAAAATAATGAAGGTCCCCACAAATGATTATCATTATTAAGGTTCTCCCTTAATAAATGTTTTCGCTAAAGATATCAAAGGTCCTTAAAAACCCAATAAAGGTCCTCACCTTCTTGAATATTTTGCCATTGGATTGCATCTCATCCTCCTCGCTAAGGAGGTCCCTGGTCCCCAGACACCTGTAGGAGCCATAGAGCTGCACTGCTCGCTTCAGGAGGTCATCTACGGTAGTGCAATCCTCAAACAGGGTGGTGGCCAGCTTTCCTGTTCCACCCACCTCCACCGCCCGGTATGGACCTGCGGGGTCGCCCGATATGGACTTACTCTAAGGGAAAAAGTGCGAACAGTTACTGTGGAATGTATAACATTTGGCTTTGATATACACTAAGTGCTTTTGGCGAAACGGAGTTCTACTTAGTCCAGTCCAACAAAAAGTGTAATACATTTCAACTTAAAATTTCATTTAAAAAAATATCAGAAAATAGAAAACAATAGCACTTGGATCTCCGTCACAACAAATATACCAAGAGGAATAAATGACAGACAAACCTTTATCCGCTGGGATCTCTCCATCTTTTTGTAGGGCTTACATAGGAAGTAATATGGTACGAACACAATGAGTTCATACACACATCCTATTACATCTATCACGCCAATTATCGTCTTCTCAAAAAGATTGGCCATGGTCTACACACAGAAAACAAGGAACATTTAGAAATATGGAAATTAATGTACCGGTACATCTTAGTACATCTCATGTACCTTGCACACTATATATATACGTAATCCGTAATGCAGGCATTCTAAATGAGTATTGCGACATTAAAGGAAGTCTGCTATATATTTTATGAAAATAAAAATTCATCTACAAAATTATCCTACAAGGTGCAAGGTGACACTAAAGTAGAATCCATTTTTCTAATCATTCCATTGAAATCAAAGATAACATGGCATTCTGCCAGTATCCTGCTTTTCTTGTATATATATTACATCTAGGGCCTTAGACAGAAATCGGAAAGAAGAATTATCTGATTCCTGGTATTTTTTTTTCGCCATAATCGTTCTTTTATTGTCATAATCATTTATTCAGAATGTCTATATATAGCCCTTTCTAGTTTCTCCTCCCCCCTTCCCCCCAAACACACGCATAATCCATCAAGGACGAACTTAACAAAGTCAAAAATAAAACTCTTGAGAGTCAACTAATAAAGACATTATGGAATGTGGCAGGATATCGGATCCGAGTAGCTGGATTTGTGGTCAAATGTGCGAGTGCAATAAGGTCATTCACACCAATGTAAATACAGGTGCATACAAAAATGTGTCACTGTTGAGTTCAACACTACAAAACAGATAATTTAAGATTGGCCCTTGCCAATTTTACAGAAAATGAAAGCAAAATATCACTCTGAAAAGACACTTAATCTTATCTAAATAAACACTTGAGTGAAAGTCTGAGTATTTTTTTCCTGACTTTCTGTTTTTTTTATAACAGGAAATTCTTTTTACATGATGAGATATTATGAGCTAGTGCTGTATCTTAAATACTTAACTATATGCTTGTTTATACATGGATATGGATCACGACAATCAATCTTTCTTATATAAATATGTATCACTCTGCAGTTGAAGCTAAACTTTGATAAATAATCACCTGTTCTGTTGAAAAGTTGAACACATATTTAGAAAAGACACAATTAGTTTTATTGTGATAGGTTTGCATAGGATAACTGTAATGACAATAATATTCAAAGCAGTTGGTGAAAATTGTGAAAACTTGTGTTTAATAAGCAAACGTAGGAGATTCATTTCAAGTGTTTCTAATTAACCTATATATCATAAAACACATTGCAAACCAGTATCTACCTTTGATCAAAACCTCAAGTGTACCCAGTACTTATATGTACAACAATACATTCTCAATGCTTGAAAAAAGGAAATCTGAAACCAGGGTCTTGACATACATGTACAAGTACATATTAGCAGAGTATCTAAGTTTGGTACCAATCAATACATACCGATACGTAATTGGTCCTATGATATGCAAAATACCAATGTAGATCCTTATCCTTTTGGGTAGTAAGTTAAATCCTCTCTATAGGTGCATATTGTTGATGTCTAGTCGAGCAGTCAATACTTCTGTTTCCTTAAGAAAATAAGAGCGCAAATTCAAAAATCGGCTATCCTTAATATAAAGCTATAAATAAATGTGAAAATTGTCTTTGATATTTTGACACTCTTATGAACATCAGCGTGCACGGTAACAGGTAAATCCAGCTATGTGTTACCTGTGAGGCCAGGTAAAAAGACAGAATTACCTCACACAGGTATAACAACCTTATCAGTTAATGACAGGTATCAATGTAAAATTGAGGGTAAATATACCAAATCTGTTGATATGACCATCACAGATATGCCGATGTCTTGAGAATGGGTCAGTAATGATTACACATACATGTACATTATTTGCAGAGCACTAATTGCGTACACATTAAGAGTACATTGTAACTTGACCTATAGAATAAAATGTTCCTCTCATCAAAGTATTTCCCTAAGGCATGATATGTTGGATGGAAAGAATGAGATCAATTGCTCCAATAAAACCTAAATTTTATTTCTAATGTGAAGTCCATTCATAAAAGTTTTCAATTTAAAGGTAGGATTAAGTGCACAATGTATCAGCTAAAAACAATTTTGGAATCTTATTAAAATAAAATTTCATAAATTATAATTACCGGTATAAATGAAAATGCACAAAAACAGTATTTATATATATGATGATTCAGTCAGAATAGAAAAATGACGTGTTATGAAGGAAAAAAGAAAGATAACTCTTAAATCGCTATAAAACCTGCTTAAGTTTTTGTGCGCTGTAAATGGCATTTTTTTTTTACAAGTATGGAACTGTAGCCTCCAGGTCGTCCATCCGTATTTTTTCGGACCAGGAGCAACAGACCTACAGCTATTGCTATGCATACATGTATGTAGCACTTATTGTTCTTATTTCCTGTGACTTTTGTTATACCACTAAGATTATCTATTATCTACATCCTAAAAATTACATCATAATTGTGCAATTATTTCAGACAATACATTTATAATGTAATATATATTACAAGTACTGGGTAATAATTTTCACTGTTTGTAGGCTATGCCTATTTCCCAATCCATTTTAAAATTTAAAAAAAAATATTAAAGTGAATCACACAATACCCTTAAATTCCTCAAAACACTCTCTTCGAAAATTTTTAGAGGGGGTGTATTGATCAGTGACAATATCTCGCAGATTTTAAAATCTCCCCATTATTTTCTGAGAGTTGGGAACCATAATAATTTCAAATATATGCTTTGTGTTCGCTATTTTATATTTTCGCGATTTGATACAAAACAGCGTAATCGCGGAATTAAGTACTCGCGTAATATAAGGAATAGGCCAGCAGACCATTGTTAAAACAGCTGCTGGATTATCATCAGATGAGTTATCTCTTAACATTACATATACTGTATTGTCCACATAATTCTAAAATTGATCACCAGTATCTAAATTGGCTTTACACAGAAAAATCACCCTACATCTAATCCTGTAAAGATTAAAGAATAAACAATATCTGTACAAAGCTGAAGTCTTGAGGTTCTACTGTAACAGATGACGACATCTAATCTTATTTTTAAATCACAAACCCCACTCATTTAATAGTAGCATGCATTTGAGCATACTACATGTATCTTCTAATCTCATATTTCATCAGACCATCTTACATTTATAATTGCTTTACGTAACATTTGAGCAGCTATGCTCTCAGCAATTAAGCCTCAGACACATGTAAGCAGGCATTTT